>NC_059391.1:23986895-24350645 GCF_019703515.2 Myxocyprinus asiaticus
ATTGTAACAGTTGAAGAAGCTGTCGTTTCTGTCTCTGTAAATGTTTGTGTCACAGTAGTTGTTGGTGTAGTGGTGGATGACGTGGGTGTTGTACCAGAGGTTGTGCTAGTTGTAGATGTTGTTTCTGTTGATGTAGGTGTTATTGTAACAGTTGAAGAAGCTGTTGCTTCTGTCTCTGTAAATGTTTGTGTCACGGTAGTTGTTGGTGTAATGGTGAATGTGGTCGTAGATGTCTCTGATGGCGTAGGTGTTGTACCAGAGGTTGTGCTAGTTGTAGATGGTGTTTCTGTTGATGTAGGCGTTATTGTAACAGTTGAAGATGCTGTTGTTTCTGTCTCTGTAAATGTTTGTGTCACAGTAGTTGTTGGTGTAGTGGTGGATGTGGTCGTAGATGTCTCTGATGACGTGGGTGTTGTACCAGAGGTTGTGCTAGTAGTAGATGATGTTTCTGTTGATGTAGGCATTATTGTAACAGTTGAAGAAGCTGTCATTTCTGTATCTGTAAATGTTTGTGTCACAGTAGTTGTTGGTGTAGTGGTGGATGACGTGGGTGTTGTACCAGAGGTTGTGCTAGTTGTAGATGGTGTTTCTGTTGATGTAGGCATTGTTGTAACAGTTGTAGAAGCTGTTGCTTCTGTCTCTGTAAATGTTTGTGTCACAGTAGTTGTTGGTGTAGTGGTGAATGTGTTCGTAGATGTCTCTAATGATGTGGGTGTTGTACCAGTGGTTGAACTAGTTGTAGGTGTTTCAGTTGATGTACTTGAGGGCATTACAGTAGAGGTGGTTGTAGTACACATGGCTTCACAACATCTGACACGTATTTCATAATTATGACATAATGGTATTATACCATCAGCATTGTCTTCGTTTGAACATGTCAGTCCAAAGGATGTATTGCAATATACTATTTGTCCCATTTCTGTCAATGAGGATTCTGGATAATCTACTGCCCTACATTGAATTTCACTGGGGCTCTGACAAGAAATCTTTCCTGATTTCCACAAATCAGTGATAGATTCAATTTCGAAACCTTGGGGTTCTTTACTGGGTGTGTTGCTGTCAGTCCAGTTCGACCACTTACAGTCACAGAAGGAAGGTGGTGTTGTAACTGTCGTTGAACTAGTTGTAGATGGTGTTTCTGTTGGTGTAAATGTTTGTGTCACAGTAGTTGGTGTAGTGGTGGATTTGGTTGAAGATGTCTCTGATGATGTAGATGTTGTACCAGTGGTTGTACTTGTTGTAGAAGGTGTTTCTGTTGATGTAGGCATTATTGTAACAGTTGAAGAAGCTGTTGCTTCTGTCTCTGTAAATGTTTGTGTCACAGTAGTTGTTGGTGTAGTGGTGAATGTATTCGTAGATGTCCCTGATGATGAGGTTGTTGTACCAGTGGTTGTACTTGTTGTAGATGGTGTTTCTGTTGATGTAGGCATTATTGTAACAGTTGAAGAAGCTGTCGTTTCTGTCTCTGTAAATGTTTGTGTCACAGTAGTTGTTGGTGTAGTGGTGGATGACGTGGGTGTTGTACCGGAGGTTGTGCTAGTTGTAGATGTTGTTTCTGTTGATGTAGGTGTTATTGTAACAGTTGAAGAAGCTGTTGCTTCTGTCTCTGTAAATGTTTGTGTCACGGTAGTTGTTGGTGTAATGGTGAATGTGGTCGTAGATGTCTCTGATGACGTAGATGTTGTACCAGTGGTTGTACTTGTTGTAGAAGGTGTTTCTGTTGATGTAGGCATTATTGTAACAGTTGAAGAAGCTGTTGCTTCTGTCTCTGTAAATGTTTGTGTCACAGTAGTTGTTGGTGTAGTGGTGAATGTATTCATAGATGTCCCTGATGATGAGGTTGTTGTACCAGTGGTTGTACTTGTTGTAGATGGTGTTTCTGTTGATGTAGGCATTATTGTAACAGTTGAAGAAGCTGTCGTTTCTGTCTCTGTAAATGTTTGTGTCACAGTAGTTGTTGGTGTAGTGGTGGATGACGTGGGTGTTGTACCAGAGGTTGTGCTAGTTGTAGATGTTGTTTCTGTTGATGTAGGTGTTATTGTAACAGTTGAAGAAGCTGTTGCTTCTGTCTCTGTAAATGTTTGTGTCACGGTAGTTGTTGGTGTAATGGTGAATGTGGTCGTAGATGTCTCTAATGATGTGGGTGTTGTACCAGTGGTTGAACTAGTTGTAGGTGTTTCAGTTGATGTACTTGAGGGCATTACAGTAGAGGTGGTTGTAGTACACATGGCTTCACAACATCTGACACGTATTTCATAATTATGACATAATGGTATTATACCATCAGCATTGTCTTCGTTTGAACATGTCAGTCCAAAGGATGTATTGCAATATACTATTTGTCCCATTTCTGTCAATGAGGATTCTGGATAATCTACTGCCCTACATTGAATTTCACTGGGGCTCTGACAAGAAATCTTTCCTGATTTCCACAAATCAGTGATAGATTCAATTTCGAAACCTTGGGGTTCTTTACTGGGTGTGTTGCTGTCAGTCCAGTTCGACCACTTACAGTCACAGAAGGAAGGTGGTGTTGTAACTGTCGTTGAACTAGTTGTAGATGGTGTTTCTGTTGGTGTAAATGTTTGTGTCACAGTAGTTGGTGTAGTGGTGGATTTGGTTGAAGATGTCTCTGATGATGTAGGTGGTGTTGTAACCACAGTTGTAGGTGTTGATTTAACTATAGTTGTTGTAGTAATGGAAGTTGTAGTAGGTGTTTCGGTTGATGTAGTTGGGGGCATTAAAGTAGAGGTGGTTGTTTCTGACTCTGTAAATGTTTGTGTCACAGTAGTTTTTGGAGTAGTGGTGGACATGGTCGTAGATGTCTCAGTTGATGTAGGTGGTGTTGTAACCATTGTTGTAGGTGTTGTGGATGTTTCCGTTGGTGTGGATGTAGATGTGAAAGTGAAAGGCGTTGTTGTTGTGGTATTGTTGCATTCAGTAACAAATCTCTTTATTTTTCCATTATCTTGACACACAGCTATTAAACATGTGTCATTCCCATCTGTGGTGTTGTAAACAACTGATCCAGGTGGATATTCAATCCCATTATAAAAACAGTAATCACATTCTACCGTTGTAACACACTTCAAGGTCTCCTCTCTCATATATGGCTTGTCCAAAGGGCACTGAAGAAAACATCCTAATAGAATAATAAAAGGAAAGCAGGGATAGACAGGGACAAAATATGTGGTTATTTACATATTTTTCCTGGGCATTGTGGTTATCCCTATAGTACTTAAATACTTTCAATTTCATCTCATGCAAGTCTTTGGGACATTCTATACAACATGTGTTCAGGATTAAATTTTTACCCTCAAGCGGAGGAATTTGAGAGGAGCAAGTTCCTGCACGGTTTTTGCAGGTTTTCATGCAGGATCCACAGGCTTTATAGTGCCACTCACATTCTCCTGGAGGGTTGTAGTAGTCACAGAATAAAGCTGCAAGAAGAACCACTTCATTCAGAAAATGACACTGTTTATTACAGAAGATGCATGATATTTTAAAGGTATAGTTTCCAGACTCAAGATGAAATCTTACTATAACACACACACACACACACACACACACACACACATAGCACGCCACACATGCATAATAAGTAGACTTTTTTTTTTTTCTAAATAAACTTTTTATATTTGGAATTTTTCTGCCTCTTTTATTTTGTAGATTCTACGAGCCGACCCGTAACAGGGTCAACTATCCCTTTAATCATCTCTTAACTCCATAACACCTTCCTTCCCAAGTTCTATCATATTGGCTGCAAAGTAAAGTACATTTGTAAACAAAAAGTAATTTTATAAATATTTTGACTTACGACAAATGCTTGGGCTCCTCCATGCCACACAAGCTCCCTTTTTTCGGCATTCAGCAGCGTAGGCTGCCACGGCAGTACAGAAACAATCGCAATCACCCCCAGTGTCACATGCACAGGTGTCTCTTACACAGGCATCATAATATGGGACAGAGTCTACCTAAGGACAGGACAATCAGACAAATAGAGGGTTACCATGGTCACTACATTCGATGTATTGTATAAGATTTTTATACTGGTACTTACAAATGAATGGCAATCTTTAAAGACATCACTTTTGAGGATGCTGCATTGTTTAATAGCCCAGGCACTTCGATGGGGCTTTTCGTCACAAGGGTTCATCAAATTTGTCTCATCTGGACAGCTGGGATTCACCTTCCAACTATTCCCAAATGTATCTGCATCTGCTACCTCTTCTCCATTATGCTTCATAAAGTCATTATTTGCATTACCATCAAAGTTTCCACACAGTCCACACACCTTGCCCTGCCATACAGATCATGTGGAAGTTTAGGTGAGTGGATGAACAAACGGTAAGGGTTGTAGGGAGTCTTTGTGTATGTATGCATACCTTTAAGCTGGGATGCAGTTGGAGCATTATACTTGTTTTATTGTCCCAGATTAAGTTTAAAAGATCTCTGACCTCTATGACAATGTAAATCCCAGCAGATTGGATTTTATATTCATAATCAGTGCCATTGGTTTCAACCTTAACGTTGACCCCATTCTCCTCAGATAACATCATCTTGTATCTCTGCAGGATTTTAATAGTCAGTGGCATAATACTGAGTAATATACAGTAAATAATGTATATAAGTTACATTCAAGTTGTATCATGAATGTTTTAGGATACTTTAATAGTACAATACAATAGTGCTGTCTTTGTGCAATTAAAATAACCTCACCCCAAAGTAAAGATCGATGGACTTGGAGCAAATAGAGTTGGTACTGCCACAGGGGATGTTCTCGGTGACAAGGCGGAAAGAGGGACTGTGGTCCATTTCACAATAATCCTAGAGTGGTAACATGCAGTCACACAGTGTCAGGCAGTGAGCAACTTAAAACTTTTTTTACCCCCAAAAAAGACATTTATAATAGGGTTATAGGCTTATAATAATAATAAAATTAACAATAATAATAATAACAAATTTAAATGCAGTTATTGCCATCTGGAGCCATATTTAAGCCAGGGACAGGGCTTAAATTGGGCTGCAACGGTCCAGCACTGTTTACTTGTTTGTCAATCTATTCTATTTCTTTTATGTTCCAACATGGTTTATGTTTGACACACTTCACACATTCTGGCTCCATTTCATGAGTATACTTGCTCAGAATTCTTTAAAGATCATTATGCTTTACTCTAGTCAGTTCCGCATGCTGGTAGAGGCAGCTATTCAAGAGCAGGGTGAGACCACGCACCCCAGCATACAGACGCGCGTCCCACTTCTCTATTTTTCTGTGGTCCGATCTTTAATTCATAGAAATAGCGAAATACAGTATGGAATCAACTGCTCACCCATTTCTGAGATCAGTATGCAGTGGCAATTTTGCTCAGTTTATTTCAAAACTATAGTTTAAAAACTGTAAACTGAGTTTATTCTGCATCAAGAGAAAGTACCAACCCGTCGATCTCACAATGCCTATAGATTTGGATAACATTATGGAGTCGCATCATATTGTTACCTGAGGAGCGGCCTTTTATAAAAAGAAATCTGGTCATCCTTGATCATATCAGGTACAATATCCTCTAAACGAGATGCCAGTATTTTCGCCAGTAGTTTTATATAACAAGGCAATGGGTCTATATGAGGAGCAGGTGTCAGGACATTTACCCTTCTTCAGTATAAGAGAAATATTGGCCTCTCTCAAAGATTTGGGGAGTATCCCATTGTTAAAAGAATGATTGGACATACTAAGCATGGGCTCTAATATTACAGTCTGCCATTCTTTATAAAACTCGCTGCCTAATCCATCTGGACTGGGTACCTTTGCACTCTGCATTTTGGAGATTGCTTCAGACAGCTCTTCTACAGAGATTGGTGCATTTAACCATATTTTATGTTCCTCTGAGACAGTTGGAAGTTTGATTTTTGAAAAAAGACCTCTAATAAAGTAGCGGCAATCATGGGCAGCTCAGAGTCATATAGTTTCGTATAATAGTCTATAAATGTATTATTTATCGATTTGCAATCAAAGTGTAGTGTTCCGTTTACATCCACAATTGATACGATTGCCCGTGAGTCGCTTTTCTTTTTAGTCAGGTATGTTAAATATCTACCTGGCTTATCTCCATGTTCATAGAACTTTTGTTTCACGAATCTCAACTTATGTTCTGCATCCTGAGTGAGTAATGAGCCTAAAGTGCATCTCAATGCTAATATCTTTTTAAGCAGGGTCTTGTCTGCAGATTCAATATATTCTTCCTCTTTATCCTTTAAATCCTTCTCCAATAGTCTTTTAGTTTCAGGTTTAGCACATTTTTTTAGAGGAGGAAAAGGACATAATTAGCCCCCTTTTTTAGGCTTTACTCGTCTCACAGAGAAGCGAGGGGTCTTGAGTGGATTGTGTATTAATGCAATAAAATGAGTTGACTTCTTCAAGAAAAAAGGATTTAAATGACTGATCCTTAAGGATCATAGTGTTTAATCTACATTGTCGATGGATTTCTCTGTTTATGACCTTCACATCATGGGATATCATTGCTTGATCCAAGATTATGATGTTATTAATACGACAAGCCAGTACTAAATGTAATAGAGTCTTGGGCATGAAATAATAGTCAATCCTAGTATAGTACTGGTGTGGAGGGGAGAAAAAGCCATATTCTTTGCCGGTCGGGTGCAGCTCTCCAAACATCACTGAACCCCAAATCTTCACAGATACCATTAATTTGTTTGGCTACTTTTGAGGGGCTATAATTTTATACAGAAATGTGATGCCCTGTGAAGATAGTATACATTAATCAGGGAAATTGATTTACCATATAAAACACCACTTATAATTATAAAGTGGCCCTTGTCATCTTCTATCAAATTGACAATGCTCAGTGGGATGTCTTTTCTGATCAACACTGCCACCCCTCGACTATTAGATTAAAATGACGAAAAGTATGCCTAACTATAGCCTCCCTGTTGCAATTGTAAATGCTCCAGTTTTTCTTAAATGTGTTTCTTGCAAGAGAGCAATGCCAATATTTTCTTTTTTGATATTGGACATAATTTTTGTTCTTTTTACAGGATTATGGATTCCCCTGACATTCCATGTACGTACATATATTAATTGTATTATCCAGTGTCATGGACCTTGATAAGAAAAACAAATGTTTCTGGACATCTTTAGGAAGTTTAAATATTGACCTGAAAGAAGAATTTGCTGAGCTAAATCAAAACAACGAACATTTCCCAGAGCTAAGTTACAAGCAAAACATAAACAGCAGAAAATAAAAAAATAATAAAAAAGTAAAAAGAAAAGAAAAGGGGACTCTCCCTTTCAAAACTCACAAAAGGGTTCCAAACCAGTCTTAATTGTAGAAAGAAGTACAAAGTTACTTCAAAAACCATCATTCATCTCAACAAAGTCAGCTCACCATACATCAGACACCTGCAAGACTAGCATGGCCAGTCCTACATGACCAATACTCCAGATGGATTATGACCCAGAGTCTCTAGAGAGCCAGAAAAAAAGTTAGTCAGAGACTAATTCGAAGGCTGCAGAGAGTCAAGAAGGGCTGTCACCTCCTCAGGAGAGCTGAACTTCTTACGCGTCTAGTCGACGTTGATGCTGAGCGTAGCAGGATATAGTAAGGCATATTCTATTTTTAACTTCCAAAGTCGTATTTTCACCTCAACAAACGCTCTCCTCTTCCGGACAACAGCGGAGTAATCGTTAAAAAAAAGAAACTCTTGGGCCTATTGCTTCTGAGGCTGATGTTTGCTGGTTAATGCTGGGGGTGAAATGCTTGCTGGCCGCCAACATCCCTCTCTGCTTATCTTGAAAATTATAGAATCGCACAATCACTGGTCGAGGGCAACGGCCTGCCACAGGCTTCGGAGCAAGGGAACGGTGAGCCCTATCCAGTTTCAGTTCCCCAGACTTTGTGTTCAAATTGGGAAATTCAGGGATCCATTTTTCAAAAAACTTGTGTGCGTTAGAGCCCTCTGTATCCTCCGGCAAACCGACAATGCGCACATTGCATCTTCTGCCCCGATCTTCTAAATCATCCAGCTGTTCAGTCAAGGTCTGAATTTGATTTTCCAGATCCTGCACTTTGGTTTCGTTGGCACTGCAGATATTTTCTGTCGTTTCAATTCTATCCTCTGCACCTTGGATTCGATGCGTAATGCTTTGTATCTTAGTCGATTGATTATCGATTGCTTCCAAGACAGCTGAAAATATGCATCAATTACTGATACTATATTGTCCGTCATATTCTTCATAGCTTGGATCAGATTTGGATCAGTGATGGGGCTGATTGCAGCGTCATCCAAGGCCGCTTTCATGGCTTCTTCCTCAGGGTTTAGCGTAGCATTAGCTTGAGAGCTATCTGAGGCCATGTCAGCCAATCTGGGTGCATTCTTTGATGCGTTTCTTTAAGCGCTTCTCAACTGAGTTCCCGACAGTTTCGCAAAATAATTGCTTAGACTCATCTTTGTTAACATACAGTCTAACTTTGAAGTGATTCTCAGAGTAAATAAAAGAAAATGATGAAATTAAATGAGACTAGCCACGCAGCTCGAAAGAGTACGTGTTCACTCTGCGTCACCATCTTGCATACTTAGACACCCATATTTTTCATTGAATGGATGTTATAACAGCAATCACACGATTAAGGCTCCACAAAATATTTTATTAAATGGCATCTACTACCAACTGTAAATGTTCACACATACAAAACCTTCCAGATGAATAAATGGTTAATTATTGTTATTTACACAGATACCACTAGGCTATTCATATTAATAATTATTTTAGCGACTCAATATTAGGCTACAGCAAGCAAATATGCATGATTTATTTTATTAGCATAACAGCAAATTAAATAATAGGCAGTAAAAACTATTTGCTAATGCAGCAAAAAAATAAAAATAATAATAAATAAAACCCGGAAGTGTTTGGACCTGTATACACCGTTAAAAGTGGTCCCGCACCTATGTCATGCAGTTGAATTACAGTTTTGGAAGTTAAGATTAAATTCTGTGGAGAGTTTCTTCTTCACAAGCTCAAGGAACGATGATTAATTTATTTTTAGTCGTCTCCATGCTGGATCGTTTCAAGTTTGATTGGATGCTTATTGATTTAAACATGAATGGATGCAATTACAAAGGAATGTTACAAATGCGGATACACTTGTTTCAATGCTACCATATTCTAATAAATATGTATTAATGTAATTAAGGTATTAAGAATTGCACTTTGTTATTTTATATTTGTTTTAAAATGTTACATTCTTTCAGAAATAAAACATTCTCCATGCACGCAGTGACTCAAGACATTTTTGTCCGGCCACTGATCTAGAGCCAACTTTCCCTTCCCGCTAGTAATTAAAGTTTGAATATGAGGTGGGGAAACTAATCTAGACAGTTTACTGGTGCAGCCGCGAGCAGTGTTATCCCGGCGCGGCAATAGGAATTTACGATCAATAGGCCTACCTAATAAGCATTAATACGAATATCATGTGCATGACCAGGGGAAGGCTAAGCCTTGCCCAGCCTTACACACGCTCCGCCTATGCCAACCTTGATTGTTGTTACCTTTGCAATGGTATTTACATTTTTTAAACTCTTGTCATGGCCAGCTTAAAAAGGTAAAAGTACTTTCACTTGGTATCCATGCCAGGAAGGGACGTGGGACATGGCGTAACTATCCTTAAAAAACTGTCTACACTGACTTCTACAAACCCCACTAACATTCATTACATTGGTAACACATAACAGAAGTTAATTTATCTTGAAAAGTAGTCGAAAATAATGATTTTGATAACTTTACAGCTGGAGTAACAAAGTTTGTTTTTCTAAAAATAAGATCTTAATGTTATAGCCTTTAAATCCCTCACACACACTTGCCTGGCTTACATTATAAGTTTACTACTGTAAACGTATGCCCTGTTCATTTATATAAACTGGGGTATTAGTAAAAATTGTTTGTGGAAATCAATCACATGCCACAGAAAATGACCCAAATAATTCCTTCAACATGTTGAAACACCCACACGGGGTATTTCTTAAGTATATTCAAAATGCATTTTAATTTTGCTCATCCGTGTTATTTTTTAATTTTTATTTTTTAAACTAAAAGATACAATTTAATCAAAAGCAGTTTCATTTTAAAAAGTTCTTCATGACTAGAAGTACATAGTTAAGAAAGACTTACGTGAGCTAAGATGTATTCACAGTCTCCGTGAAAGGAATATCTCTTGCCATCAAATGTCTTGAAATGACCTTCACCATAAATGGTACAGGTGCCATAGCATGCCTTTTCTGTACAAGTCCACATCCCATCTATGCATGTACTGAAATATAGAGAACAATTCACAAATAAATACTGAACCATTTCATGCAATGATGGATGGCTCATTTCTTTATTATTACTATTTTCCACGTTTTAGAATACTAGTTAAGTCCTTAAAACTATGAATAACACAAATAGAACTATGGAAATGATGTAGTGACCAAAAAAAAAAAAAAAAAAAATCCTATATTTAGAACTATCCTATATTTTAGCTTCTTCAGAGTACCTACACTTTGCCGAGATTAGAGCTCTGCGAACTTTGGGAATTCTCTCAACAAACTTCACAAGCTGTCCACCTGAAATGCTCAATGCAATCCGATCCATTGGCAATGATAAAACAAAGATGGCACTGTGATAATATGGATGATTGGCTCACCAGGTGTTACAGTCCTCTTGAACTTGCTCGCCAGGTGAATAAGTGAGTCCATTGTGGGTACATGGGCAGTTTCTCTTCTCCACACATCCATCTTTGCCATCTGCCAGAAAACCAACTGGGCACATACATCCTGATACACACCCTGTACTTACCTATAGCCAAAACAAACCAAGAAGAGCAAAACTGTAACCATGTTCCCTACAAGATTGCTATTACAAGACATGTTTCATTTTATCAATGTACTTTAGCAAACAATAAATAATGTAGTCAATTATTTTCATTCTTTTATCCACATGTTCTTATCCATCTATCCATCCTAACTCACGCAGTTATTTGGGTCTTGGTTCTGACATGTCCTTTGACACTCTGTTCCCTTTTGTCCTGGTTCATAACTTGAGCAGTTGAAGAAGACCATTGGAGCCTTACAGTCTAAAAACAGAACAGGCACATGGATGAGGAGTATAAAAACTGAACAGCAAAAAATCATTTTCTTAATCAATATTTGTCTTCTTTTCCAGTAAAAATATCTAAACATCCTTAAAACAAGATTAATTTACTGGAAAGCAAAATTGTGTAAGATAAATACAGTAGATGATAATAAGAGTATACGTTTCAGAGGATCTACTGTATATTGAATTGAAGGAATGTTCTGGGTTCAATACAAGTTAAGCTCAGTCGACAGCATTTGAGGCATGATGTTGATTACCACAAAACTTAATTTCGAATCGTCCCTCCGTTTCTTTAAAAAAAAATCAAAAACCGAGGTTACTGTCAATGAAAATGAATGTGGTATATTTTTGGAGGGTTTTAAGGCAGAAATGTGAAGCTTATAATTTTATAAAAGCACTTACATTAATTCTTCTGTTAAAACTTGTGTATTATCTGAGCTGTAAAGTTTTTTTACATTGTCATTTTTACAGTCATTTTAGGGTTTTAGGGTTTGTTGACATTGCATCATCATGGCAACGAAGTTGTAAAATTGGCTATAACTTTACACAGAAATGGTTAGTAAGCTATTTTTTTTATTATCACATTATCATGCTAACATACATATTGTTTATGTCTTGTGGCTATACCTTTGAAAAAGTGAGTATTTTAACGTTGAAAAATTGGCCCCCATTCACTTCCATTGTAAGTGCCTCACTGGAACCAAGATTTTTGCTATTTTTTTTTCTTTCTTTTTTCTTCTCCCCTTTCCTCCCCAGTTTGGAATGGCCAATTCCCAATGCGCTCTAAGTCCTCTTGGTGGCATAGTGACTCACCTCAATCTGAGGTGGCGGAGGACAAATCTCAGTTGCCTTTGCTTTTTTATAAAGTGTCAAAATTAATTTTTGAGGCAATCAGCATTATGCCACAAATGCTGTCGATTGAGCTTAACTTGTATTTAACCTGGAATATTCCTTTACGTTTATTTTTCTTACCCTGGCAGATGGTTTTTTCCTGGTTTTAAGCATAAACATTACAACACTTAGATTTATGCTTAAAACATGAAAAAAACAATTGAGATAAGAAAAAGTGAACGTGAAACGACATGAGTGCAAGTAAATTATGACAAAATGTTCATTTTTGGGAGAACTATTCTTTTAATTTAAGATGGAGACAACTGCTCTCATTACTTATGCAATTTTGCTTCTCAAACAAATTTATATTTTTTTAAGGATGTTAAGATATTTTTAATGGAAAGCAAGACAGAAATACTATTTAAGAGAATGCTTCTGCTGCAGTGTGTACACATAATACCAATGTTGCCTTATATCAGTCATGTCTCAATAATTATTTGAATTTGGCTTGTGGTATTGCTGAAGATATAGCCAGAGTTTACCTTCTTTTCTGGAGCAGTGTAATATGCCGAGATTACAGGTGCTGTAATATGACAAAATAGTTCACAGAATAAATAAATCTACCATCAAGTGTTGTTATATGGTTTCTATCAGTGATGCATGTAAATTATATTTGTACCATTTAACCCCGTCCTTGCTGAATATTTCTGATGGCTTTATAACCTCGATGCCAGAGTAACATGGACACTGGCTAGCATGCACACAGGTGCCTGCATCATTGATGTAGGTGCCCTCAGGACAGACACAGCCATCTACAGGTGTGGACAATTTGCAGCTGTAATCCTGCCCACTGAGAGAACGGCAGGTACTGCCACAGCTGGTCACGCTGTAGGAGTACTTCATGTTGTTTGAACACTCCGAAACCGTGTCTGTACAGCCAGAGACAGATAGGCAGCTTGTAAACAAATCAAGCCTTGGAAGCTAAACAATCAAACAAACATAAGCATATAAAGCTCTCACTGCAGGGGTCTGAAGCCATCCAGTTCTGGAGAACGACTCCTCTGGCAGCACAGGCGTGGGCATAGGTGGACAGGGATGCACACATACACTTCTTAATATCTGTACACTTACAGGTGTCATAGACGCACCTCTGCAGAGGACGAAAGCCAGATTGCATACGTGAAGATACACAATAGTACAGTACATATAAAAAGAGTCTATAACTGTATGTTTTGTGCAGGTAGACTCACATCATAGTAAATCTCAGGACAAATTTCTGAATGACATGGGGCAAAGGTTCCATTTGGGTTTGTGAGACGGGAACACCAGTCTTTTGCAAATTTCTCTAAGTGAAAAGAATCAAAAGGACATTGATTGCCTTTGTTAAGCATAGCAAGATTGTAAACAACGAAGATGATTGGGTGATTTTTCTTATAATATGTCTAGAAAAAACATAATTATTCAAATGCAACATAGATGTTGCAAAACTAGTTACAGTATGTTTAACTGTTTATATACTGTGCATAAATAACTGTAATAAGTACCTGTATCCACACTCAGACTACAGGGGTTTTCAAATGAGCTTTCAAGATCTGGACAACTGGAGTGTTTCCAAAAGTTAATAAAGGTTGCTGGTGTCCCCTCTGTAATGCCCGATTCTGTTTTAAAGTCATCTTTTAAGACATTGTTATAGTTCCCACACAGACCTGAGAGAAGCATGATGTAAAAGTAGGATTAGTAGTAGACTAGGGAAACAGACCATTAACAATGAAACATGAGCAATTCACAGTCTAGTTCAAACACTTTACAATAAGGTTCCATTCATTAACATTAGTTAATGCATGAGTTATCATGAACAAACAATGAATGATATATCATTACAGCATTTATAAATATTTGTAATGTTAGTTAAAAAAGACAATTGTTCATTGTTAGTTCATGTTAGTTCATAGTGCATTAACTAATGTTAACAAATACAACTTTTGATTTTAAGAATGTATTAGTATATGTTGAAATTAACATTAATTATGGTTAATAAATGCTTGTTCATTGTTAGTTCATGTTAACAAATGGAAACTTATTGTAAAGTGTAACCAGTTAATTATGATAAAGTTGTTTAACTAGTCTTTTCCTAAAATTTGGGTGTAGTGGGTTCAAATGTCCAAAACTGATTCTGTCATGTACTGAAAGTGATTTTTGATAATCCACATTTAATGCACAAGTATTTATTTTAACAAGAATCAAGATGACAAAAATGATCTACTTTCTGCTTAAACTCACCACTCAGGTTCCCTCTCTCTTCAGGGCTGGCTACAATATACAACTGCATGATTGGAGCCAACTGGATCTCTAGACGAAGACTCTTCATATCAGCAATTATGAAAGAGGAAGAGGGCTGGAGGATGACCACACCATCTGTGATAATGAAAGGAGTGGGTTATAAAAAAAGCATCGTTTTGACAATGGTGCTTTTATGGTGCTTTATTTTCTACTTGAACATTCTTCCAAACTTCTCATTTTATGTTTCATGGAAGAAAGAAAGGAATATGGATTTGAAACAACATAAAAGTGAGTATACAATGACAGAATTTTCATTTTTGAATAAACTATTCCTTTAATAATGCAGAAGGAATAGACTTTTTGTTTTATAAGTCTTATAATGAGGTCCCTCATATTTAACTACCAACCTGTGAAGACAGGAAGACCGTAAGGTTTGTTTCCATTCAGTGTCACGGTTCCATCAGAAGTAAAACGAATCTGTTTCATAAGTAAAACAACAAAAATAAAACACAATTATGTATTGTAATTGTATGTTCTAATGTATTGTTTGGATGAAGTTGCTTCTAATAATCAATAGCTATGTTTCCATCAAAGTTGCGAATTTAATTTATGCAAAAAACCATATTGTTGCAAAAACAATGTGCGAATAAAGATGCGTTTCCATCCAAGGGTGTTCAAAATGATGAAATCGTTACTTCCGGAGAAATTGTAGGCACTGTGAGTGTTTTATTAATAAAACACTGGCGGTTTAGAGCATGCAGACAAAACGCTGTAAAGAACTTTGTCTTATGTTTGGGAGCGACAGCGCATCACACACTTCTGGGAGTGCTATATATGTGCATTCATCCATCCTTATGGCTATGCCATGCGGATCTATAAGATATTTTTCAAAAATGTCAATAAACTTTCTGTTCTGAACAGTTCAAGTTTGTTTTCAACTTATTTGCTCTGCAAACTCTTTGTAGACTTTGGATTTTCTAAACACCATTATTTCAGGATGACCAAAGCAACATTTCAGATGCCATGATTGGCCCACTGATTAGTGAAGTAATGAAAGAGTTTTTCAGTCACATGACCTTTTTGATGCACATCTTTTAGTCCTATAAAACTCAATAGGACTTTATTTGGTAAATGTGTTTCCATCATTGTTTATGTGTATTTCTTCTTATCAAAATTAAAAATGTATCCACCACAAGCAAGCATATACATTTTTTATGCGCATTTTGGAGATTTACTTGCATATTGGTGTTTCCATCCAGCAGTTTTATGCGATATCCCAAAATGTGCATAAAAAGAACGTTGATAGAAACATAGCTACTGACTCAAGAGCAGAGCCAGGTCAGAACAGGTTAACTGTGCTGTTATTGGGGCTGATGGCAAGAGTGGTTAAAAAAGAAAAAGTATCCAGCACATTCAATTAGTACTTTTAGGGGTTAGCGTAATTTATTTAAGTTATTTTAGAATTTGAATGTATGTAAAATAATTAGTTAAAATATGTCAGAATTACAATTATTATTATTATTGTAAACAACTACAGTGCTTACAGTGGTTCCTGAGATGACAAGGGTAACCGAATTTAGACAAGTTTCTGTTCGGTCTGGATCACACTTTGCCAGATTTCCCAGGACAGCAATATCACTATCACTGGAATGCTGAAGAAAAAAAAAAAAAGAGATCATTTTAAGAAAGTACCATTCAGTAAAAGTAAAGGTGCATTTTCTGCTTTGAGAGTCACAGACCTTAGTGAGGATGTAGTCACAGTTGCCGCTGAATGTGAAGCTTTTTCCATCATAAGTGGTGATGTGAGACCCTCCCACAACAAAGCAGATTCCGGGACATTTCAGATCCGTGCAACTCCAATATCCAGCAGCACACACACTGTTGCAATATGGCACAATGTTATTATGGATCAGTTCTGTCAAATTCGATTGACTGGTGCATGTGTGTGTGTAATGTATATTTATTTCTGTGTATACCGGTGTTCAACTGGTAGAACTACAGGGATGTTAGTACAACTTGTACACTTGCATCACCAAAGTCATGGGTTCGAATATACAGTAAATTTCTTTGAATAATGCATCTGCATGTTTGTGGGTGTTTATGTCTAAAACCTGAAATCACCTACATCGTGGGGACCCACCAAAGGAAAACGGCTTAATAAACATACTAAAGAAAGGGAAAGGGATAGTTCATTCAAAAATGAAATTCTGTCATCATTTATTCACCCTCATAAAAGGGTGTGGCCAGGAAATTACTTTTGGGTGGGCCTCAACAAAAATGAATGGGCCAAGTTTTCGCTCCCAATTTTTTTTTTACCAATTTCTTCTTAACAATAGAGAAGCGGCGCATTCAAACAGTTCTTTCACACTTTTAGAAATCAGAATTTATGCTTAAAAATTTTTTTTTTTAAACTATTGTATAAATATATATTTGAAGTCAAAGAATAATCTCTAATATTCTGGATGGGCCTGGGTCCTAGGCCCACCCCGGCCCGCCCTTGGCTACGCCACTACCCTCATGTTATTGCAATACCACAAAACACCAAAGGAGAGAGGAAAGTTACCCTTTCACTTTCATTGTTTGGAAAACAGTTGCAATAAAAGTGAATGGTGACTGAGACTAACATACTGCATCTCCTATTGGGTTCCATGAAATAAAGAATGCCATACTGAGTAAATGACATCATTTAATTTTTTGGGTGAACAATCCCTTTAATAAAAGTCTGAAAATGTAAAAAGGTTTCATTTAGGGTTAGGTTTAGGTGTAGAGGAACAAAAAAATTATTTGCTGATTATAAAAACAATAGAAGTCAATGTAAAGTCCTCTCCGTGATAGAAGAAAATGTGTGCGTGTGTGTGTGTGTGCGTGCGTTCAAGCGTGTGTGTTATTAACCACTGACTCACCATGTTTTACATGCTTGTGTGTATGTCTCTCCCGATTGGTATATTGTGCCGTCATGCTCACATGGACACTCGTTGATAGGAACACAACCGCTGTGACCAATGTCATCTTCCACAGTGCCTTTATAAAAAAAAGGCAAAATGGGGTACAATTGTATTAAAAAGAGAAAGAACCTATTAGCTCTGGTATTAAAGCTCTGCTTGTGTAGCAAGTTATTTTTAACACAACCAGAACTGGCGAGGAAGGAAAATCCTCATTTAAGGTTTAATTTAAGTGCAAGAAACCTGGTCTCCAATTGTGTCTTACCCACAGGGCAGAAACAGCCATCCACACAGTGTTCTTTACACAAAATGCTTCCTTCTGGGTCTGTGCAGGTGTCTCTGCATGGACTGCCACACTCAAAGTATTCCATGTTTAGTGGGCATGTCTTTGCTGCTTGACAGAACAAAACATAGTATATCACAAAACATATCATGGTTGCTGCTCTAGATAATTGTAAAAACTATGCAATAATAAATATTTTTTTCCCCCTGTTTTTCACTGATTCTTGAGACACAGGACATAATATGTTCCAAAATTACCTGCCATTAGTTTTGGAAATAACAACATTTACAGTTGGAAATTAATCGTGATCACTGAATGTTCTTAGCACAAATGTACTATTTAATTAGATCATCTCAAAATCAGAATTATGACCTCAGATCGTAGTTTAGTACTTAATGAAGATTAACATATATCAAACTTAAGCAAAAAAGAATTTTTCAAATGAAAAGACATTTCAATTTCTTTACAAATACATTCAGGTAATATCAAAGTCAGCCTTCATTCTTAAAGTTGTCTTTCCATATCTTCCCTGCTATGAGTTCAGCAACATCACACTGGCTCTGGTGAGTTTATTTATTTATTTATTATTTTTTCAGATTTTCTGTCTGACGGTGGTGTTGATTCAATAGATGGATCTTAATTTGAAACCATCCTATATCAGTCCCTTCTTAATCGTAGTTGAGTCATGACAACTCTCTGAAAGATTTAGCATGTGAATGTGGGTATGACATATTGATAGGATTTGGTCTTGGCGGACTAAATCTGTGATGCTTCTGCTGGTGCAGAGCAACTACGGAGACTTGCTACTGCTAGAACAAACACAGACATGCTGAGTTAAGCATGTGGACATGCTTCCGCTGCTGCACAATTGTAAAAACACAAGACATGCTGCATCAAGCATGTCTGGCATGCTGCTGCACAATTAGACATAAATACAATCCCCATGTAGCAGATCTAGACAAGTGGAGCTGGGGAGGTGGAGGGTTTCAGCAAAAACTCTCGCAGCGTGCTGCAGTGAAACCGGCTTACTTGCAGACTGAGCAAATTTAAATGTTAGGCAAAGAGAGAGTACGATTACACGTCAAAGAACCAATCAGCATACACCATATGAGCCGAGTAGCTTGCCATATCACATGTTGGCTAACAGATATCAAGCTCAAAGAACCTATCAGCCTGTGCCATTCAGACTTTCATGCCTTAACTCAGCCACTTCAATGCAAGATTTGAAAATATTGATAATACTGTAAATATTTAACATAATTGTACACATTATTGTTGTTTCTGACCCATATTGAGCCATAGGTGAGAAGTAGTTTTGTACCAGTACTCAAGAATCAGTGATTTGCTGGATGACTTAAAGTGGTCCTTTTTAAAAAAAGCCAACACTGATTAGGTTATTATGATGAATTGTCTTTTTTTAGAAGTGTATTTATTTATATCCATAAATATACTTAATGATTTGAACTGTGTATCTAATTCTAACTGTTGGTTCACCCTAACGTGATACTGCCATATTATTCACTCGGATTCCTTTGTGATTTCTCGAAGATGACCATACTCACGACAGAGCTGGTGTGTTCTCCATGTTCCTGGCCTGCCACCAGCATGTGTGCACTGTCGTGAAATCTCTGTGAGCGTGTTGCAGAGACAGTCGTGGTTGCCATAACATTGACACAGGTCATTTACACAGGCCTTTTCAAATGAACTAAAGTCCAGCACATGGCGACAGTCATCAAACCCTGAACTGCTGAGAAACTGCTGACAAATGCTTGTCTGGGAGATAAAATAAAGCATTTCAGATGACTCTTTCAAAGGTACCAATGTTTCAATTAGTGAATAAGATGAAACAATTCAAAGGTAGTGTTCATGTTCTATTTTATCATTTCAAGAAATGTCCCAGAATCTGTTGAAACAGTTACAACAATCCTGATTTTATTAATTATACCTGATTTTCACATTGATCAATGGGGTCAAGTGTAATTTCCTTGCAGGATTCAGTTGGTGAAGACAACTTCCATGCGGCTGGACCTGAGAAGAATTCAGACATTAGAATCTTTACATGGTGAGGGTTTAAATTATATACGGGATATAGTTTTATAATTGTAAATGTAAACTAACACCAAAATTAAATATACAAATTTTCATAAAACTGTAAAAAAAAAAAAACTTAATTGGGAAAACCATTTTCATTTTCATTGCTCCAAAATGAACTAAAGTAAAACACAAACTGACCACAAATTATTTTTAGGTTCAGTTTTTGATATATAGTATATTGCAAAATTGCACCGAACAGAATAAAACCATTTCAATGCCAAATTAGGTAAATACATACATTTAACGCTGTTAAACATCTAAATATCTCAGTTAACATGTTAACTTTGGAAGCTCTTAAAAAACTAAATATACTGAAAAACTTAAATTAGAAAACAGAAAAAACTAATAATCATACAGTGACGGTTAAAACCAAAAAATTTGAATGGATAAAAAAAAAAAAATAGAAATAAAAAATGTATTAAAAATGTAAAAACATAATTACCCTGGTTTGAAGTACAAGAATACAAGAGTTATTTTTAACTTGCATTCCAGAGAAACTGAAAATATGTTGTACTTTGGAACAAATCTATTGCAGATTATTAAAACTTATTTTGAGAAGTAATCACATCAAGTGTAGTTGGTGATTTATTTAAAATATCAGGTTTACCAGTGTCAAAGAAATCATCAGTTTTGATGCCGTTAAAGTTTCCACAGAGTCCACAGGTTTGGCCCTGGTACTTCTCAGGAAGTTCAATCTAGGGAACATACATATAAAAAAATATAGTTGGAGATAAAATACCACATGGCGAATTCACTAAAAAGCTACTCTTGTTTAGCACACTGTATTACAGTGCAAAAAAACTGTGTTGTCCACTGACAGTATTTTTTTAAAGAGATATTTGGGTACATTCTCTTGTCATCATGGCAACAGTCATGCATGAAATGATAATCTATGAAGGAGAAGAACCAGGTATATATCCAGATGTATAGTGTATACAAGTGCACTTTCAGCATTTTAAAGAACCATTTCAGGTGTATGGATTGCAGTGGTGGTGCAATGCTGTACATCCCAAATAAAGTATACCAGATTGTGGTAGTCTGCTGCATCCTCCACAGTACCTAACACTTAGAACTAGCCTATGAGATTGAGAACTGAGCCATATTTTTGGGCGTGCTTGCACTGCTGCCTCATTTGTTTAATTCATTTACTGAATTAGGTGCTAAAACAACGCAGACAGCATGTACAAATAAACAATGCTGTTAGCTGGTACAATTCAAGTCAGTTGCCACCAGTGCATTTTCTCTCCAATCAGTGGCGTAGCCCCACCCAGAAAATTAGAGATTATTCTTTGACTTAAAATATATATTTATAAAACAGTTTGAAAAATGCAAAAATTCTGATTTCTAAAAGCGTTAAAAACTGTTTGAATGTGTCGCTTCTCTGTTGTTAAGGAAATTTTGGTTAAAAAAAAATTGGGTGAAAACTTGGCCCATACGTTTTTATTGAGGCCCACACAAAAGTTATTTCCTGGCAACACCCTTGTCTCCAATGCTAAATTGCTAAACAATAATTTATGATTAATTGAGAGACTGTCATTATGTTTATATACAGTATCTAAAAGCAATACTATGTATAAAGGAAAACAGAAAGCTCCAATAAAAAAAAAAAAAAAAACTAAATCAACATGTCAAAGCAAATTTGCAAAACTTGTTGGTTCACTGCTGCTTATTTAGGCAATCCGTATTTGATTGTTTAATGATGTACAAAAGTGACATCATATTCACACACTGCTTTTATTAGATACCCAAGATCAGGCTAAGAGATAAAGAGATAGTTCACCTAAAAATGTCTTGGTCACGCTTCTTTTTTTTATAGCGTATTTATTTTCTCCATACTATAAAAGTGAATGGTGACAAAGGCCGTCATATTACCTAACATCTCCTTAGTCCTAAGTCATACAGGCTTGGAACAACATGATGGTGATTAAATGACTTTTGGGGTGTACATTCCCTATAAGGTGAGGAATAACTGAACAGAGAGATAGTATTACACCATACCGATACAGAATGGTCTTCCTCCCAAAAGACAGTCACTCCATGTTTGTTAGAGATTTTAAGACTTGATGGGCTTCCCTCAAATTTAATTCCATTCTTATAAGTTGGAATAAACACCCTGTAAGTGGAAGTTTCAGAAAACATTACATTAAAAACAATTGAGGGACTTAGTATTTAGACCTTACATACTACAAGACCCTGTAGAGGTATTTAAAAAGGCATCACATGTCCAAAAGTCTGAGACCACATTAAACATCTGTGTTGTTAGGATTTTGAAAAATGTAAAACAAAAGTTCTGACGTAAAAAGAAGAAATATTTATGGTTCTGCACAGTTGTTCGGTCACTAATCAAATGTAAGCAAATTTGTGACATTGACCATATTAACACCTTGGTATGTCAGATGTCATCGCTTCCATTGAAGCACACAAGAAATCATACTGGGATAACACAGTTCATCAGGTTTTGAACAACCTTGCTGAGTCAATGCCAGCATTAGTCCCTGCTGTCATTAATAAATGGGGACATCCTAAATACGAAGACATTTATGTACAAATTTATCACCCAAATTGTTATGATGATAATACAATTTGTATATATATATATATATATATATATATATATATATATATATATATATATATATATATATATATATATATATATATTAAGGCTGTCAAACGATTAAAATATTTAATCGTGATTAATCGCATTTTTTGCAGTTAATCACGATTAATCGCAATATCTCTATAGACATGAGTGGACAAAAAATGCTTCATCCAGATGTATTTTTCAGTCATTCACACAAAACCTACTCCACCAACAGAGCTGAACAACACTCTGTTGAACACAGCACAACTCAATTCAAATGATGTACAAAATACGGTAGTTGTAAGTGTATTATGACAGGATTTATTTGCTTAATTTTCAATAGTGGTCTCAGACTTTTGGACCCCACTGTATAATTATTATGCTATAGGGCTCAAGTGTATTTAAACTTACACTTCTTCATCTATGGTGATGTTGCCATTACTGAGTTTGATGACTGTCCCCTCCAGCTTTATTGAGACTGTGCTGAAAGCAATTAAGTCATTTTCGGTCTTTCTTTGCATTTGGATATTAAAATCAGAAGACGTGATGTCGCACATCACTGCCAGAACATAGTTACACGTGTCCGGCTGTTGAAAGAAATGACCATCAAAGGTCTTGAAGTGGAAATTTCCCCATGTGCTGCAGATCATAGACTGATGATCGGGATTTGGTTGAGCTGAAACAAGAAAGAGGGGTTATACAATATGTATAGTAAGTACTTTTAGTGAGCAAAGATACACAGCTTAGTTTTCTGAAGTGTGAAACAAGTGAAACATAATACTATTCTGTCAGTTTCAAAATAATATTTGTGAAGAACCTACTTGTAGTTATGATCACATTTGTTGTGGTGGGGAACACTAAAATAGAAGACAAAAAGGAAATTGTTGTCATTTCTTGCCACTTCAAGGTGGAGACATACAAATTTAATTGCAAAAAGTGATTATTTAGTTTACTTAATAAATATTTTGAAAACGTAATTCTTAAATTGTAGCAATTTGGCAGTTTATAGTGTGAATTGTTGAGTTAAGCTATAATTATCGACTGAATGTAAAAGACATAGTGTAGGTCCATTTAGACATATTAAGCACTGGCATTAATTTATTACTTACATTAGTACATTCATATTATACATTACACACAATTAAACATTTACCTTTCATTGTTGGCCAAAAAAATTCAGTTGGATCTGCCATCATGGCTGCATAATCTGGCATATGGTCTTTAAACAGAAAATCAGAGATAAATATTTAAAATATTATCAAGAAATGAACTTTTATTGAAATGCTTCGTAACAATTTGTCTGTGGTGTGCTTACCTGCTTGTGTTGACTGCAGTCCAATTAGTAGTATGGCCCATCTCAGCATCCACATTTGGGATACCATCACAGTCTCCATGGATACAACATCCATGTTCTGCTCAACAGCCAATGTGCCCTATCTGTCTGGACTAGCTCTTTTATAATGCCATTTAGTTTGCATTGGGACAATGTAATTTGTAGTCAGAAGGTGCAACCCAGGTGTATGCATTACTGTGGTATGTTATCTTTTAATCAAATAAACATGTTATATCTTAGCTGTGTTTGAGATTAAACAAGGCTTATGTAAACTTTGGTGTCAAGAGACACTTTGTCACTCACAACACTGCATTTATCTCTGTTGTCATCTCAAATTTAACAAGGATGTGGATTCTCACTTGACAAGCCAACCATTCTGTAAAGAAGTTACAGAGCTTGACGCAGTGTAAAAGTCAATAACACCCTGAATGTCTACCTTGCTGTTGGTAGTTCTGGATCTGCAAGATCTACCTTTCTGCATTTACTGTACATTTATAATGATTAAGAGACCCTGTCATCCACAGAGATGAACAGAAGGTGCCTTATGTGAGACTTCCATGGTCAAATGATGGAGAAAAAAGGCAGTTCAGAAAGTTGTCTGCTGTAAAGATCTGTTACCTTCACAAACACAAAATACATATATGTAATTCAGTAAAAAATAACATAATTAATGCAAATACAAAAAGGCCCATAGGAAAGAAAAAACACACGTTTCTCCTAAAGAAAACAAGATTAAATATAGAGCTAACTGAGACATTAACTTACGTCTCCTGCTTCTCAGATGTTTCTTTTAAGAAAAAGGCAGCAGAAATCTCATGTTTCTCGAGTTTCAGAAGAGATCTCAGCAATGTTTCCCATTGTGCTCACATTTGCCAAGTATGCAATCAAAAGAGATTTTATAATGAACTTAAAGAAATCATCCCGTGATCAATACAATGGACAGGATTTGTGGCATAATGTTGATTAAAAAAATAAAATAAAAAAATACTGGTCCCTCCTTTTAAAAAAAGCAAATATTACAGTGAGGCACATACAATGGAAGTGAATAGGGCCAATTGAAGGGTTTAAAGGTAGAAATGTGAAATTTATCACTTTATAAAACACACGCATTAATTGTTAAAACTTGTATATTACTAGAGCTGTAAAGTTGTTTAAATCGTTGTTTTTGTTACAACGAAGTTGTGAACTTGGGTATACCTTTACACAGAAAAGGTAAGTAAGCAATTTTATCACACTAAAATCGTGTTAACACACATATTTTTCAAGTCTTGTGGCTATACTTTTGAAACAATGAGTATTTTAATGTTTACGGATTGGCCCCATTCAGTTCCATTATAACAGCCTCACTGTCAACCAGATTTTTTTATCAAGAAAAGAATGGACAGTTTTTTTTTTTTTTAAATATCCGAAAATATACAAAAATTGCTGTCCGCACACTGAATTAAGATATAGACTAGAAAAAAAAGTATAGCAAAAATACATTACTTGTTAAATATTACATTAGCTTGGTGAAAAAGCGCAAAGTGCAAGTGAATTAAAAGCCAGAACATCAGGACTAAACATTACAGCACATCGCTTCTTCAAAACTCCGGCTCCACACACCTGAAGTAATATAAGTGAGACAATATGAGTCTGAGTGCAACAATACCCTCTACTTCTTGTGAATTATCTGCAATGCTATCCACATTCATTTTATATACTCTTACTGTATGTAAAGTATTGTCTCATTTATTTATATTTTTACTCTTCCAAAGGACTTTTAGGAGAAACATCCAAGACAAAGTTGATAGAGAGAGAGAGAGAGACGTCTCCTGAGAGATGAAAGATTTGTATAACATTTTTTATCATGATTAAACCAAATTGTCTTGAGAGAGGTCTTGAGTCTACATCTAAACATTGGAAAGGATTCTGTTGTTCTCACGTGTAGGGGAAGTTTCTACCATTTGTGTGTAAGGACAATGAAATGCTAAGCCTTGTAAGTCTGTCGAAGGGGCAAGAGATGGTCCAAGGTTTTGGCCTTTGACTGCCTTTGTATGCCAGGACAAGTCTTTTGAACTTGATCAAAGCAAGAATAGAGAACCAGTGGAGGGAGATTAGCAGAGGTGGTATATACAAATACTTGGGATCCAGGGGCGGACTGGCCATAGGGAGAACCGTGACTTTTTCCGGTGGGCTGGCTGCGAAACCTGAGAACCTAAAGATTAGTCTCAGCCTGTTTAACACGTTTGAGGACTAATTCTCAGAAACCCCTTATGACTGATCAAGCATCCTTCTGGGATGTGACAGCAAACATTGTCAAATATTTGAATATTTAAACATTTTCCTTTCCATTAATCTGTTTACTCTGTATATACATCATGCTTGCATTGAAAGTTATAAGATTTAGATAATAGTTATGCTGCCAGTAAAAAGTTCTTTGAATGTTAGAATGCATTTTGGCATTCAATATCCATTCATCAAGACCCTGCACTCTGACCCCAGCTTAACTGGGATATGTGAAAAAAAAAAAGAATTTCACTGTATATGTGCAAATGTATAATGTGTGATAAAAAAAATATAATTATTATTAATTATATTATAAAATTATTATTATTACAAATTATTATTATTATTAATTATATTATTAATTATTAAATTACAATAATTATTATTAATAATTATTCATTATTAATTATTATGATTAATTATTATTATCGTCATCTCAATGGCAATTGCTTGGCTGACTCACGCAGCCCCGGAAATATGCAAGCCGAAACATTCCAATTAAGATACGGTTCATAGATCTTAGTTCACTCCTCATAACATAACTATTATTCTTATTTTAGCTGAATATGACCATGCCATCTTTCAGATTGTGGGAGAAAGTAAAACAAAAATAGCTTCTTTATATATATATACACACACACACAAACTACTGGTCAAAAGTTTTGAAACTAACATTCTTTATTATATATACATTATATATATATATATATATATATATATATATATATATATATATATATATATATATATATATATATATATATATATATTTTTTTTTTTTTTGTTTTTTTTTTTTACATTTTAGAATAATAGTAAAGTCATTAAAACTATGGAATAACATAAATGAAATTATGGGAATTATGTTGTGAATAAACAAAATCCAAAATAAATCAAAACTGTGTTATATTTGAGCATCTTCAAAGTAGTCACCCTTTGCCTAGATTTTGCAGACATGAACTCTTGACATTTTCACAACCAACTTCTTGAGGTATCACCCTGGGATGCTTTTTAAACAGTATTGAAGGAGTTCCCATCTATGTTGGGCACTTATTGGCTGCTTTTCTAAGTCATCAATTTCAAAAACTTTTTTTTAATTTTTTTATTTTTGTATTAAATTTGAGTTTTTTAATGAAATAAATTAATATGTTGGCACAATTATATTTTTGTCTACAAAACGAATTTCAAACATTTAAGCATAGGCCTTCAGATCAAAATATTTCTAAGATCATGAGAAACATTTCAGTCAAGTGTTTCAAAACTTTTGACTGGTAGTGTATATATATATATATATATAATGTTTTACACAATTACAAACAATTTTTTGTCGAAAATTTCAGTCATAGGTCTGCTATCAATTTTTGGTCTTTATAAACTTTTTACTTAAGATATTTAACATAATGTATACATGTCTCTCATTGACTTAAACCAATATCTATCTATCTATCTATCTATCTATCTATCTATCTATCTATCTGTCTATCTATCTATCTATCTATCTATCTTTTTCCTCTTTCTTTCTTTTTTAGATGATTTCAAAGCACTACTGTTTCTTTCAGGAAATGCAAATCTAGTTTAAAAATTGCATTATCAGCAGTAAATCCAGTCATCCATCACATACTTCTTTGTGTAAGACCAGGTCGTGCACATACAGTTAGTGGGAAAAGGGGAAAAAAAATGTTTAAACCATCCAACATTTGATAATCTTTGTTTACTATTGCATCCAGAAGGATCCTGAATGACAGATCAAGTGTTGGGTTTCAAAGATTTGCTCTCAAACTTGTTAAATGGTTAGAGATTAAGCTGTGCATAAAAAATTAACATGCTGAACTGTTCTTACACTGTATACTTTTTATTATTTTGTTAACTTTTTAATACAATATAAATCAAATGTTATATAGCTTAATTATCATTACATTATACAATATTATTCCTTACTGGCCACCAAAGTTGGACAGGTGTGCAAACACATTTGTAGTCATATTAACAAGAACAAGTGTAAATAATTCTACACCTTTCCTTACAACATTTATGGTCGAAGTTAAGTTAAATAAGCTTAACAAATAGGTAACACTATTTCTGGGAAAATGTCTAGCATTTGTTTGCAGATGCCACTTTGTTTAAAAATTTTATTAACATTTTTTAAATATTGCTTAAGTGTACAAATACATTTTGGAGCCACGGTAAATGCAAAACGACTGATCTTGCTCTCCCAAAACCAACAACAGCTTAGACATTTAGGGTGTTAATTGTGTGTCGTACTGTGTATCTTGTCTATAGAATGTCTGGATTCCACTCACATCCTTGTTTACTTTGAGATCATAGATATAATTTTAGTTTCATCAGTGGTTGAAAGTGGTTCTTTCCACAACAGTTTGCATAAACTTTGTTAATCTCAAACACAGCTAAAATATTAAATGTTTATTCAAGTCAAAGACAGCATACCCCAATTATGCATAAGCTTGGTCTCCACCTTTTGTTCACAGAATACAATTTACCCAAGTAAACTAATGGCACTATAAAAAGGCAGCACTAACAGATAGGAACTCTTGAGCAGAACATGGATGTTGTTTCCATGTGGACAGTGATGATGTCTCAGATGTGGATGCTGAGATGGGCCATACTACTAATGGGGCTACAGTCATCAGAAGCAGGATAGCAAAATAAAAAAACATTACTTAGCCTTTTTTTCTTCTAATTTAAAGAAAAGCTCCACTTTTAACAAATCACAATGTTATTGTGAATACAAAACTCTCTCTGATTTAAGACCTCATGCTTGATCATCACACAGACTTTATGATTTCTACAGTAACAGTAATTTTAATTATAACTTAACGAATGTACAATAGTGTAATAAGTTCAGAATAGTGGCTCCGTTACTGCTAGATAGTTTCAAAAGAATTCAGTAGGGCCTTAATTTGGTTGCATGATTTGTTCTTTAAAGCAAGACTTATTTTTTAGGTTGAAAGCTCACCCTACATGGGTTGCCACTCGACCGCCTTAACCCATCTAAGTATCCATCTTTTTCTCAGACTCTGAGTTTTCAGAGTCTACATTCACATTTCTTTACATTCCATTTCCCAGTAAATGTATAATATTTTTTAGAGAAATACTAGTTGATCGTCATAGTAGAGAAATTATGTTTGTAGAAATTTTCATAAATGTCTAAGGGTGGTTTCACATATAGTACGTTTTAGTGAACCAAACCCAGTTCAGTTAAAATGAACCAGAAAGGGAACCAGTCTCAGATGACCTCAGTGCTTTTAGTGTTCACAATGTAAGTGGACTTAAAAGAGGACCCATTTTCTTTTTTGCTCCTCTTCACAATATTGTGGTCTCAGACCCCTTGTTGTTCACACCACAGCTTCTTAAGAACTAAGACCCCATTGCAGCTAGGGCTGTCACGATTATGAAATATAGCTGACAATAATTTCTAATAAATAATTGCAATTATTATAAGCAAGTGTCATACTTCTTAAGGTGTACATATTCTTATGACAGATATGCCTACACCTTAAGTAGTAATTTATTGATATTTAACTTGAAATCATATAATAAAATGGGGCTATATGATTATTTTTAAGGCTTTAAAAAATATTGAATTTTTCATTAAAAATTATGGCACAGGGATAGAATTACATAAAAAGTAAATGTAACCCAGACAACACCACCAATTATATTACATTATGCAATAGTAATAATGTATACTGTATTTCTGTCCTAAATTCTTCACTCTCTCACGATAAAACCTACAAGCCCTTATTTCGCATAAAGGAAAACATTTGAAATTCTATGTGCATTTGAAAATATGTTTCTTTATCATCTCGAGAGTAATGGAGCAAGTGTCTCCTTCTGCGTGTCATTTACATTGTGTGTATGAGCCAAGAACATTTGCCATTGCACAAATAAATTTAAAGTGAAACTACCGCTTGTATTTTCACGGAAGTTTGGCACAAACCTCCATAGACAGTACGCCCATCAGAGCACTTTAAAGCGGTTCATTTTAAATGAGCAATATGTAATATATTTACTGTACTAAAGCATAAAATTATCATAATATGTTATCAGAGATTTAGGAAACATGCTAAGTTGAAATACTGGCTTCTCCGAAAACAATGCTACAGCCAGTATATTCTACTTTGAAATGTCCGTTCCGGGCCGGAATTTCTGTTTGTGTTTTGGCCTGTGTGATCCCGCCCACTGCCCATTTCCCAGTAGTATTTAGACACTGGGTTGCCAGATTTGAAACAAGTTAGCGGGCAAACCCAGTGCGCTGCAGCCATGGAAGCCAGCAATACATCTAGCCAACACTGACAGAGTTATAAAAAATCCACATGAGCTGGTTTATAATTTGCAAACAATAAAAACATTGCAAACGTATACATTAGCTGATCAACTTACAGCGTAAGGCTCGTCACTTTCTATTGTCAGTTTGCTTGTTCCTGTTGCGCGTCCTCAACCTGGCAACCCGCGTGAGCTTCCATTCTGGGGAGGAGGGGCGGGGGAGACAACTCCCTCCAATATTTTGAGGTTGGACTGCAGTACCCATTTTAAACGCTTGATGTCAATGTTACATATTGCTCCTTTAATGCGTTGCACTGCACTGAATGCTGCCGGTCCGTTCATTTTAGGTGCTAAAATAATACAACTAGAACAGAATATGGGACACAAAAGCGTGTCATGGAAATCATGGTATATCTATATTCGCTTAAAATTCCCATATGTGGACAGTAAATTGTGACAAGAATATGAAATACAGTATGTAATGCAGCTATGTATGGCAAGCCACGAGTTACTTATTTCATAAAATGCAAAGCGGACTGGAACCTCTTCGCTTTCACATCGCACAAATCAATCGAACCACAAAAGCACCGGTTCGCTTTTGGGTCCTTTTAGGGGGGTCTGAGACCACTTGAGTTGTTCACATACATGTTATACCACTCTGAGAGCACTTGGATTGCTCAAACGAACTAAGTGTGAAAACGCCCTAAGTGGCTAGTGCTTTAACATGTAAATACGTAGTCGTTTTATAATCTCTCTCCTGCATTGACAGCAAGGTCTGGTGGTTGGATTAAGGTACTGCAGTGGTATGAGGGCTTCAAAGTTGTCCACTTTGAAAACATAGGTTTCACAATCAAATTTAAATCTAGAAGTAAACTGATTTTTTTGCCTTGTAATACATTTGGAATTTACTACTCTGTGACCACAAAGATTTTGGTGAGCAACAATAACATCTCAAACAGACTTTTAAACCACACTGTAAATATGAAATCATATACTGAAGATTACATACCCTTTAGAATGAAATGTTTGACATAAATGTAGCCCAAACCTGAACAAACTTACATTACATTTTTGAAAATTAAATAATAATAATAATAATAATAAAGTAGAATATGTAAAGACTAATATACATGGACCACAAGTTGTACTTAGTTGTTAGACATTTGGTTTGCAAGTGTTGGTTCTTTTCCAGTTTTATTTTTAGTACATACTGGCTGATAAAAACAAAACAAAATTGATGCTGTTTGTTGCTTGCTTTATTGTGATCATAATAAATTTTATTACAAGGAAATATGTATCATTAAATTACACATTACCAGAGAGCATAATAAAGCAAGAAAGAAGAAATTAAATCTCGAAATGCCCCCAGTCCCCTTAATTAAAAAAAGTGAAGAAAACATAAAGGCCATAATAATGTTTGCCATTTATGCACTGCAAAAGTCTCACACAGTTTAAATCATCAGAATTGCAATTTCCTGTTATATGTATTTTTTAAATCATAGTTGTCTTACTCAGCGTGACAGATTCAGTTATGATCAAATCTGCAATAATCAAGTTTAATGGCAGATATTTAACAAGATCATTTATCCGTAAGTCTTCTGGTTTTCACACTCTGTTGGAGTGCATCTGCAGCTTTCAACATAGTCGTAGTAATAAAGGATCTCACTGTCATCGGGACACTTCAGCTTCACCTCTTTACGGCTGGTTTTCTCCTCTCGGCAACATGAACAGCTGTGCATCATTTTGTCCTTTTGCATTGAATACCTATGCAGGTTTATGAGAAAACACCAGTCAGATGAATGGAAAAAGCTGAATGTGCTGATCTTACAGTGGATCCTGATTTTAAGTGAGTTTGAGATCTGAAAACACAAGGTCTATCTGTTTGAGTTTACTGGTCTGTAACTGACAAATCATCATTCTGTTTTTCAGGATGTGCGTAGATTTAAATGTTAGAGACAGGTTGATCATCCAAAACAAACATCAAAATGTTTGGCCAAGTAGAGTTCCAAGCTGTTTTATGACAGTGGACGTGTGAATGTTGAGGAACAGCTTGTTCATTAGGTACAGTAATATCTTGCTACTAACATGAAAATTCAAGTGGTGCAGTGCTCTCGCTACAGTGAGCACTAATAAATGTGTATGCTGTTACTCATGTGAAATGATTAGAATTTAACCCTAAGACTGTACAGTTTATCAGAGGTTTTAAAAACACTATGTTTATGATGAAAAAGGTGTGCACATGCTCTCACATTGATTGGGTGTCACAGTGGCCACTGCAGAACGGCACTTCAACAGTCATGGTGGATTTACAATTATTTACATACATATGGGTGGTGTTCGTCACTCGAACGCAGTTCATGGGCTCACCTAAAGGAGGCAGGTAAGTTTGTGTCTGATTCTCTCTCATGAACAATACGTCTCATGCATTGTGTTATGTAGAGCTTAATAATATACTTTTTAAATGAATGAACATCTGTTAAATACATAAACATGGTAAGGTGGACATATAATTCAATTTTAAATAATTACAAATTACTGTTTGTGTCTGGATATTTTGAGAACGCAAACAATATACTGTATAACAGATCTTGCAAAATCCATCTATGTCAGATAGAAATAAACAGCTTATTGGCTTACATGTTCCACAGCAATCTCCTTCTTGTTTCACATATTCAGACCCCTTGGAGTGCAAAAATAAATTTACAGTTTTAATAGTCCAGTGGCACATTTACTGCATACATCAGAAACTTTTTAAGATCTACCTTTTAAAGTATTAAGGGAATAGCAAGAGGTGATAGAGAAGGTGAGCAGAGAGGAAGGGGACAGCAGGGTGCAAGATGAGATTGGAGAGAGACAGGACACAAAAGAAATGTGAACCTCTCTCATGACAATGGTGTGAATCATGGTCTCTCATTAAAAGAGGAAGAACAGAGGAAATAGCCAAACGTGAGATCAACAGAGGCTTCAGTCTTAACAAAAAAGGAGGTGCAAGAGGTATGTCATTGGTCAGTGTGTTACAATGTCCCTGGTAAAGGGAAGTGTATTTCTGAGGAAGTGTATACAACGTGTGTGAAGCTCGAGCTACAGAAATTCTACTTACAGGCTTACAGTCAGCTTGACTGGAGACAGTGCATTTTGTTTTGGTCTTCTCTATAACAAACGAGCCATTCACTGTGCGGCAGGAAATAGTTTCACATGTGAAATTCTGCACTTCTCCAATCTAAATAAGACAGACAAGCGACATGAGAATTGAAAAACAGAGAAGATTCTTTATCTGCTTATATAAAAGGGTAAAAGAACAGTGTATGACCCTGTTTAAACCTGGTATTAAGACGGATTTTGGGTGATCTGATCACAAGTGGACTGTGCTAAATACAGGTGTAAACAGGGTCCAAAACGTTCTGTATTCGGATCACAAAAACCACATATGGAGATAGTCAAAAACACATTTGAACACATCATGTTTGTGTTTAGATAAAATTTCAACTGCATCTGGGAGAAACAGTGTGCCTGGGTTTTTCACGCTTACTTAGTCTTTTATGACTTTTTTTGTGGTTTGTTATCATGCACTAATGTACTGACATTGCGACTGATGTATGTCGACCCTTTTCTCTGAAATCCGAACACAAGTGGTCAAAGGATCGCATTTGAGCAACCAGGTGTAAACAGTGATGTGCCTCGCCTGACCACGTGTGATAGGATCACCCGAGACGCATCTTAATACCAGTTGTAAATGGGGTCTATGGGTGTTTTATGGTGTACCTTGAGAACATGGCTGGCATTGTTTACATCATAAGTGCAGCCTGTTGGCTTACATGTTCCACAGCACTCTCCTTGTTGTTTCACATTTTCAAACCCCTTGAATTGCAAAAACAAGTTTATAGCTTTTATAGAACAGTAGCAGCTTTATTTGATTTTCAAATAAGAAACTTTTAAAGTTTTGCCTGTCATCATTACCCGAGGGCAAGGTGTGCAGACTTTACTAACACAAGTCACAACATGTGGTTTAGTCAGCGGGTCTTTTTCCATTTTACAGTTACATTCCACACATGGGTCTGAGGGGATTGTTACGCCAGGCTTAAGAGAAGAACAAAGTGAGAAAAGTGAACCAACATTACAAATTCAGAAAAGATGGATATATAGATTTGTGTTTTATATAAATCTATGCCTTGCTCTGGTTAAATTTATGTTTATTTAATGTTAGAAAGCTTCATAGTTTAGGACCAGGTTAAGCCTGTGAAACTTTGACCAATCATACTTAACTAATGAACTTTGCAGTAAGCTCACCTTGTACTCAGTGTTATTGTACACACAGACATCTTTGGGCACTGGTCAGAAAGAAAAAAAAAAAAGAAAAAAAAGAAAGTTAGAAATTGCTTAAAGGAATAATTTACCCTAAAAGGACAATTCTGTCATTATTTACTTCCATTATTTATTTACTCAACATCATGTCATTGCAAACCCATTTGATTTTCTTTATTCCGTGGAACACAAAATGAGAAATGTTTAATAATGTACTGATCAATTATTTAAAAAAAACAATTACAATGACCTCATGTTAAGTTACAGGTCTGGCTACACAAGAGTAGTAAGCTGTTAACTGAAGAACCACTACAACCAAATTATTGAGTTTTGATTTGTTTTGTTAACCAGATCAACTGATTTATTGAAAAGGTAAAAAAATTTAAAAATAAAGAAAAAAATCAGACTGAAAAGAATGATTCCTTCATGGATTGAACATTTCTGTAATGAACAGCAGGAAAAAAAATTAAAAAGCTAGAGTGAATGTCAAGATTTTCAGTGAATGACGACTTAAATTTTGGTTTGTTCATCACACAAAGCTATAGTATGGCTTCAGAAGACTTAGCAAACAAGTTGCCCTGACCACTTTTATCATATTTTCATGGTGCATTTGTGCCCTTTCAAAGGTAGTGAGCCCCAATCCCCATTCATTGTAATTATATGGAAAAGAATGAGCAGTACAACATCTCTCATTTGTGTTCCACGGAAGGGAGAATTTCATAGGGATTTGGAACAACATGAGGGTGAGTAAATGATGACAGAATTTTCATTTGGGGTGAACTATCCCTTTAATTCAATTTGCAGGTGCAGTTTTGTAGAGCTCTAATTATAGTATATCCACTTAATTTACTTAAAAAGTTGCTGACCTACAAATACGTAAGGAATTTTTAGAAGAGTAATGATATGTGAACAATTACTTACACTGCGGATTTAAATATTGTAGATGATGTCTGTAGATCAATGAAACAGTTTGTAATTTGAGACTTACCACAGGGTGGACAGCAACTGCCCTCAGTTTTATTTACTGCAAACTCATATCCCACCTCACATCTGTTCTTAAAACACTGCTCGAAATCACACACTGAATGGGGAGAGAGGGAAGGAATTCATTTAAAATTATTATTATTATTACTGTTATTATTGCATTTTGTTGCATTTATGACTGTTTAGTTTAAAGCTGGCACAAATTCTAAGCGGTTACATCCTCAGATAATCTCTATGGCAACACTAGCAACTTCAAGCTAGAAACAGTCAAGGCGGGAATTCACTAAGAATGAACTGTGCCAGGTAAATACGCTGTTTATCTGCATGTGTTCTTTGTGCCAGTTTAGCTCCCAATTCACTGAAGGAATAAAGTAGATCAGGCAACGGCACCAACGCCCCCCTTAAAAGTTGTGCTGAAAGCAATTTGCATGCGCCATTCCAAACTAGCATGCCAGTTCTGAGCGCTATATTAGCAGCAAAACATTGCAATACGGCTCACTCTGCTGGGACTGTACAGCATCACTCCACAACTGTAATCCAGACACCTGAATCATCTATTTAATTAAAGTGTGCTTGACTACATTATGCATCTGGATACAGTATACACTGATAAGCCACAACATTAAAACCACTGCCAGGTGAAGTGAATAACATTTATTATCTCGTTACAATGGCACCTGTTAAGGGGTGGGATATAATAGGCTACAAGTGAACATTCAGTTCTTGAATTTCATATGTTGGAAACAGGAAAAATGGGCAAGCATAAGGACCTGAGCGACTTTGACAAGGGCCAAATTGTGATGGCTAGACGACTGGGTCAGAGCATCTCCAAAACGGCAGGTCTTGTGGGTTGTTCTCAGTATGCAGTGGTTAGTACCTACCAAAAGTAGTCCAAGAAAGGACAACCGGTGAACCGGCAACAAGGTTATGGGTGTCCAAGGCTCATTGATGCACGTGGGGAGCGAAGGCTAGCCCATCTGGTCCGATCCCACAGAAGAGCTACTGTAGCACAAATTGCTGAAAAACGTAATTCTGGCCATGATAGAAAGGTGTCAGAACACACAGTGCATTGCAGCTTGCTGCATAGCCGCTGACCAGTCAGAGCGCCCATGCTGACCCCTGTTCACTGCCGAAAGCACCTACAATGGGCACATTAGCATCAGAACTGGACCATGGAGCAATGGAAGGTGGCCTGGTCTGATGAATCACGTTTTCTGGATGGCTGGGTGCATGTGCGACGTTTACCTGGGGAAGAGATGGCAGCAGGATGCACCATGGGAAAAAGGCAGGCCGGCGGAGGCAGTGTGATGCTCTGGGCAATGTTCTGCTGGGAAACCTTGGGTCCTGGCATTCATGTGGATTTTACTTTGACACGTACCACCTACCTAAAGATAGTTACAGACCACGTACACCCCTTCATGGCAACGGTATTCCCTGATGGCAGTGGCCTCTTTCAGCAGGATAATGCGCCCTGCCACACTGCAAAAATTGTTCAGGAATGGTTTGAGGAACATGACAAAGAGTTCATGGTGTTGAATTGGCCTCCAAATTCCCCAGATCTCAATCCGACTGAGCATCTATGGGATGTGCTGGACCAACAAGTCGATCCATGGAGGCCCCACCTCACAACTTACAGGACTAAAAGGATCTGCTGCTAACGTCTAGTGAATAAGATGCAGGTTTTGCACAAAAATACCACAAATAGATGTGGCACAACAGTTTAGTGAATTCGCCCATGAATGTCTTATAAGTGTTTGTGTTCTGAATTGATTATTTTGCTTTTTATGATGCACCATGTCACAACAGTACTTGCTGAAAACTGTTACTGTACTATTCATGATCACTGCTCAACAGAAGATAATCTTTTGAGCAGCAATTCCAATGTAAATTTAAAAGCTTATAATACACATTTAAATCAACTGATGACTCACCACAGGTTTGGCAGCAGTTTTCTGTGATGTTTTTGTATCCTTTGCCACATTGCTCTAGAGGTGGACAGTTGCGAGGCAATTTTACACGAATGCCCATATTAGTGCAATTGTATGTATCACAGTTATTGATCCATGTTTCCCCGGGCTAGAGAGGTAAGTTGATGTTTGTTAGCCACTATGGCAATTCTTGTTATAGGTATGATTATAAAATATATATAATATATAAATAATGGTAAGAATGAGTAAAGTCTGACTAAAATGAGTTAGACTAGTTTACTAAGCTATTTCTGTCTGTGATCATTTGTGACAGTAAAAAGGTTAACTTAAGACTTTAATTTTCTTTTTAATGGACAATTTCTTCTCAGTGGTTACCCACTCCTTAAAGAGACATACCTGTTTTGGTGATCCATCAGGGCCAATGCATTCTACAAGGAGGGAATGAAAACAAAATCAGCAAAAACAACATCGAGGAGCATTAATCTAACAATAAAGGGTAAATGAAGTAATATTTCTTACCACAGTAATTTGTACATATATCTGATGTTAGATTAACCAGATATGTGTTATCAGGACAGTAACAACCTTCCATTGACATTTCATTACAATCTTCTCCTTGACATATCCCCCCCAAAACCATATAATTGGAACTGGTTTTAAGTACAAAAAGAGAGACACTTCAGAAATGAAGACTGTTAAACTCAGAAATATTTCCCCCATTTATTGAGGACTGTTGTTTTATAGATTTGGACTATAAATCTATTGAGAGAGAGAGAGAGAGAGAGAGAGAGAGAGAGAGATACCTAGTACTGCAGGTTTGTGTAATTTTGGGACCACATGCCTTGTAGACTTTGCCTTTGGTGCAATTGTATGCTGTTATGGAAAACAACAAAATTCAAGAGATTCAGGATCTCCTCTCAGATAATATTTGTAAGTGTGATGCATCATATTATATAAATATCATGAATGACCACAACTGAGTGTGTGGTAACATTATACAGTATATTAATTGAATTGAATTAGAAAATGTGTTAGGAAGACACTCAAGTGTAAGATACAGTCAAACACACACACACACACACACACTCAATTTCCTACAATGGCGGATCATTCTGTGGTCTTACCACATAGCCCTTTGAGTTCAGCTGAGTTTCTCCAGTCCACACAGACAGAATACTGGCGACATAACTGGGCGTATGCCTCCAGACTGGAGCAAGCAGACGCATTTCCTATGTGGCACACATCAAACTTGCATGCCTGGTAATAACTTTCATAAGGAACGACCTTGTGGCATTCCTTAAACAAACTGAACAAAATTCAAACCTGTAACTTTCAGTTTCAGCAACAGTGGTCTTTACAGATGAAATTAAAACACTTAAGAATAGTTCACACAACATTTTTTATTCTGAATTATTTACTCACACTCATTTAATTCCAAACCCTTTATGACTTTTTCTGGTTGTCTATTTGTTATTGTCCGTAACAGAAAAGGTGATCATTTTAACTAATATCTTAGTGAATGCTTTTTCTCAAATAATTAAAGTGAGTTGGTACAGGTCGTTTCAAGCTCCAGTTTGATAATAAATAAATAAATAAATAAAAGTGAGGTAAAAACAGAAAAAATGTATTTTGTGCCATATAATATATGTGAGTGGAAGTTCAGATTTTCAGTAAATAATGACTTTTTATTTTGGTCTGTTTCTCGCACAAAGCTATTAAGGCGCGGTCACATTTACCTTTGCACGTCTAAACTCCGTGGGTGAAGGCGGCATGGGCGGGTGTTGAGTCTGTTTAAAACCAGCAAAAAAAGAATTGTCAAGCAGCGTCTTTTCAATGCTGTAATTTTTTTAGATGAGAGTGAAGTTAAAAAGAAACTTGCCGCTAAACTGATACCCTTGCCCATTGTGAATATTCAGTGTAGCTACGAAGCACAGTCCACACAGAAGTCACTGCAAAACCAAGCAACATGCTACTGGTCAACGGGACAAATTAGCCTGTGAACTTAAACTCCAGGTGAAATCCATGAGGGGAAGTCCATTGCACCAAATTCACGATCGCGCAGATTCCCATATTTTGCCTGTGAAATTGCTCTGTGTGAAGGTAAATGTGACCGTGCACATATGGTTTTAGAAGACCTAGAATAAAACTCTCAAGTTATATGGACCAGTTTTATGATACTTTTATTATGCTTTTTTTTTTTTTTTTTTTTTTTTTTTTTGGAGCTTGACAGTGCCCATTCTCATTCACTTTCATTAATGGAAAAGAATGGCCAGGACATTCTTCAAAATTACACCAAGGGCCCTATGTTAAGACCGTTAGCGTAAAGCGCAGCGCTATGCCATAAGTCATAAGCGTAAAGTCAATGGGCACGGCCATGAAGTTTTGGTATTTTTGTGCAAGTATGCACTAAGTCTAGGTGCATTTGGGTTTGGCGAAATCGCCCGCGAAACACTCAAATGGGGTTGGTCAAGTGCAATGTAATTCTGAGGTTCTTCTCTGGTTATTCCATCATCTGTGTCCAATTATATAGTCCATTCCCTGCCATGCACCAGCGATATTAACAAAGACAGCATATTAAGGAGTTGGTAGTGTAAATGGCATGCAATGAATTAGAAGAATGACAAATTATGTTCTTCTGTGCATTAACTGTGTCCTTGATGAATGTCAGGCATATTTCTATGACAGTGACACACTCCTTTTATATGCATAGAAAATGTGGTTCTCGTCAAAATTTGGATGTACGGATGTTTTATTTTTCTCCCCTTTTTCTCCCCAATTTGTCATGCAATTCCCAATGCGCTGTAGGCCCTTGTGGTGGCGTAGTGACTCGCCTCAATCTGGGTGGTGGAGGACGAATCTCAGTTGCCTCCGCGTCTGAGACCGTCAATCCATGCATCTTATCACGTGACTGACCTGCAACCATTCAGTAAGCAAAATACAAAGAGTCTGAGTACAAGAACAATCAAGCCAGATGACCTGCCTAGGTGGGGATTTGAACCCATGACCTTTGGAGCTATAGCCCAAACTTAGCAGTGTGCCACTCAGTTGACATGGCATACTTACTGCAATGAGACGTGCCAAGGTTAGAGTCAGTAAACAGAACAGTTGTTTATCTTTTGAGCTATAGGTGCCGCTGTTTCCAAACTGCTCAGGCACGTTCAGGACATGAATTCTGACAATGCATTCAAAAGATATGCAGTTTATGTTTATAATAAACCATATATATTAAAAGAACATTAATAAGATGAAGCAGAACTGATCTGGGATAAGCCCTGCAACTATTCAGTAAGCACAATACAAAGACCTCCAGTAAAATATAAAATCCACTGTAATACTGGTCTAACTGGGAATCGAACTAGGGATGCACTGATCCAATCCAATTTTGTATTTAGGATTGTGCTGTGAGTTTCTGTATAAAATCACTTCATTTGATAAAATTTAATGTTGAAAATTAATTGTTATACTTTCATTTGATTAAAGTTTTAACTAATTAATTAATTAATTTAAACACAATTTTGATGATAAAATTTAAATAAACTGCTGAAATTGAGTTCAGAAAAAAAAAACAGGTATTGGACTCGGTATCGGCGAGTACAAAAAAATAAAAATAAAATAAAAAAAATAACAAAATATCAGTATTCGTACTCAAAAAAATGGTATCAAGACATCCCCAAAAGACACTTGCCAAAGTTAGAGTCAGAAACAAGTATGGGTTATGTTTTAAACTGTAGGTGGCACTGTCTCCAAAATGCTCAGGTTTCCCCAGGACATGTTGATGATGCATACCAATTTTTTTTATTTTAATCTGACAATGCTTTCAAAATATATATAACTTTTTAATAAAATTCAATATGGAGGAGAGTCAATATGACCAATGTTCCAAAATGTGGTATCACTGGAATCCTCACGACCCAAGGAATTGATAAACACCAACCTCCTGATTTTAGAGCATACTGTTCAAAAGTGCAAAAAATAAAAAAATAAAAAAATAAAAACAATTTCTTGACCCATATGTACCCTCAGATCATGGTCCCAATAAAGCAAAACAAGTTTCGTGATAGGACAAATCATTGCCGAGACACAGCCTTGCATCCAGTTTCACATAGATCTCATTAACTTTGTGTTGGCATAACTTTTGTACAGTAGCAAAAATCTAAATTATGTTTGGTCAGTTCTGTGTGGCTCAGTTTAAAGATTATTTTGAGCCAGGGGCCTGGGTAGCTCTGTGAGTAAAGATGCTGACTACTACCCCTGGAGTTGTGAGTTCAAATCCAGGGTGTGCTGAGTTACTCCAGCCAGGTCTCCTAAGCAACCAAATTGGCCTGGTTGCTAGGGAGGGTAGAGTCACATGGGGTAACCTCCTCGTGGTCACAACAATGTGGTTCTTGCTATTGGTGGGGCGTGTGGTGAGTTGTGTGTGGATGCCATGGAGGATAGCATAAAGCCTCCACACACACTATGACTCCATGGTAACACGCTGAACAAACCACATGATAAGATGTGTGGATTGACAGTCTCAGATGCAGAGGCAACTGAGATTTGTCCACTATGTCACAACGAGGACCAAGAGCACACTGGGAATTGGGCATTCCGAAAAGAGGAGAAAAAAAAAGATTATTTTGAGCCATTGTTTGGGCAAATCAAACGTTTAAACTGCAAATGACATAATCCAAGATGGCAGCCACTGCAATGGACAGAGTTTTAGAGTAATCAGATGCAAAAATAATTTGTCTCTAGGACAAAAGTTTGAAAAGATATGTGCAAAAGAAAAGTGGATTTTTTAACTGGTGGTCTGCCAATAGAGTCTGCTCTAGAGACCCCAAATTTAGTATGAGAGCTATTTATGCCCACCCCTATCATTGTGCCAAATGTCAAAATTTTTCTGTGTACAGTTCTATGGGCTGCCACAGACTCCCATTGGGGAGGTATAATAATTAGGGATGTGCCCGAAGCCGAATACCTCAAGCACCATTCACTACACAACTGGCCATAGCTTATTTGAAAAGGAATAATTTGTTTTGCCTCTAATAATGAACATTTTGCAGGGGAGAATGCTTTTATATAAACTACAGCTGTGCTCAATGCATCCTATCATGAACAAGATGAACAATCTATTAATATATGCATTAAACTCACTAACAATGTCGACAATTTCTGGTACATTATCCAATTTGATAAGAAATCTGTTTACTTGCCGCTAAAAATGAGCATTTTGTAGAGCACTGTTGTAGAGTGAGATTTAAACGTGAACTGTTGTTGTGAACATTTTATGATCTGTAGGGGGCAGTCTAGTGCAGTTCAAGTTAGCTTTAAAAGCAGCAAGGAAGAACTTGTCAGGTGTGTATTTTGAGTCTACCTGTTACACTGTTGATTGTACTGCTTGCTGCTGAATGCCCTCAGTAAACGATCCTTAATCTTCAGGCTGGACTTTCTGTGATTTTGTCATGCGATGCTTCTCCTTATGGTCTAGGTGCAGTTCTTTTGCATAAGATGCCCGCTGGTAGAGAAAGACCCATTGGGTTTATGTCACGTACACTGAATCAAGCTGAGAGGAATTATTCTCAGTTGGACAAGGAAGGGCTGGCCGTAATGTTTGGCTTACAACGCTTCCATAAGTATCTGTATGGCCAGAAGTTTACCATCATTACAGATCATAAACCCTTGTTGTCTTTATTTAATGAGCTAAAAGCTGTTCCACAAATGTCATCCCCTAGGATACAGTGATGGGCTGTGACATTAAGAGCATATGAATACAACATCATCTACAAAGCTGGCAAGGATCACGGAAATGCAGATGCTTTGAGTCGTTTACCATTGCCAAGGGAATCTGGCACTGAACAAGAGGAAAGAGTCCTAATGCTGGAGAATGCAGACGTAACCCTGATTACAGCAGAACAGGTGAGAGTGTGGACACAAAAAGATCTGGTATTATCCAGGGTGAGAGAAATGGTGCAAAGAGGATTTCCACATGAATTTGTTGGAGAAGAGTTTGGGCCATTCACATCAAGAAAAGCTGAATTAAGTGTACAGGATGGCTGTGTGCTTTGGGGGGCCCGGGTAATAATTCCCAGTTCGGTTAGACCAGAAATTCTGAAACAATTGCATAAGTGCCACCCAGGAATATCTAAGGCTTAAAGTTATGTGTGGTGGCCCAAGTTAGATCAGGATGTGGAACTTCTTGTTAAATCCTCGTACTTGTCAAGAGCATAGAAATGTTCCGGCTGTAGCCCCACTGCATCCTTGGAATTGGCAAAGATCGCATGTGGATTATGCAGGACCGTTCATGGGAAAATTGTTCTTCATCTTGATTGATGCACATTCAAAGTGGATGGATGTGTATCTAGTGAATTCAGCCACATCTGCTACCACCATTGAATGTTTGCATAATTGCTTCAGCAACCATGGATTACCCGAACTGGTTGTAGCAGATAATGGTACTTGTTTTGTTAATGCAGAATTCAAAGAGTTCCTGAATAAAAATGGAGTACAACATGTAACCTCTGCACCTTATCATGCTTCCAGTAATGGTTTAGTAGAACGGGCTGTGCAAATCTTTAAAGGAATGCTGAAAAAGTGTGTTGAAGGACCAACTGCAACAAAGGTGGCACAAGCTTTATTCAGTTATAGGATTACTCCTCAGACCACCACAGGACTCTCTCCAGCGGAAATGTTATATGGACGAAAACTGCAATGTTCTCTGGACTTCATACATCCTGATTTGACCAGAAAGATTCATGAATAACAACAAAATCAAAAAGTCCATCATGATAAAAAGGCCAAGAAACATAATTTTAGTGTGGGAGATCCAGTACTTGTGCAGAATTTTAGCTATGGACCGAAATGGATTCCTGGGCAAGTAGAGACTGTCACTGGACCACTTTCTTATAAAGTGATGTTAGGTGATGGGAAGATAGTCCAAAGACATGTGGATCAAACTCACTCATGACAGAAATCACTTATTAACTTTGCAGTGGGGGTAATGTAAATATCCAGATTTTGATTTTCGGACAATGCATCTCCCGCAGTGGCTAAAGAAATGGAGGAAACAATGACTGGGGACATATCTAGTGAAGCCAACATGGCCTCTGAAGGAATGAATGGTTTATCACAAACTTTGGAGATACCAACTGAAATGACTGATGAATGGTCAAACAAATCTGTTAGCCCCGTTGTGTTCGTGAGACGGTCGCAGAGAACCAGGAAAGGATTATTAACTGAAGTAAAAAAAGCTTTGAACTGTGATTTGTATTTTTTGTTGTAACTGTTATATTTTATTATTGTGACATTGCTATTGAGGGAAGTAACTGTGATTCATTTGGGGAGAAATATTGTAAACTTAAGGGGAAGGGGATGTTGTACAGTGAGATTTAAACGTGAACTGTTGTTGTGAACATTTATGATCTGTAGAGGGCAGTCTAGTGCAGTTCAAGGTAGCTTTAAAAGCAGCAAGGAAGAACTTGTAGGGCGTGTATGTTGAGTAACCCTGTTATACTGTTGACTGTACTGCTTGCTGCTGAACTCTCTCAGTAAACGATCCTTAATCTTCTGGCTGGTCTCTCTCAAATTATTACATTATGCATTATAACAACACAAAGATTGATCTTTCAATGTATCAAACTCACTCAGAATTCGGACCATTTCTGACACGGTTTTCCACGCATCACTATGTTATTATATTCATGTAAGTTGTTACAGAAATATGATGCAGAACTGTGAAATCGATGAAAACAACAAGTCCGTCTTTCCTGCACTCGTCTCCGTTTATCTCACAGGAGTCAGATGACGTAAGCGTTGCATTTTATGAATGAAAATGCGCACATTGTGATTTCAGATCGGATGGGCGCGGTCTTAACTTGGTCCCTGTTTATTGTGCACGTCTGGAGCTTGTCAAGTGTAACATTAACTAAGATACGACATCATATACACTTTCCACTTCTTGAAATGTCTGTTAATGCATCACACGATTCACACGTGATTCTCATGTATTTATTTATAGTCTAAACATGAGCGCGATGTTAAATTCCTGACCTGAATGTCGGAGCTCGTCATACATGAGTAGATATTAATATCTGAAATACCATGGGAAACCACAACCTATTCCACAGTTAATGTAGCCTATAAATTCAGCTTCATCTGGTAAATATTTTTTTTAATAATAATAATTATTATTATTATTATTATTATTATTATTAGGATATTATGATGAACATTTCTATTTTATTAATAGAAACTATTAATGTAAGAGTAACACTTAAAAATGGGCGTTTCATTTAGTTTTGACGCACTACCGGTTTAAGCCCCGCCCACAACCGGTTCTATACGAATACCGAGACAGATGCAGATAATTTTGTCATATGAACAAATACAGATACAAGTACAGAATTGCTTCGCTGCACACCCCTTATAATAATAATAAAACTAACAAAAACAGTAGGATATTGAAAATACTGAAAAATAAACCATGACCTATAGATAGTTTAACACAAATCTCATAACAAAATAAATAACTAAACGGCTACAATAGTGGTTGTCAGGGACATCATTTGATGTTCCACTATTTTCAGAGTTTGGCCATGAACTTTATTACCACCTGCTGGTGGAATCTTCAATCTGCAAATGCAGGAATTGAGCTTAAACTTTGCAGTGTGATAAGATGTAGTTTTCAAACGTCTTAGCACAATGACCTTTTTCTCAGGAAAATAGCAAATTGCGCTCTGCGCCACTTCATTACAGTTTTTCTGAATTGCTAAAACACTAAACCCCATTCTCTGAACCAAATGCTGTGTGGCCTCAACCCATTTGATGAATCAGTCACTCTTTTTGCAAAACTCTAAACACATTCTCAGAATTCAGAATGAATCTCTCATTGACTTTGATTTTGCAGGGGCACAGCATTTTTGAGTGAGTGTACTGTAATGTGTTTTTCATTTAAAGTGTTCTTTGGGGTTTTGCAGTTGGACTACTGTATTTTTACAGTATGCAAGTACTGAATATACAGACTGAGTATTACTTGCAGTACTTACAGTATACAATATATTCACTGTACTACTGTAAGTTGTGATTACTCTTTTTTGACAGTAATTGCAAAATGAGCTTAATACAGTAAACATATTTTTTTTTTTCTGTAACTACATGCCCTGGATGCTGTGTTCTCCATTTTCTAATACAGTGTCTAATGAATGCTCTGTAGTGTTTATATATTGACTTGCTGTGTGTATGATCTGAAAGCATTTTTTGATTTTGAACACAGATTAAATCGTTTTGAGGCGATTGTTTGATTTTGCCAGAAGAGTCGGGGGTTTTGTGAATATAGTTTGAAGATTTGGTTTTGTGTTTAAAGTTGTGAGAAAATGGGTGAAAGTTTCAAGAAACGTGTTTTAGCAATTCAGAAAAACTGTAACATACAATACACCCATAGTTTATGCATGTACACCCACAGATTGCCAAAACACTCCCACCCACGCCCAGTTACGCTTATACTGGCACAAAAATTGCTCTTGGGTTTAGTGCTCTTATGAAAATTGGATAAGACACTGCTCACGGTCGTAGCGCTGCGCTTTGCACGCTCACAAAAATAGAGCCCCAAAAGTTTATTCTGTCTGGAACAACATGAATGTGAGTAAATGTAAGTTTTGGGTGAACTATTCTTTTAAAACACTGTAAAACTGTGACAATCTGAAGTATATACAGTACAAAGAATAACAGTGCTTTCCAGTGTTAGAAACAAACTACAAATAATGTCACAGTTCTAATGGGAAATTATGTATACTGTTACAGTTTTGGGTTTCCTTACTTGCCCTTGATGACCTCACAGGAGGTGTTCACTTGCTGTATACAATCAGTTACATTAGTAATTGTAGTTACATTGCATCCTGGTGGTACCATCCACAACCCTGCCATGTTTTCACATGATGTGGCGATTGTTCCATTAGGACGTCTACAGTCATCTTTGGTGTTATTGTTACAAACCCCTTAAAAATGTCAGAATAATTGCATAGAATCATTCCCTTGATCAAGTCAAACTATATTGGAAAAAGTTTATTTCAGTTAAACTAAATCAGGATGCAGACAGGAAATCGCCATACACTTTGAATTAAATGTCTAATTTTAAGATACTAAACTAACACAAATGAATGTACAATTTATATTTAAGTAATGTGTAATACAGTGCAGTTTGAAATGACACTAACACAAAACTTGCTTTATATTAGTAGCACAGACAGAAAAAAAATGTATATATATAACCATTTTATTTATTATGCCAAGAGATTTCAGATCTGTACTCACCACATTGTCCCTCTGTATTATCATGAAAGTAGGATGATGAAAGTTTGATATGAAAGTTTGTAAGAGAGACAAAAATCTCAGCTTTAATCTCAGAGATGTTCACAAGAACTCCTATGCCAGAAGTGGTGATAGTGAAGTCTTCATTAATGAATGTTAGTCGCGTCGCATCATCATCAACATAGACCTGTGGGGAAAAGGCCTTTATGAGTAAAGAGAATCATGCTTTAAAATACTTGAGTTATTTTGCAATGTGCCATGAAAGCAATGTAAGCAAAAAACAAAACAAAGATTTTTTACTAAATGACGAGTTGTGTTGTATTAGGGTTGACAATAAAATACTGTCATTTTCTTAAGATATGCAATTTCTAAAATTGAAATGCTTTGCATGATTTTCAGGAGCCTGTGAATGTTTGTGAATGTTTGCAAATTTGTTTGCAGTAGTCCTGACATTTACCTTTACAACTTTAGTGTTGCTTGTCAGCTTGATTTTATAGGATTTGTAATTCACAATCACATACTCAGGGCAAGCTAGATGTTGTGCTGAGTCACAATAATAGTTTTTAGCATGGACACTGATATTGTATCTTGGGATGATTTCTTGGACCAACACATAGGTGCAGTTTCCTTGGAAATCATAATATGTTCCATCGAAAGTTTGGTAATGAGGGTCACCCCAGCCACTGCATTTACCTTAAGAAAAAAATAAGCCAAAGTTAAACAACGTATTGCCAAAGACAATGTTACAGTAATTATCTAATATAGTAGTACCATAAAGAATAATATTAATAGTATACCAGTTTCCTTGAGTACAGTTTAAACTCACATGCACATTCATACTTGCAGCAGCCATTGTTGTAATACACCTTCTCAGCTTTAAGTCCATTGGCACATTTAGATATGAATGGGTCCTTTGGGTCACACTGTATAGAGGATGAGTTGCAAAGTAATAATAGAGACATTTTTTAATATTATGCAACTACAACATACCAAGTAATATTATAAAGCTATACAGTACTGTATATGTTGTAATTTTTCTATGATTTCTATTTTCTTATATATTTTTAAACTCTACATATTTATTTATTTATTTAAGTGTTCTTATTCTTCCAGACTAATTTTACTATGAAATCAGTGCCAGTAGGTCAAAAGTTCTTCAGCAAAAATCGGTCCTTGCTTATAGAAATTCAAACCACTGCCCCCAGTGGCCAAAGCGGGAAATGTTTTTGAATGTATAGGCATCCCTGAGCTTGACTTTCTAGGAGAAATGTCCACAGTGTGGTGCCAAAAGCTAGTAGTAAAGCATGTTGTTGTTAATTGTAAATGATGTGCAGTGAAGACAAATGCAAATTTTATTAACTGTACCTTTAAACCTGATGCCTAAACCTAACTGTTAGTGAAGTAAATGTGTAAAATGCAACTTGCGAATCGCTCTAGTCATTGATTACGTGAAAGCGATCGCTTCCTGGTTTCAACACGAGATGAGAATCCATGTCTCTAAGGCTGCTGACGTAACACAGCAACCACAGTCACACCGCAGGAAAAATTAAACATTTAAATTGATGCAAAAATCTCTGATTGGAGAAAGTGCTTGTCAGTATAAAGGGGTCAATGTCAGGGTAATGCGGGGGTGCTAGGCACCCTCAATTGGACCCTAAATTGATTAATATTGGTGCCTTATTTAGTCTTTAATGTAGCTACTATAGCAGCCCCACTAAATTCTGGAACCTGGTCTGGGGTAATGGAACATTTGGTAGCATCATGTCGACTTCCCATGTGATCATGTTGATTCTTGTGGCTTGGTGTCTATGGTGGCCTCTAGAACCGTTTTGAGGAAAGTTTGGCAGAGGGTTCTGAATTGTCCCCTGATCCATTTGGGATCAATTAGAGACTTAATTTGCTTTCTCCCTATAACTTCTGAACCTTCGGTCTAGAAAAATAGTTATTGAATGAACCTGGTTTTGTTAATGTCTTGTCTTGTTTTACACTGCTCCTAAGTAATCCTCAGAAAAGTTATTGGACAGTTTTTTTGTTTTGTTACAACAGTTACCAAGTTATACCCAATTGAAATTGATGGGTATTTTGGTCAAAGAAATCTTGAAGCATTTTTGTGAGAACATGCTAAAAAATAGTGGTCTGTCACTGTCAGTAAGTATTTAGTTTCACTGAGAAGAAAATTAGTAATACAGTCCTACCAGGATTTCACTCCACTTTTTCCTGATTATTGCGATCCAAAATGATTGAATTTGCTGCGGCTTTGCTCAGAAATTGCGATCCCATTTGAGGCATTACTTTGTGTTATTTTGCAGTGAAAACTCACACATAATCATAGTACACTTGTGTAATTTGTGTCATTGATGATATAAGAGCAATTGCCTGTAATATTTTAGTACATAACTACTGAATATGCAGCTAGCAAGGAAAAAATATTAAATGCACACAAAAATACCATTCATTTAACAGGTAAAACCAGTTATATGTTTAATACAGTTTGAGTTCAATGGGAGACCCTAATTAAGTTAAACTATTAAGGTACGTTTTAGTAAATATTAGACCTACAATAAAGCTGTAAACTGAAAACACAAATGAGGATTCAATATTAGGACTGTCGCAATTATTACATCACCTGATCGTTTTAACTGATTAAGAGAACTGTGATTATTGAGCAATTGATTTTAAACACATTGTTGAAATGAAGGATTTTTAAGTGAAAATAGAAATTCCAAAATCATGAACATTGAGTCTAATTTTCCAGCACAACAGTGCATTTTGTGAGCACTCCACACTATAATTATATTTATTTATCACACATTTGCACATATACAGTGAAATTCTTTTTTTTTTTCACATATCCCAGCTAAGCTGGGGTCAGAGTGCAGGGTCAGCCATGATACAGCACCCCTGGAGTAGATAGGGTCAAAGGCCTTGCTCAAGGGCCCAACAGTGGCATCTTGGTGGTGCTGGGGCTTGAACCCCCAACCTTCTGATCAGTAACCCAGATCCTTAACCACTGAGCCAGGTTGGTGTCCTGGCACAGCATTTAAAAGTTTAGACAAGGCTTTCGATATTGAACACAAAAAGTTCCATTTGCGGTTGGTTGTTGCGGGTTCATACACACAAGGTTATTGATAGGGATATCACGAGACCATTTTTGGGAAGCCGAATAAGAGTACGATACTTCCTTTTCAGTACTCGCCGATACGATACCCGTTTTGTTTTTTGTGTTTTTTTTTATGTTGCAGTTTTCAAATACAATACTTGCATTTATGGGATGTTAGTTTAAGGGATGTTTAAGAATAATCATTTGTATGTTTTTGTAAAAGGGTTAGGGTTAGATTTTTTTGTTTTTGTTTATGTTTTTGTACCTAAGGCCTGCAAGGAACTTTGCTAAGAGCCTCGGAGTCAACAAAGGAATAAGAATGTGATGTGGAAAATTCTTCATCTTTCATCAGATAAGACATTACCTTCACTGGATTGCTTTTTTACATTCCATCAACTTCCACAATTGGACGGATTATACAGACTGACTTTTTCTAATAATATGGACTAATTTTTGCTTTTTTCACACATGGACTCTTCTGAAATGTGCTTTATTTCAGTTTGGTGTTGAAATATTCTCTGTTTATTTTTGTTTAGTTATTTTGGTGTTACAAGAGGTATCCAACCAGAATAGGCTTTTCCTACCGCAATCAATGTGAATTAGGCATTAACAGCTCTAAACTGCTTTGGGGTGCTATAACCATGCCTCAGAGCTCTTTCTCCCAATGTCACGACCTTTCAGTTTGTGGCAGTAATGTTTGTGTCACGGCTCCGGTGAGTTTGCTGGTTTATTCTGGGTGTTTTGCTATTTTCTCTCCCTCATGTCTCGCAGGCGAAGCCTGCATGCATGATCAGTGTTTCCATGGGAACACTGATTGTTCCAAGGGGAAAGATGATCATGCTAGCAACACCTGTTCTCTTCTGATTCACTCCCAACTTAAACCCTTCATGTTCTCAGAGTCTTTGCTAGATTATTGTTTGATGTGAAGTAACTTACCTCACTCTCTCTGCCTAGTTGGTTCTGACTCTGCCAGTATGTCGGGAGAGTGGTTACCTTCCAGCTTGCTGTACGCTTGTTCTCTGCGCTCACGGATCGTCAACGGAGGATTCCTCATCTGTGCCCATGTGTCGGGAATGCGATTACCTCCAGATTGGCTGGGCGTTATTCTCTGCACCTCACTACGCTTCAACTGAGATTTCCTACGGATCTGGGGCTGGTTGCACCAGCTACACGTAAATTACAACTTAGCCTAGTTGTGGCGTAAATGGGCACTAAGTCACAATTTACGCATTACTAAATATTATTATTATTATTATATAATAATAATAATACCATTAAACTTATGTAGAACGTAACCCTACATATAAACAAAATATTTACGGAAGACTCCGACCAGGAGTAACGGATGTAATAAAAAAGCAGGCTGATATTTAATTACATCAATGAGCTCATGTTTTGGTTGACAGGCTTCAATCCTTTCGACATATAGGATGATGTCACATAACACGCGTTTACATTTACAGTAGAAAACATTATGTAAAAAAACGTCTTCAGCATGAAAAATGGTGCACTTTCCTGTGTACGCCGCCTGGTGTCAAGTTTCAACATATACGAAATATATAAGATATTAAAATGAATAAATGTCTATTTTTCTAGCCTGTTGTATTAGTATTTATGTATTTATTGTCCCTTATTCATTTTAGATACAGTTATTAATTATTGTTATTTACTAGGCTAAATATACCATTAATTAAATCTTGTTTTATTATGTATCATATTTTAATGGGGATATAATTTATTACAGCTGACAGTTACGTGAGCAAACAAAGTTTGAACATCAGCCATAACAAGATCAAATTGAAATTCACTGCTTTTTAACAGTGCTGTGTACAAATCTGAAGGCTGCTTATTGGATCAATACAGGTAAACGTCATATTATGCGACTACGCATTACTTTACGGGGAGCTTACGACCTACTAGTTAAGTCTTGCCTTAAGATCAGGTGGTGCAACCAAATTAATCACTGACTTGGTTTCAAACTAACTAGTAGTTACTAAGCCCTTAGTGTGAATTTATGTCTCAACTTAAGTGAGACCTTACGCACAGCTGGTGCAACCCTACCCTGCTCCTGACTTCCACAACACATACACTCGTCTACGAACACACACTTCTCAGATCTGCCCATTGTGCGATAACCACGCACACTACTTCATAAGACTCCTTCCCTCTACTGCAGCCGGTGCCGGAATCTCCAGTCTTCGCCAGCACAGTACATTTGATCATTTGTTGTAAATAAATTCTTTGAACTGTTCCTCTGCTTTTGGGTCCCTTTGTCTCGCTCTCGCTCTGGACAGTTTGTTAAAGGAATGTTCTGGGTTCAATACAAGTTGAGCTCAATTGACAGCATTTTGTGGCATATTGATTACCACAAAAAATTATTTTTACTTGCCCCTCCTTTTCATTAAAGCAAAAATCTGGTTTACAGTGAGGCACTTACAATGGAAGTGAATGGGGCAGTGGCGTAGCCAGGGGCACCCAGAATGTTAGAGATAATTTTTTACTTCAAATATATATTTATAAAATAGTTTTAAAAAAGCATAAATTATGCTTTCTGAAAGTGTGAAAGAACTGCTTCAATGTGCAGCCTTTCTGTTGCTAAGGAAAATTTGGAGAAAAATAAATTTGGCCCATCCATTTTTATTGAGGCCCACTCAAAATTAATTTCCTGGCTATGCCCTTGAAATGGGGTCCAATTTTTGAACATTAAAATACTTTTTCAAAAGTATAGCCACAAGACATAAACAATATGCAAGTAAACATGATTTAAGTTTTAGTAACCTTTTCTGTGTAAAGTTACAGCCAATTTTACAACTTTGTTGCCATGACAATTTAATGTAAACAAACCATAAAATGACTGTAAAAAATTACAAATTAAATAAGTGAATGTGGGTGTTGTTTACAGCTCAAATAATACATGAGTTTTAACAGAAGAATTAATGTAAGTGCTTTTATAAAATTACAAGCTTCAGATTTCTGCCTTTAAACCCTCCAAAAATTGGTCAAAATAACTTTTATTGGCCACATTCACTTCCATTGTAAGTGCCTCATGTAACCTTGATTTTTGCTTTTTTTTTTTTTTAAGAAAAGGAGGGACATGTGGTAATCAACATTATGCCACAAATGCTGTCGATTGAGCTTAACTTGTACTGAACCCGGAATATTCCTTTAAGCTTGTTTTGCCAACCACCATAAAATAGGAGAAGAAATAGAAGAACAAACGCAAGTTTACCAACACAACATTGATTTGCTGGAGGGATGCTGCAATGGAGACGCATGATAAATACTTTCCTGTAAAATTCAGCATTCAGGAGGACGCCCATGCATCAAAGAGTTATTTGTTTGCATTTTATTATTATTTATTATTTCATTAGAGAGAATTATAATTTGTGAGTATTTTTATACATATACACTGACGTTATGAGCGAGCATCATTAGGCAGCATATTCAAACAATTGTAACTTCCAAAAACTGTCAAGACTCAGAGTCTGCGATTATTTTATTGTGCTGATAGGCTAGCCCGTTTTTTATTTTATTTTTTAAACAGAATTATAAAATGTGAATCAATTCATTAATTTATGTGTATCATTGTATCATATGTTATAGTCTCCTGGCAATAAAAAAGAAAAAGTGAACAGAATTGTTTTTCATGGAAGCATCAAATTACATTTGTAAAATATTTTAATAAGAATCACAGTTTTCCATGACATTAATTTGACTGTAAGTATTGAGATTTGTATAATGTTTGTTTCAATACATGCCTTTGAGTTTTATGCTACATGAAACGCTATGCTGTTCAAAACTGTAGGTTACATACTTTGTTATACATTGTCTGTGTAGTATTTTATTAGTAGTTAATATATGCTATTAACCAATGTTGGCCCAAAGCTCGAGAATATTGATTATTTTTCAGAGAGACTATTTGTATCCAAGTGTAAATTGCATCTGCAAATAGCAATTGTCTATTGGCAACATAGAAATTTACGACAAACGCTCTTGCCTTATCGACCCGGGTTCGATTCCGCATTTGTCGCTTTATTTTTCTCATTCTGTTTCCTATCTCCACTCTTAATATTTTCTTTAATACAACTTGTAATAATACATACAAATGAATATAAAAGGTAGTTTTACTATAGAAATACTGTAACTATGTTTTTTGGTGGAAAACATAGATTTGATGTAATTAACCATGGTGCTACTACTGTAATATGGTCTTAATACATTAACCATGTTAAATGTTTAGGTTACAATTATTTTACTACAAAATACCATGGTATACTATGGTTACTGTATTTGTAGAGGACATCAGGACAGATCTGTGCTCCTGTCATTTTTTTCCAATCCCACTCTTTCATCCCCATTTGATGTCATCGAAGACACACCCAGAGCCTCAACGATTCACACCTTACTATTTCCCTTAACAAGGGGAGGAAGCTGTTTAGATCTGTTTGAGCTGAAAAGGTCCTGTGGGGGGTTGTGAAAATGTTTCCAAATGATTGTAGAAGATTTGGACGTTTAGATTTTCACATGTATTTTTGGATAAAGGCAAACCTGAAATTTTACACAAATTAAAATTTGAAATGTAAACAAACATTATCTATTAAGACCAGATTGCCCCGTGTTTTGTGTCAGTGGATTTCATTGCAGTGGCAGGGACTCACATGTTGCCAAGCAAGATCAACCATGATCGATTAGAGTAGCAATATATAATGAAAAATATATTTATAAAAGTAATATAACACACAATTTTGCATAACTGAGTTGAAAACATATTTTTGAATACCTAAATAATAATGATAAAAAAAAATAATAAAGATGCAGTTGAATTATGCAGGGGCTAAAGAGAATCTGTGTTTTTTATTTTTATTTGAAATGGTTATTAAATGCTCCCCGGGGACACCACAGGACAAGTGTAATATCTGATATAATGAGGACTGAGATGCCTTTGCATGCCTGGGACTCGGGAGTGCCCGCACTCAAAACTGTTCTGGCGGATGTTGAGAACCCACTTTAAAGCTTCAAAGCTCTGGGTTAAAACACTTTAGAATGGCAAGAGCTGTGTTCAAAGAATTGTGATCAAAGGTCTGTCATTTTGTTGGGCCAGTCACATCCAGCCATTGCACACTCATAACACTAAATTTTAAGTGAATTTTGAGAGTTTATTCGCATATCAGGCGTTTCCATTCAGGATTTCTTATGTGCAATTTCAAAGTGTGCATAAAAATAGTTGGATGAAAACCCAGCTAGTGACAGCCACAGCGCAAATTATTTTACTTTTCACATGTATCCAAACAGATGAACAAACGATAAGATAAGAAAAGCGAGTTTCGAACCTGGGACCTGTTGCATGAGTACTGAGCACACTGCTCCTTTACTATCAGTCAACGTGATTTTTCAAAGAACTTAAGGTTTTCTCTACTCCACACCATCCTCCGTAACTTTAAAGGCATATCAGATATACTGTAACAACAAAATGAGCATAAATACTGTATGTATTTCATTACGCTTATGAGCAGGGTTTCAATTGAACCACTCTATAGTTAGTCTTTAGTCTATCACTACCGACTAGACGGGTCAACTATAACACGTGTTAATGCTGTTAATTAAATGCATTGTTGCTGTTGTTTTTCAGTAGGGCTAACAAATAAAATTATGAACGTTCACAATGTATTTTCAGTTTGATTTTCAGGAAGATAATTAAATAACTAATATCCATGAAGCAACTGTTTTCATTTATTGAAAAAGCTGACATTCTAGCATTTTTTTTCTATATAACAATTTACGAGCTAACTAAGCTAAAACTTTAACTTTAATGCTGCCAATAATTTTGCATTGTTAGATTGATTTATAAAAAAAAATACAATACAAATAATAATATTAACAATGTTAATCATAACAACTCACTTTCTTCACACTAAATGATGGTGCCAAAAGTGTCCCTTTGCGCCTCCTGGTGGTGATTTTGCGAATGAGTCTCACATGTAAGAATTGAACCTTTTTCTGCTGCGTTAATCCCCGATAGTAAGCGTCATTCTGGTTTAACACTTACTGTATATTCATTTTTTACTTAAAAATGGTTAATATGCCATACTCGTCTGGGGATATTCAGGGCAGCTTTAAAGCACAGGCTTCAGGGGGCCTGTGGTTGCGGCATGTGCCACCCTATTCTCCCCTGTCAGTGTTCGCGGGAGGACGCGCGTGTAAACGTGTGATGTGATATAAACACAGAGATGGTGCACAACAGCGAAACCCGTCCGTGTAGTGGATGGTCTTAGAGTGCCAACGTTCCACCTCCCTTCAGATGATTGGCCCAGTATTCACTTCTGTGTTTTGAATTAAAGAAATACAGGGTGTTTTAGGACCTCCCCTTTATTTATTATTGCTAACTTTGGGTAAGTAATATCCACGAAATGTTAAAATGCTATGAGCATGAATTAAAGGATCACCCACAGAATTTAAGTAATTCATATCAAATTGGTCAAACGAAGATCATGATGCATGTATTTTTTAACTAAGCCTATAATAGACTTTTATGAACTATATAAGATGTTATTGAAACAACAACATGTTACTGGTCACATTTTTTTGCCCCCATATTTTGAATTTTGGGGCATTTTTGTCAAACTTCAATTATATTATCCTTTTGCCGGAATACTTTTAGTGCCTGGCCCCATAATAGTGCATGACATGTACATGTTTATTCTCTAATTACATTACCTTCTGGGAACATGGGACAGGTGTGCTGGTGGAGATATATACTTGAGGTCCTCGTGTTGTGAAGTTGAAAGGCGTCTCGGTGTGCACAGTGAAATTAGTTGAAGAAGGCATAGTAGTTGAAGATGTTGGTGTCACAGTACTTGTCATAGTAGTAGTGGATGTAGTATTAGTAGTAGTTGTAGTAGTGGACTTGGTCGTAGATTTCTTTGTTGATGTGGGTGTAGTTGTTCCAGTGATTGTACTTGTTGTAGATGGTGTTGTTGATGTAGGTGTTGATGTTACATTTGTTGTAGTAGTCGTGGACATGGTTGATAATGTCTCTGTTGATGTGGATGTAGTTGTCCCAGTGGTTGTACTAATTGTAGATGGTGTTGTTGTTGATGTAGGTGTTGATGTTACAGTTGTTGTAGTAGTCGTGGACATGGTTGAAGATGTCTCTGTTGATGTGGGTGTAGTTGTCCCAGTGGTTGTACTAATTGTAGATGGTGTTGTTGTTGATGTAGGTGTTGATGTTACAGTTGATGTAGTAGTCATGGACGTGATTGTAGGTGTCTCTGTTGATGTGGTTGTACTAGTTGTAGATGGTGTTGTTGTTTCTATACAAGTGTCTTGACAACATCTTACACGTATTTCATAATCATAACATACTGGTATTTTTCCCTCTGCATTTGTATTTTCTTCGTTGAAGCATTCCAGTCCATAGGAAGTATTGCAATACTGTATTTGTCCCAAATCTTCCAAGGACATTTCAGGATAATTTACTGCCCTACATTCAATGTTTTCTGGACTCTGGCAGGTTATACGTTGTGATGTCCATAAAGCATTGATTGGTTCTTTTTCAAATCCATATGGTTCTTTACTGGGAATGCTGTTACTAAACCATTCTGACCAGATACAACTTTCAACACTCACGCAGGGTTTTGTTGTTGTTGTTATAGCGGTAGTGGGTGTTGTTTCTGTCGGTGTAGTTGTTGATGTTACAGTAGTTGTAGTAGTCGTGGACATGGTTGAAGATGTCTGTGTTGATGTGGGTGTAGTTCTCCCAGTGGTTGTACTAATTGTAGATGGTGTTGGTGTTGATGTAGGTGTTGATGTTACAGTTGTTGTAGTAGTCGTGGACGTGGTTGAAGGTGTCTCTGTTGATGTGGTTGTAGTAGTTGTAGATGGTGTTGTTGTTTCTATACAAGTGTCTTGACAACATCTTACACGTATTTCATAATCATAACATACTGGTATTTTTCCCTCTGCATTTGTATTTTCTTCGTTGGAGCATTCCAGTCCATAGGAAGTATTGCAATACTGTATTTGTCCCAAATCTTCCAAGGACATTTCAGGATAATTTACTGCCCTACATTCAATGTTTTCTGGACTCTGGCAGGTTATACGTTGTGATGTCCATAAAGCATTGATTGGTTCTTTTTCAAATCCATATGGTTCTTTACTGGGAATGCTGTTACTAAACCATTCTGACCAGATACAACTTTCAACACTCACGCAGGGTGTTGTTGTTGTTGTTATAGTGGTAGTGGGTGTTGTTTCTGTCAGTGTAGTTGTTGATGTTACAGTAGTTGTAGTAGTCGTGGACATGGTTGAAGATGTCTGTGTTGATGTGGGTGTAGTTGTCCCAGTGGTTGTACTAATTGTAGATGGTGTTGTTGTTGATGTAGGTGTTGATGTTACAGTTGTTGTAGTAGTCGTGGACGTGGTTGTAGGTGTCTCTGTTGATGTGGTTGTACTAGTTGTAGGTGGTGTTGTTGTTTCTATACAAGTGTCTTGACAACATCTTACACGTATTTCATAATCATAACATACTGGTATTTTTCGCTCTGCATTTGTATTTTCTTCGTTGGAGCATTCCAGTCCATAGGAAGTATTGCAATACTGTATTTGTCCCAAATCTTCCAAGGACATTTCAGGATAATTTACTGCCCTACATTCAATGTTTTCTGGACTCTGGCAGGTTATACGTTGTGATGTCCATAAAGCATTGATTGGTTCTTTTTCAAATCCATATGGCTCTTTACTGGGAATGCTGTTACTAAACCATTCTGACCAGATACAACTTTCAACACTCACGCAGGGTGTTGTTGTTGTTGTTATAGTGGTAGTGGGTGTTGTTTCTGTCAGTGTAGTTGTTGATGTTACAGTAGTTGTAGTAGTCGTGGACATGGTTGAAGATGTCTGTGTTGATGTGGGTGTAGTTGTCCCAGTGGTTGTACTAATTGTAGATGGTGTTGGTGTTGATGTAGGTGTTGATGTTACAGTTGTTGTAGTAGTCGTGGACGTGGTTGTAGGTGTCTCTGTTGATGTGGTTGTAGTAGTTGTAGATGGTGTTGTTGTTTCTATACAAGTGTCTTGACAACATCTTACACGTATTTCATAATCATAACATACTGGTATTTTTCGCTCTGCATTTGTATTTTCTTCGTTGGAGCATTCCAGTCCATAGGAAGTATTGCAATACTGTATTTGTCCCAAATCTTCCAAGGACATTTCAGGATAATTTACTGCCCTACATTCAATGTTTTCTGGACTCTGGCAGGTTATACGTTGTGATGTCCATAAAGCATTGATTGGTTCTTTTTCAAATCCATATGGTTCTTTACTGGGAATGCTGTTACTAAACCATTCTGACCAGATACAACTTTCAACACTCACGCAGGGTGTTGTTGTTGTTGTTACAGTGGTAGTGGGTGTTGTTTCTGTCAGTGTAGTTGTTGGTGTTACAGTAGTTGTAGTAGTCGTGGACATGGTTGAAGTTGTCTGTGTTGATGTGGGTGTAGTTGTCCCAGTGGTTGTACTAATTGTAGATGGTGTTGTTGTTGATGTAGGTGTTGATGTTACAGTTGTTGTAGTAGTCGTGGACGTGGTTGTAGGTGTCTCTGTTGATGTGGTTGTAGTAGTTGTAGATGGTGTTGTTGTTTCTATACAAGTGTCTTGACAACATCTTACACGTATTTCATAATCATAACATACTGGTATTTTTCGCTCTGCATTTGTATTTTCTTCGTTGGAGCATTCCAGTCCATAGGAAGTATTGCAATACTGTATTTGTCCCAAATCTTCCAAGGACATTTCAGGATAATTTACTGCCCTACATTCAATGTTTTCTGGACTCTGGCAGGTTATACGTTGTGATGTCCATAAAGCATTGATTGGTTCTTTTTCAAATCCATATGGTTCTTTACTGGGAATGCTGTTACTAAACCATTCTGACCAGATACAACTTTCAACACTCACGCAGGGTGTTGTTGTTGTTGTTATAGTGGTAGTGGGTGTTGTTTCTGTCAGTGTAGTTGTTGGTGTTACAGTAGTTGTAGTAGTCGTGGACATGGTTGAAGATGTCTCTGTTGATGTGGGTGTAGTTGTCCCAGTGGTTGTACTAATTGTAGATGGTGTTGTTGTTGATGTAGGTGTTGATGTTACAGTTGTTGTAGTAGTCGTGGATGTGATTGTAGGTGTCTCTGATGTGGTTGTACTAGTTGTAGATGGTGTTGTTGTTTCTATACAAGTGTCTTGACAACATCTTACACGTATTTCATAATCATAACATACTGGTATTTTTCCCTCTGCATTTGTATTTTCTTCGTTGGAGCATTCCAGTCCATAGGAAGTATTGCAATACTGTATTTGTCCCAAATCTTCCAAGGACATTTCAGGATAATTTACTGCCCTACATTCAATGTTTTCTGGACTCTGGCAGGTTATACGTTGTGATGTCCATAAAGCATTGATTGGTTCTTTTTCAAATCCATATGGTTCTTTACTGGGAATGCTGTTACTAAACCATTCTGACCAGATACAACTTTCAACACTCACGCAGGGTGTTGTTGTTGTTGTTATAGTGGTAGTGGGTGTTGTTTCTGTCGGTGTAGTTGTTGGTGTTACAGTAGTTGTAGTAGTCGTGGACATGGTTGAAGATGTCTCTGTTGATGTGGGTGTAGTTGTCCCAGTGGTTGTACTAATTGTAGATGGTGTTGTTGTTGATGTAGGTGTTGATGTTACAGTTGTTGTAGTAGTCATGGACGTGGTTGTAGGTGTCTCTGTTGATGTGGTTGTAGTAGTTGTAGATGGTGTTGTTGTTTCTATACAAGTGTCTTGACAACATCTTACACGTATTTCATAATCATAACATACTGGTATTTTTCCCTCTGCATTTGTATTTTCTTCGTTGGAGCATTCCAGTCCATAGGAAGTATTGCAATACTGTATTTGTCCCAAATCTTCCAAGGACATTTCAGGATAATTTACTGCCCTACATTCAATGTTTTCTGGACTCTGGCAGGTTATACGTTGTGATGTCCATAAAGCATTGATTGGTTCTTTTTCAAATCCATATGGTTCTTTACTGGGAATGCTGTTACTAAACCATTCTGACCAGATACAACTTTCAACACTCACGCAGGGTGTTGTTGTTGTTGTTATAGTGGTAGTGGGTGTTGTTTCTGTCAGTGTAGTTGTTGGTGTTACAGTAGTTGTAGTAGTCGTGGACATGGTTGAAGATGTCTCTGTTGATGTGGGTGTAGTTGTCCCAGTGGTTGTACTAATTGTAGATGGTGTTGTTGTTGATGTAGGTGTTGATGTTACAGTTGTTGTAGTAGTCGTGGACGTGGTTGTAGGTGTCTCTGTTGATGTGGTTGTAGTAGTTGTAGATGGTGTTGTTGTTTCTATACAAGTGTCTTGACAACATCTTACACGTATTTCATAATCATAACATACTGGTATTTTTCGCTCTGCATTTGTATTTTCTTCGTTGGAGCATTCCAGTCCATAGGAAGTATTGCAATACTGTATTTGTCCCAAATCTTCCAAGGACATTTCAGGATAATTTACTGCCCTACATTCAATGTTTTCTGGACTCTGGCAGGTTATACGTTGTGATGTCCATAAAGCATTGATTGGTTCTTTTTCAAATCCATATGGTTCTTTACTGGGAATGCTGTTACTAAACCATTCTGACCAGATACAACTTTCAACACTCACGCAGGGTTTTGTTGTTGTTGTTATAGCGGTAGTGGGTGTTGTTTCTGTCGGTGTAGTTGTTGATGTTACAGTAGTTGTAGTAGTCGTGGACATGGTTGAAGATGTCTGTGTTGATGTGGGTGTAGTTGTCCCAGTGGTTGTACTAATTGTAGATGGTGTTGGTGTTGATGTAGGTGTTGATGTTACAGTTGTTGTAGTAGGTGTGGACGTGGTTGAAGGTGTCTCTGTTGATGTGGTTGTAGTAGTTGTAGATGGTGTTGTTGTTTCTATACAAGTGTCTTGACAACATCTTACACGTATTTCATAATCATAACATACTGGTATTTTTCGCTCTGCATTTGTATTTTCTTCGTTGGAGCATTCCAGTCCATAGGAAGTATTGCAATACTGTATTTGTCCCAAATCTTCCAAGGACATTTCAGGATAATTTACTGCCCTACATTCAATGTTTTCTGGACTCTGGCAGGTTATACGTTGTGATGTCCATAAAGCATTGATTGGTTCTTTTTCAAATCCATATGGTTCTTTACTGGGAATGCTGTTACTAAACCATTCTGACCAGATACAACTTTCAACACTCACGCAGGGTGTTGTTGTTGTTGTTATAGTGGTAGTGGGTGTTGTTTCTGTCAGTGTAGTTGTTGGTGTTACAGTAGTTGTAGTAGTCGTGGACATGGTTGAAGATGTCTGTGTTGATGTGGGTGTAGTTGTCCCAGTGGTTGTACTAATTGTAGATGGTGTTGTTGTTGATGTAGGTGTTGATGTTACAGTTGTTGTAGTAGTCGTGGACGTGGTTGTAGGTGTCTCTGTTGATGTGGTTGTAGTAGTTGTAGATGGTGTTGTTGTTTCTATACAAGTGTCTTGACAACATCTTACACGTATTTCATAATCATAACATACTGGTATTTTTCGCTCTGCATTTGTATTTTCTTCGTTGGAGCATTCCAGTCCATAGGAAGTATTGCAATACTGTATTTGTCCCAAATCTTCCAAGGACATTTCAGGATAATTTACTGCCCTACATTCAATGTTTTCTGGACTCTGGCAGGTTATACGTTGTGATGTCCATAAAGCATTGATTGGTTCTTTTTCAAATCCATATGGTTCTTTACTGGGAATGCTGTTGCTAAACCATTCTGACCAGATACAACTTTCAACACTCACGCAGGGTGTTGTTGTTGTTGTTATAGTGGTAGTGGGTGTTGTTTCTGTCAGTGTAGTTGTTGGTGTTACAGTAGTTGTAGTAGTCGTGGACATGGTTGAAGATGTCTCTGTTGATGTGGGTGTAGTTGTCCCAGTGGTTGTACTAATTGTAGATGGTGTTGTTGTTGATGTAGGTGTTGATGTTACAGTTGTTGTAGTAGTCGTGGATGTGATTGTAGGTGTCTCTGATGTGGTTGTACTAGTTGTAGATGGTGTTGTTGTTTCTATACAAGTGTCTTGACAACATCTTACACGTATTTCATAATCATAACATACTGGTATTTTTCGCTCTGCATTTGTATTTTCTTCGTTGGAGCATTCCAGTCCATAGGAAGTATTGCAATACTGTATTTGTCCCAAATCTTCCAAGGACATTTCAGGATAATTTACTGCCCTACATTCAATGTTTTCTGGACTCTGGCAGGTTATACGTTGTGATGTCCATAAAGCATTGATTGGTTCTTTTTCAAATCCATATGGTTCTTTACTGGGAATGCTGTTACTAAACCATTCTGACCAGATACAACTTTCAACACTCACGCAGGGTGTTGTTGTTGTTGTTATAGTGGTAGTGGGTGTTGTTTCTGTCGGTGTAGTTGTTGGTGTTACAGTAGTTGTAGTAGTCGTGGACATGGTTGAAGATGTCTCTGTTGATGTGGGTGTAGTTGTCCCAGTGGTTGTACTAATTGTAGATGGTGTTGTTGTTGATGTAGGTGTTGATGTTACAGTTGTTGTAGTAGTCATGGACGTGGTTGTAGGTGTCTCTGTTGATGTGGTTGTAGTAGTTGTAGATGGTGTTGTTGTTTCTATACAAGTGTCTTGACAACATCTTACACGTATTTCATAATCATAACATACTGGTATTTTTCGCTCTGCATTTGTATTTTCTTCGTTGGAGCATTCCAGTCCATAGGAAGTATTGCAATACTGTATTTGTCCCAAATCTTCCAAGGACATTTCAGGATAATTTACTGCCCTACATTCAATGTTTTCTGGACTCTGGCAGGTTATACGTTGTGATGTCCATAAAGCATTGATTGGTTCTTTTTCAAATCCATATGGTTCTTTACTGGGAATGCTGTTACTAAACCATTCTGACCAGATACAACTTTCAACACTCACGCAGGGTGTTGTTGTTGTTGTTATAGTGGTAGTGGGTGTTGTTTCTGTCGGTGTAGTTGTTGGTGTTACAGTAGTTGTAGTAGTCGTGGACATGGTTGAAGATGTCTCTGTTGATGTGGGTGTAGTTGTCCCAGTGGTTGTACTAATTGTAGATGGTGTTGTTGTTGATGTAGGTGTTGATGTTACAGTTGTTGTAGTAGTCATGGACGTGGTTGTAGGTGTCTCTGTTGATGTGGTTGTAGTAGTTGTAGATGGTGTTGTTGTTTCTATACAAGTGTCTTGACAACATCTTACACGTATTTCATAATCATAACATACTGGTATTTTTCGCTCTGCATTTGTATTTTCTTCGTTGGAGCATTCCAGTCCATAGGAAGTATTGCAATACTGTATTTGTCCCAAATCTTCCAAGGACATTTCAGGATAATTTACTGCCCTACATTCAATGTTTTCTGGACTCTGGCAGGTTATACGTTGTGATGTCCATAAAGCATTGATTGGTTCTTTTTCAAATCCATATGGTTCTTTACTGGGAATGCTGTTACTAAACCATTCTGACCAGATACAACTTTCAACACTCACGCAGGGTGTTGTTGTTGTTGTTATAGTGGTAGTGGGTGTTGTTTCTGTCAGTGTAGTTGTTGGTGTTACAGTAGTTGTAGTAGTCGTGGACATGGTTGAAGATGTCTCTGTTGATGTGGGTGTAGTTGTCCCAGTGGTTGTACTAATTGTAGATGGTGTTGTTGTTGATGTAGGTGTTGATGTTACAGTTGTTGTAGTAGTCATGGACGTGACTGTAGGTGTCTCTGATGTGGTTGTACTAGTTGTAGATGGTGTTGTTGTTGATGTAGGTGTTGATGTTACAGTTGTTGTTGTAAAATTACAATTTATTTCAGGAACACACTCCATTGTGTCCTCCTTCAGAAGTGTTTCAGAAGGGCACTCAGGAAAGCATCCTAAGTAAATAATAAAAGGAAAGCATGGCATATGTACTGAGAAAGTTTTTTCAGGCAATCTTGTAAATTAAGGTAAAGAACTAACATTCTTACAACTCATATTTTCTTAAATTCTTGTAAACAATTGAATGAGTTTTAAAACAACAATATTCTTAGAGTATTGTAAAAAGTTTTAGTCTGACCTTCGAGGGGTGGAATTTGATCAGGGCAGGTTCCCTGGCTGTTTCTGCAAGTTTTTATGCAAGATCCACAGGGTTTATAATGCCATGTACATTCTCCAAGATTGTTGTAGTAGTGATTGTTGTAGTAGTCACAGAATAAAGCTGCAAAACAATCACGTCAGTAAGCACAGTGGCAATATTTATAGCAAATGACAAATGGTATAACTTGTTTTAAATCTGTAGATACCATCGGAAATAAACGTATTCTGTCCTAAGTTCTCTGACACTGTTCAGTACGTTTCTAGACAGTTTATTTATTTATTTTATTATTACATTTATTTTAGAAAATTTGGAATAATTTTTCTTACGGCAAATGCTTGGGGTCCGCCATGCCACACAAACTCCCTTTTTACGACATTCAGCTGCATAGGCTGCAACTGCGGTACAGAAGCAATCGCAGTCACCCCCTGTGTCACATGCACAGGTATCCTGTACACAGGCATCAGAATATGGGACAGGGTTCACCTAAGGACAGAGGGACACAATATTTCACATCTTACATCATGTAATGATTAAAGAAGTTCAACAGTGACATTTAAGATCTAGGTCTGAATATCTTCCTTTTGATTTTGTTTGGTATTCTCTGTAAGGGCAACCATGGTAACTACTATTAGATATAAAATAAAATTCTGTCATTATTTATTCACTCTAATGTTGTTCCAAACCAGTACTTTTTTTCTTCTGTGGAACACAAAAGGAAATTTTTCAAAATGTATACATAGGTTTTTGCAAAAAAATAAGTTAATAGTGACTCTGGGCTGTCCAGCAAAAAAAAAAAAAAGGGCCATAAAACCACAGTAAAAGTAGTAAATGTGCATTATATTTCAAGTCTTCTTAAGCCATGCAGTCTCTTTGTTTGTGATGTACAAAATAAAATTTGTTGTACTTTTATTTATTTATTTATTTGTCATTTTTAGAGCTTGACAGCCTAGATTCACTATCCACTTTCATGGCATAAATCTGTGTAAAAGTATTTTCATATTTTTCTTTGTGTTACATGGTAGAAAGACAATCAAGTTTTGTGCATGATTAAATAATGACAGAAATATTTTTTGGGGGTGAACTAATCCTTGAAGTTGATTTTAAAATAGTAAAATAATGCACAATTCATTTCTAACCACTGTTGGCTGAAAATTTCAAAGTACCCATCTCTATAGACAAGAAGATTAATGATAAAGAGCAGGCGGCCATGAACTTGTTTTTGTTCCCAACTCTCAACTACAGTTTATTTATTTGGTTACTTACAAGTAAAAGACAATCTGCAAAGACATCACTTTTGATTATGCTGCATTGTTTTTCAGCCCAAGCACGCCGATGTGGATTTTTTTTACAAGGGTCCAACATATCTGTCACATCTGGGCAGCTGGGATTCACCTTCCAGCTGTTGCCAAATATCACTGCATCTGTCACCTCTTGTCCATCATGCTTCATAAAATCATTATTTGCATTACCATCAAAGTTTCCACACAGTCCACACACCTTGCTCTGCAACAGAGTTCATGTCAATGTTTAGGTGTCAGGTTAGTGGGTGAATAGAGGGAGAATAGTGGGTTTGTGTTTGGGTCAGAATGGGTTATGCATACCTTTAAGCTGGGATGGAGTTGGAGCATCAGACTTGTTTTATTGTCCCATATTAAGTTTAAAAGATCTCTGACCTCTATGACAATGTAGATCCCAACAGATTGGATATAATACTGGTAATCAGTGCCGTTACTCTCAACAACTTTGTATCCATTTTCTTGAGATAAAATCACCTTGTATCTCTGCAGGATTTGAATAGTTAGTGGCATAATATAAACAATATGTATTTGGATATCACTCTTTCATAATATCACAAAAAACACAGTATGAACAGATTTTGCATTTGAAAATGTGCTATCCATCAGAGTTGGGGAAGCTACTTTGAAACTGTAGCTTCTGAAACTACAAGCTACTCATAATTAAACTACAGTCAAGCTACTATTTTAAAGAAGTCCCTTAAAGGCTTCACAGGGGCTCAAGTGAACAAGTGAAACATTTATGTGAACTAGTTCATTTACATGAACCATCCGCATGAGCCGATTCACTAAGATTAATGGAAGTTTCCAGCACATAATATAAGTGAATTGTTTAATTTAACTGGTTCCTTTACATAAACTGGTAAAAAAAAATAAAATAAATAAATTCACTTAAATTATTTGGATTTCTCAGTGCTATATATTAGAGAGAAAGAGAGGCTGTGCGCATTTCATTAGTCCCTCGTCTCCATTTCTGTGTTTGCAATACTCTGTGACAAATGTAGAGTTTTGTGATTCTACACCAATACTTGTTGGAGAATATAGCATGTTACTGGAAAGGCTACGCTATTGTGAAAATAGCTGAGCTACTGTCCAGCGTTAGGAGCTATGCTACTTTTAGTTATTGCACAGCTCTCTGGAATTTTTTTTTCTGATTGTTCAATCATGTCATTCAGATGTCTGATATTTCTGATTTATGACCAGACATCTGGGGACAAAGTGATATTTACTTAGTTACTCACTAACACTGCTATACACCTTACATTATATGCATGTTATATATATATATATATATGCTATTCTTGGTCTATGTTGCAGATTTTAAGATACTATCATACTATTTTCATGCTGGCTTAGCTGTAAAATGATCTCACCCCAAAAGAGAGACTGATGGACTTGGAGCAAATGGAATTTGTGGTGCCACAGGGGATGTTCTCTGTGACAAGGCGGAAAGAGGGACTGTTGTCCATATAGCAGTTATCCTAGAGTGGTTACAATCACACAGTGTCAGGCAGTGAACAGTTTAACTTGTTAAACAGCTACACAGTGTGTTTTTAGAAGAAATAGAATGTATTCTTTGGATGTTTTTGTTTATCTTTGCCTAAGACAACCATTACTTGTAATTTCTAAATGTTAAAGAACATAAAATTTAAAAAAAGATTAAACCTGATCTATAGTGATTTCCTTTGAGAAAGTTCTTTATAGAAACATGGACACACATACATGAGCTAAGATGTATTCACAGTCTTTGTGGAAGGAAAATATCTTTCCGTCAAATGTCTTGAAATGACCTTCACCATAAATGGTACACGTGCCATGGCATATCTTTTCTGTACAAGTCCAAATGCCATCTTTGCAAGTGCTGAAATACAGAACATATATGCAAATTTATAGTAAATGATTACATGCATCATCCTGTAAGGCCGTTCCACACACATACAGCTTATGTGTCTTTGTCATGCTATGCAACATCTACATGTTAGCAATATTCTGTCAACAATGATACTGCTGTAATGTCATGGCTTATAACATGGTGTCATGATCCTTCTCTGTCTGTCCTTCTGTCTTTGTCAGTTTTTTGTCTGTGTGAGTTTGTTTCATGTATGAGCACATGGCTTAGGCTAATGTTTACGTTTGCCATGTGCTCTCCCAACTCCGCCCCCTCATTCCCACTGGCCTCACCCGTAGTTTAGTCATCCTTATGTTGATTGTCTTCACCTGTTTCCTCTTGTGCCTTGTCTGTATACAGTATATTGTGCCTTCTTCCCTCTTGTGTTTGTTGAATCATTTGTTAAGTTTGCGTGTTGGTAAGTCTGTTCCTGTTCTAGTGTTCCCTTCTAGTCGGTCCTTGTTGTCTCCCTGTTCAGATTGTTTTATTCTAGTTTGTTGTTGTTCTCCCCTGTGAGAGCTTTGTTTTCCTGTTTGCATTTTTTTTAATAAAGTATCTTTTTTTTTTTTTTTACTTTATTTTTACTCAGTCCTGCATTTGGGTCCTCATTCCTAATCATTCTGTAACACATGGGTGATTGGCTTACCAAGTATTACAGTCCTGTCGAATTTGCTTCCCAGGTGAAAAGGTTACTCCATTAAGAATACAGGAACAGTTTTGCTTCTCCACACACCCTGTACCGTCAGCCAGAAGGTTATTTGGGCACATACACCCTGATACACACCCTGTGCTCACCTATAGCAAAAACAACATTGGGAACATTAGTTGCAAAATTGGCAAACTACTACTATTACAGAACTTGTTATATCATGATATCTAGGTATTAAAACAAAATATACAATAGGACAAACTTGTGAAAATTATATTATGCTTTTCATCATGCATTTATCCATCCATCTTAACTCACACAATTGTTTGGGTCTTGGTTCTGACATGTCCTTTGACACTCTGTACCCTTTTGGTCTGCTTCATAATTTGAGCAGTTGAAGAAGACCATTGGAGCCTTACAGTCTAAAAACAGAACAAGCACATGGATGAGCATTGTACAACTTGTCTCAAATTTGGATATTTCAAGTCAAGGCCAGTGGTTTTGTAGAGGAGGTAGTTGAAACTCACCCGCCTGTCTGGGGCAGTCTAATTTGCCATGACTGCAGGTGCTGTACAACAAAATAGTGCAAATCAGGAGTTATTACTGTATATGGTCATCAGTCATATCCACAGAGTTTCTGTCAACTATGCATTGTTGTAAAGTTTGGAACTCATTTACCATTTTGCACCATTTATGTCGATTGTCTTTAATGGCTCTATAACCTGGTTGTCATAGTAACAGGGACACTGGTCAGCACGCACACATCTGCCTTCATTGAGGTAGGTGCGCTCTGGACAGACACAGCCATCTAAAGGCGTGTAGGACACATTGCATGTGTAGTCCAGTCCACTGAGAGCACTGCAGGTGTTTCCACAGCTGGTCACGCTGTAGGAGTACTTCATGTTGTTTGAACAATTAGGAATCGTGTCTGTACAGCCAGAGAAAGATACTGTAAGTAGCAGTTTAACAGAGCAAGCCTAAGAAACTATACATAAAAATTAACAAAAATGTACAGTAAATACTGTAACTCTCACCACAAGGGTCTGAATCCATCCATCCCTTGAGAATGACTCCTCTGGCAGCACAGGCGTGGGCATAGGTGGACAGGGATGCACACATACACTTCTTAATATCTGCACACTTACAGGTGTCATAGACACACCACTACAGAGGATGAAAGCCAGATTGCATACATGAAGGTACACAAATTTACACTAAATATAATAAAAAACGTCATGGTTTGGGCAGGAAGACTCACTTCATAATAAATCACAGGACATATTTCTGAGTGACATGAAGCAAAGATTCCATTTGGTTTTGTAAGACGGGAGCACCATTCTTTAGCTAGTTTTTCTAAATGAAAAATAATAAAAATGGTTTTGCATGCCCCAATATTTAGCAAAGTTAGATTTTAATCTCAACAAAAATAAAAAGTTAATTGTTTTCTAGTAGTACATCAAGAAATGTGATCCAAAAACATTCAAATGCAACACAGATGTGACATTATGGCATATTTCAACAAAGCATATATTTATCCTATCATCTAATATTAGACTCTTTCAGAACTTCATTACATCAGTGCATTTTGTATTATGTCTTTTACCAGTGTAATGTTTATAAAACTGAGTACCTGCTTCCATACTCATGCTACAGGGGCTTTCTGAAATAAATGTGTTTTTAAGATCTGGACAACTGATCTCGCGTTTCCAAAAGTTGACAAAAGTTGTTGGTGTCCCTTCTATAATGTCTGATGCTGTTTTAAAGTCATCTTTTTGGACATTGTTGTAGTTCCCACACAGACCTGAGAGAAGCATGATGTATAACCAAGATATCAGAGAAACACAATATTAACAGTGCAACACAAACAATTGACTATCCTGTGAATATTCGTATTTATCATGTCTATATGATACAAGTTTTTTTAAATATGGGTGCAGTAGTCTCCAAAACTGTGCTGCCTTCAAAGTTAAAACACAGTAACTACACCAACACTGAAACTTAGAAAATTGGCTTAAAAGTTTTTTGATCAACCCGCCAAATGTGGATTCAAAATCATATAATCACTCCGTTTTCTCTGAATCTGAGCACAGCTAAGCCAAAATCATGTCACAGAACAGATCATAGTCTAAGAGACCCAACTGAAAGTAGTCTTGGCAAGCACATATTTTGACAATTATCAAAAGGACAGAATGATTTGCTTTCTGTTCATACTTACCATTCAGCTTCTTTCTCTCTTCAGAGCTGGCTACAATATACAGCTGCATGACTGGAGCCAACTGGATCTCTAGACGAAGACTCTTCATATCAGCAATTATGAAAGAGGAAGAGGGCTGGAAGATGACCACACCATCTGTGATAAAGATATGACTAGGTGGTAAAACAAGCCACAAACATTTCATATCAATTAAATCACCATACTGCTTTTTATGGTAATAACAATAATGCACAGAATATCTTCATTTGTAATTGGTAAGAAGAAATTTAATGATGCTGTTTTCAGAGTAGGAAAATTGGGAAATGTATTGACATTTTATTACTTTGATCTCATGATATAGGGAAAAACATGCCCATCCTTAAGGGGCACCACAAGATTGTGTACACTCTGATCCTCTACTTTACTCATTTTACACAAACTGCATCTCTAAGGACCCCTCTTTGAAACTCTTAATACAGGGGATAACAACCTTTTTTTGTGTGTGGTTGGTGGGGGGGGGGGTTAGACAAGAAATTTCCAAAAGATTTAGCTATTTTTAGATAGGAAAACATTGTTGTGCCTTTTGCACTTCAAATAAAGTAAAAAATAAAGAAACACAAATTCCAGTACTTTTTAGTCAGTCACTTCAATTAAATAGGCTCTTAAAATAGTACAGAGGATTCAAAGCATTTAGTGACAAGATGGCAAGAGAATCCTGGGATCAGCCAAGTATGCATATGATTGGAGCAGACCTTATTTTGCAGATTGTATTACAGATTACAGGTGAAATCAATATTAAGTCAATTCAGTCTGAGGGGATTGTTTTGCCCTTCATGAGTGTTATAATCCTTCAGTGGAAGGAATCCTCATAAGAACAATCTTACTAGACTAATGAAAACCTATTCTAATTCTGTTTTGACAACCCACCTTTGCGGTAAGGAAGACTGTGTTGGTTGTCACTCAGTGTCACGATCCCACTGGAGGAAATACGAATCTGTTTTATAAGTAAAACAATGAAATGAAAACAAAATTAATAAATATTTAACTGAAGAAAAGTGTGTGCTGCCCTTGTCTCGTCTCTATATATAACAATTAGCTCTGGTCCTCTAATTTGGACAAATGTTGCTCCAAGTGTGCTTAGATTTAGTATTACAAAACTAGGACGCATGGGCGTAGAGTGCACGGGGGCTAGTCCCCCTCACTTCCAATAAAACTAAACTTCCTCCCACATACCCTTTTCACGGGGCAAATGGGTTTATGTTGTGTGTTTCATACAGCAAATGTGTAGATGTATAAATAAATGCAAATGTTAAAATTCACTGGTCAGTCTTTTAAGAGATGATAGCTGCTCAAATACTGCTGAGCCCGGGTCATGCAGTGTCGTTTCCATGGTGACCATGTCACTCACCTGAGATGGATCTTAGCCACCGGTCATTGGTCATGCACTCAAACTCGTGGCAGAATACTTTCCACTTATGTTTTAACTGTGACATAAATCAATGTAAGTTGTCATGTGGCATCTGTTGATGTTTTTGATGATGATCTTTGATGATATTATGGTATGATGTATTAGATATAATACATTAGCACTGATTCTTTGCAGTCAGAGTTTGACTGAAAGGTTGGTAAATTAAAATTAACCATTTATTTATGTATTATTGCATGGTGAGATAGCTTATAAAATCTAAAGTTAACCAGCCGAAGTGTGTTTTTCTCTTGCTGTTTGCTCTCAAGTACTGTCCCACAGTGGCAAAATGCAGTATTGCCAGCACTGAAACTGAGAAAATTAGTTTCAAGTTTTTTTTTCAGCCAATTTTTTATTATGAAATTTTCCGAGTTTATTTTCTCTGAATCTTAGTATAGTTGAGCCAAACCTGTCTGCCACAAGATTACTGTAAAATGTGGTAACCTGCAGTTGTAACCTTAAGAAGCTTTTCTACTTGATCTGACTTCCAAAGCTGCCTTTTTGTGGTATAACTAATTTAGTAATATTGTAATAATCATATTTTTTACTTCAGTCAAACTAATTACCTATAATTTAGATGTTAGAACATGAAGCACATTTACAGTCATGACTCAATTTGGACAAAATGTGTTGTTACTGTGTTTTGCCTTTGATATGTATACTGCATATATATATAAAAAATTGTCAGGTAGCTTGTGTTAGGAAAAACATTTCTTCATGTGGTAAATTAACTGCTTAATTTAATATGATTGAATCAACTTTATTACATTGTTATACCAACAAAAGTAAAATAAATAAATAAATAAATAAAAATGTTAGGTATATATAAATCCTCAAAGTAAAAATGACCCCTTTTACAGTGTAGGCTATATGAAATCTAAAGCTGTAAATAAATTAGATGAAATAAAAATAAAATAAATGAAATTAGTAAATTTCATGTGCTCAATTTTAATTTGACCCAGTATTGGTCATTAAAGCAGCATAAAACTGATTCTGAAAAAAATAAAAAATAAAAAAATAAAAAATATATATTATATATACTTATAGTTGTAGTGAAAAAGGACTTTAATAGTGATCTGTTTCTCACCCAAAGCAATCGTATCACTTTAGAATATATTCATTTAACCACTGGAGTCTTATGGATAACTTTTATGCTCAGTGTATCAGCTTTTTGGAGCTTTAAAGAGCTGATTACCATTCACTTACATTTAACTGACCTACAGAGCTGAAATATTCTTTTAAAAATCTTTATTTGTGTTCATAAAAAGAGAGAAAGTCATACACATCTGGGATAGCATGAGGGTGGTGGGAGAATTGATGGGAGAATTTTCATTTTTGGGTGAACTATCCCTTTAAAGCTTTGGCTGGAGCCCCTCCCCTAGATGGAGCCTTCAAGGTTAGCAAAAAAAAAAAAAAAAAAGAAAAAAAAAAGACATAATGTGGTGGGACACCTGCAAGGAGACAAGAGGCTGCTCTTTTAGAATGGATGTCAATGGATGAGATGCTTCAATATGCTGAATAAACTGCTTTTGAGAGGAACGGCTTATAAGTGTTTCCTGTCCGCTAATCATCAACATTTTTTTGGAAATGATTGTTTTATAAGGGAAGTCATAGACAATTTTGTGGCAGGTAGGATTAACTTGACCGCTCAACTCATTCATTTGTATGGGTAATTTGGTATGCGCAAACAATGATGTACTGTTTAAACCGGTTCGCTTTCTCCAGTGGTAGCAATAAAGAGGTTGTTACCTCTGGTTAAGATTCTCTGTTTTGGCATCTTTTAGAACTATTTTTGTTGGTGGGAAAAAGTGGCCAAATTTAGTCTGAAATGGCAGTATTAATTTGTTGTTTATAGAACTGTTGTTTATATACCTGTGGCACTCATACCTATGGCTGAATTACAGTTCTGTTATTTAAAATTATATGATATTGCTTGAATATATAAGTGAAAGCTACTGTATTTTATATGCAACTTATGTATGTATTTATAAAACTATTTAGGGCAGGAGGTAAGATAATATATGGCATTCACTTAGTTTTTTTAAACTGTTTTTTAAAATTGTTTTTAAAGCTCAATATTTGAGATGCAAAGATAGGAATTATTAAAGATAGGAAAATGAAATACAGTGCTTACAGTGGTCCCTGAGAAAACAAGGGTAACAGACTTTAAACATGTGTCTGCTGGGGTCTGATCACACTTTGCCAGATTTCCCAGAACAGCAATATCACTATCACTGGAGTGCTGCATAAACAAACAAACAAACAAACATAAAGATCACTCATAATTTCACTGGGTAGCATTCAGTAAAAGTAAAGGAGCATTTGCTGCATTAAAAGTCACAGACCTTAGTGAGGACATAGTCACAGTTGCCACTGAATGTGAAGCTTTTTCCATCATAAGTGGTGATGTGAGACCCTCCCACAACAGAGCAGATTCCAGGACATTCACGATCTGTGCAACTCCAATATCCAGCAGCACACACACTGATGCAGTAAAGCAGCGATGTTATAATGGGTCAGTTCTGCCGAATTCGAGTAGCACGTGCATGTTTAAATTGTACTATGATTGACTCACCATGTTTTACATGCTTGCGTATATGACTGTCCTGACTGGTATATAATGTTATTGTGCTCACATGGGCACTCACTCACATCTATACAACCCTTGTGACCGATGTCATCTTCCACAGTGCCTTTACAAAAAGTAGACAAAATGGTGTGATTTTTATTGAAAACAGACAGAAAAAATAGCTCTGATATTTAAGATCTACCTGAGTGAAACTTTGTCCTCTAATGTGAACTATGTCTTACCCTCAGGGCAGAAACAGCCATTCACACAGTGTTCTTTACACAGCAGGCTTCCTTGTGGGTCTGTGCAGGTGTTCTTGCATGGACCACCACACTCCAGGTATTCCATTTTTTGTGAACATGTCTTTGCTGCACATAAGATATTATCTTACATAGTAACTTAATGTACATTATTGTTGCTCTAGAAAATCTATCTATCCATCTGTCTGTTTGGTTTTTATTTACCAATGCCATCTTCCAGAAATCATACTCACGACAAAGGTGCTGTGTTCTCCATTTTCCCGGCCTGCCACCTGCATGTGTGCACTGTCTTGAAATCTCTGTGAGTGTGTTGCAGAGACAGTCAGGGTTGCCGAAACATTGACATAGGTCATTTACACAGGCCTTTTCAAATGCATTCATGTCCAACACACGATGACAGTCATCAAAACTTGAACTGCTGAGAAACTGCTGACAAATGCTTGTCTGGGAGATAAAAATTAACAATTTCAGAGATGGACAAAGGTACCAATGTTGCAGTTGTTAACTTGTTTAAACAATAAAAGACAACAGATAGTTAATTCTTTGTCTCAGTTTATACCTGGTTTTTACACTGATCGTTGGGTTGAAATACAACTTCCTCACAGGATTCAGTTTGTGTAGACACCTTCCATGTGTATGGACCTGAGAAGTATTAAAATGTTAATAGGACATAAAAATTATCAATATAGGTCTGTTCCAAAATCTAGCCTGCATAGACAAATGCCTTCTATGGCAGCATCCTAACTGAAATGGAGTCTCATAACAGAGCAATTTGGAATGCTGTACATAGGCAGCAACTCTGCACAACATTCAAATAGCGCTCCTCACATGCTCGACTCGCATCTGATTTTAATAGAGCACAACAGTGCCCGCCCTGGGTTCCAGAAGTAATTTCCCCATTCATTATTTGCATAGGAATTATATAATATTCTCCATAAAAGAGTTGTGAGCCATTAACCAAACTAACAAGATCAGAGTTGAATCACAACATGACAATTTGTTTTGAGGCAAATTTGGTGAACAATCGGACCAGATGACATTCTAGGAGCCAGTTTATAGCAGAGCTCCTCCTTAACTGTCAATGCAAAGAAGAGTGGCTCCATTATGATTGGATCATGGCAGGACTAACAAAAACAAATGCCAAGCGCAGCCATCAGATAAGATGCTCGGACAACTACCAGATCCTTCACAAAGAAGGCCCTGGACCTTACAACACATTGGAAAGGACTTCTCATTGGTCTATCCGTGGTTTCTTAGCAACCTCTCAAGCCCCCCATCTTAAGGTTTGTCATAAGATCAGAGGTGAGAAGGACCATAAAAATTATTCAAGACCTCTCAAAGATGTATTAAATGACCATGTGGAAAATGCTGAAACAAAGAAGTCACAAAGACATATCTTTACACACAAACTTTTACTCCTAACATGGACACCAACTGCAACACATCCACTCCATGTTTGTTCACAGAACAATTTATGTAAATTGCAGTTGTTTGATTAACATTACAGTTCACACAAACTGAACTGTTAAGATATATATGAATGCATATGTAATATTTAATCTTTCTATATCATGTTTAGTCTCTATATCTTCAGAAAAATTCCAAGAGTATTTTTGAAGAGGTTTGGAAAGGGAACAAGGCACAGATAAAACTTTAAAGACACTGTTCTCAATATGTACTTTAAAATATACAAATGTTCCACGCAGAGGAGGTAGGATGGGCCACACCTGGTGTTCAACCTCCGATCTTAACACCCAGTCAGAACACTGAAACAGGAAGGCTGAAAACTGAAATCTCCTCCTCATCAGGAAGGTATAAAACTATCCTCCGGATGACCACACCTTTGTTCTGAGTTCCCAGCTGTTCAAGTTCGGGAGCAATAACAGAATAATAATCAACATTCTGAATCTCTGGCCTGAGTGGTAGGAGATGAAACAGAATACAAACCAGCCTACATGCTAAGTCTCCGCTTCACAGAGAGAGAGAGAAGATAACAGATCACCCAACGTTCTTAGTGTCCATCCAAGAAACAGTAGAAGATCGACCAAGTACCAAGTCTCACTACAAGAGACTATTGCAATGGCGAGTTCAGAATCCCTATACCAGGGATAATTACAGTGACAAGGTTTAGCTCTGGCGGGCAAACCTCTTCAAGCTTCGTGCATCTGCATGTTCCAAATGATGAATCTTGCACCGACATAAGGGCTGTATATCTGCATGTTCCAGATTGCAAAACCCCTCTCAGTGCTTCCGGGAGATCAGCATTCCTCAGCTACTTTGTATCCAAGGCTGTTGAAACAGTATCCAGCTCCTTCCCCACTGTAACGTGGCACTGAGCCCCAGTAGAAGACGTCGCCATCACCGTACTCATCAATCGATCAAGGAGAACATAAATATCACTACTAAACCTTTTTCCAGAGACCTTGGCATTAGTGTATACTATCAGTTTATGATTTTCTAATGTTCTTTAGATTACATAACCTGTGTATCAAATGTCTTTCAAATAATCATAATTTGTTTAATTAGGAATAAGGTTTTCACCTTATTAATTAAAAGAGAAATGGCAGTTTATCTTTCCATAAGATAATAGTCATACTTTGCCATTGCTACATCCAACTCAACCACTTGCTTCTTTCCATCCAATGCACTTTTTTTTACTTATTCATTTATATTATTCTTTAGGAATAGTAGTACCATTTTGTAGTTTTGTTAGTTATTCTTGTTTATCTTTTTATAAATAAAACTCATTTGATTAAAATGGTGTGTTCCTTGTGTTGATGATACAGAAGAGCTCTAAAGAGTTAGGCCGAATCTCATGAATCCTTCAGATTAATCAGATGACCAGCTCCCTTCAATTTACATATTTCAAATTTATGAAATGGTCCATTTGGATAATTCTTTTACTGTTAAGGTGAAACTCCTTAGTTGGTGCCCCGAGGATGGAGGGAGGGGCCGTCTGATATTAATAAACACACACAAATAAACACTTTAAGTGACAGGTGACCAAAATCACCACATAATTTGGTGTCTTGTGTGAGGCCCAGTTCATGCCAGTGTGATTCTCACTACACAAAAAAGTATTTTAAAATCAGACAAAAAGACAAAGGTACAATACTGTGTACTCACCATCTTTCACAAGGGCACATACTACAATCTTTAATAAAGACATAATTGAATAAAAACGATGGAAATATATAAAACTATTGATTTTAGGTTGTTGATTATAAGTATAGAATGTTTATTGCAATATATTCAGACTTGTACAAATATATAAGGATTTTATGGGTGAAGGGAGACTGATCGGTTTGGGAGTGGGCCGTCGCTCCTAAGCACATTTTGTGGGCTATGTTGGCAGCTGTTCTCTGATTGGTCAAGCTTTCTCTGCTGGACCATGGGTAATGTAGTTGTTTACCAGAAATACCACTATCAAACACAATGTTTAAACAATGAAGTTGAAATTATACAGACTTATGGCTTAAATGGAAACTTATACTATCGATGAACAACCTCATAGCTCATGGTAGGTCTGTCTTTATAGGTTTATAAGTTGTCAATGACAATCAATTCTTCTGAAAAATGAATGGGATTTTTAGTTCTGGAACCAGACTGTTGCTCTCTATAGAGGTGATATGAGAGGAATGACACAACAGAATACTCTAATGAGCATATACTGTATATATATTGAACACACATATTTTGGGTAAAATAGTCAGTTTCTATTGTTTTATATATATATATATATATATATATATATATATATATATATATATACATATACATATGTATATATATACATATACATATATATATACATATATATATTTATATATATACACATATATATATATATATACATACATATATATATATATATATATATATATATATATATATATATATATATATATATATATATATATATAAAATGGATTATAATTATATTTATGATCAAAATTTCTCTTGCTTTGTCCATCATTTTAGATTTATTTTTACACCAAGGTCATCACAGTTCATTCTGGGATTGTTTACCCAGGGAAGAATACTTATGATGGTACCTTTAGTATTTGCCCAAAACAAGACATCTTAGGAGTCCGCATTAAGGTTCCTACCTTTTGGAACAGCCTTCTCGTCAGAAGCGCACAATATTATGGCTTAAAACGCTCACTATGTTTTGGAACAGACCTTGCATGTTTAGGGATGACATCAGGATAACAAAGTATTGGATACAAATACCAGTGAAACTTAACGAAACCTCACGATGCAATTGAACACACTCCTTTTTAACTATTTATTTAACAATTTAAATTAGTTTAATTTTGTAATGTAAGTAAAATATTGATTTACAGATTAACAAATTAAAGTAAAATGATGGCAGATAGTCTGAAAGTAGGCTGCTCATTTAAGTTAACATTGCTTCAAATCTTTCAATTATTTTAGACAAAGAAAACAAAAAATAAACAAATTCTAAGCAAGGTGTTTTAAGTTTTTTTGGGTGAAAATTCTAAGAAATTATCCAGCCAAAAGCAGTGAGTGGTTTTCTCTTTACCTTGTGAATGTTTTTTGAACTGACTGTATACAGACCTTAGCCCAATAAAACCTGGGAAAGACCAAGTTCCCGCAAATATTTTTCTAATAAGCAGACGTGCAAGAATGCACACGAGCGTTCGAAAACAGCACTAATCAGCGCTCCCAATACAGTAGGCCTATAAAATACTATCTTATATTTATAATATCTTTATATTTTTTTTGTATCCTATTACCTTGATTACCTTGACATCCCTAATGATGACAAAATATGCTACTGTGCAACTCAAAGAGATTTAAAACATGGCGAATGTTTAAAAGTGATCAGTAATCACTCAACTTAAATTGAAACAAGATAAATTTAGTAGGTGATTTTAAAATATGAGGTTTACCATCAACACTTAAATCATCAGTGTCGTCTCCATTGAAGTTTCCACACAGCCCGCAGATCTTGTCTTGGTACTTTAGGGGAAGTTCAATCTGGAACATCATATAATTAATATGGTTAGAAAATGTTGAAATATTAAAATGTTAAAATGCATGATACATTTTCTGTGCATCTCATTAAAATATTAATACTTGAGAATCTATGACAAAAAACATAAATTACTTAAAAGGAGGGGGGAAAGGAGTGAAAAGCAATCTTTATTGCAGTAACGTTAGAAGAAGTACTGTAGATATTCAGCTGTTGAAGATGCATCTGATAGAGTAAGTACTATAAAAGATGACTGAAAAGACAGTTGGTTGAATGTTTTTCTGTGTCATTATTTTTTGATACGTACATAAACATATACTGTTTAATGTTCTTTGCCATACAGTAGGTTCATCACAAATTTTACAGTAATCATATATATTTAAATACAGAAATCACATAGCATACCAATACAGAGTGACCTTCCTCCCAAATGACAGTCAATCCATGTTTGTTAGAGATCTTAACACTTGATGCGCTTAGCTCGATTGTAATTCCATACTTATAGGTTGCATTAGACACCCTGTCAAAGCAAGATACAGAAAACTTCAACACTCAACAAAAGAAACATTTGTTGAAAGAGCTTAGATTTTAGACCTTATATACAGTACATTAAGAACAATGTGTTTTTAATTGTTGGTTAACCAAACTAGTTGAATTTATCCTATGTATGTTGCTATGTCTTTACCTGGTAGAGTACAAGTTGCAATCAGCTTGATAACACTGAAGCAAATGCTCAAGTACTATAGCAAACTACCCTTGTGAATTGGTGATAAAAAAAAACCCAATTATGTGGTCCTGGTCTAAATCATATCAGCGTATATATATATATATATATTTAATATTTTCAATTATAATCCATAATTTTAAACCTTGTATAAAAATAAACTCACACTTGGCCATCCATGGTGGTTTTACCATTACTAAGTTTGATGACTGTCCCCTCCAACTCCACTGTGACTGTGCTGAAACTGATTGAATCATTTACAATCTTTCTTTGCATTTGGATGTTAAAATCAGAAACACTGCTGCACATCATCGCCAGAACGTAGTTACACGTGTCTGGCCATTGAAAGAAATAACCATCAAAGGTCTTGAAGTGGAAATTTCCCCATGTGCTGCAGATCGTAGACTGATGATTGGAAAACGGTTCATCTGAATCAAGAGAGAGGGGTTATTAATGTCATCTGAAATAAACACTGAATTGACACTCTACAGGCATTTTCAACCATTTAAAAATCTATGAAAGACATCTTACCATGAGTTACCATTATATTTTTTGTGGTGGGGATCACTAAAAATAGAAGATCATTGTTAAATAGTAATTCACAGGCAATTGTGTGAACAGTTGGATTACTAAATATTTATTTAACAGTTCAAGGATTTAGCTTAACATCTGCTGAATTTGTCATTTAACAATTAATATCTCGTAAATCAATACAATTAGTAGGCACACATTAACTACACAACAGACAATGAAATACTTACCAGCTACTGTTGGCCACATATAGTCCATGTACTCAATTATAGCACCTGCATAATTTTGCAAAGACAAAGATGCATATTTACAATAATATTGTTACTTTTGAAATGAGTGCATCATTTAAAAACAAAAAAAATTTTTTTTTTTTTAATCTAACCTGCTTGTGTTGACTGTAGCCCCAAAAGTAAAATGGCCCATCTCAGCATCCACATTCTGGACATCATCACGGTCCCCATGGATCCAATATCCATGTTCTGTTTAAGCTATTGTGTTCTATCTAACAGAGCTTATCCTTTTATAGTGAATTGTATTGTTCTTTGGAACCATGTCAGCTTTGACTAAAAGGTGGAACCCAACTAATGGATTACCATGGTGTTATATTTGAATCAACTAAACATTGTTTTTTTCCTGTTGTGTTTGAAATGAAACAGGATTTATGCAAATATAAAACACTTGCTGTCACTCAAAATTATCAGCATTCACAGTTATCTTTATTATCATCTCAAACTAAACAAGGATGTGGGTCTAAAATCAATTAGGGATCTATCCATAGGACTGTAAAATACACATTAGTAATGTACTAATGAAGTTGTACTTCAGAAATTAGCAGGATCAGAAGGAAAGTCAAACCTGTATGACTTCTTCTGTGGAACACAAAAGGTGAATTGTTGAAGAATTTCCTGGCTGAAAAATAGTGAATGTGGACTATTAATCTTCAAATGACTAAAAGCATGATAAAAATTAATCACATCAGTTTAGACATCGTGACGGTCTGTCATGAGACATGAGAACCACTGACGTGATGCCTCTAATGAAACCATACTTGATTTTAGAGCTAATACCACTTAAATGTTCTGTGTTGATTTTAGACCAAACCAGGCCTGTCTGTCATGTAACATTGACATGCACATCACAGATAAAAGTGCTTTATACTGTAGTAGTCATTCATATCTTAAACATCATGGTAGAAATGTTAAATAATATGTTAAACAAGCCTTGAGTGTATCACAAAACATATGGGGAGACTGGTTTGCACAATTGTTTTAGTTGATTTCATAATTAAATACACATACTGTAAGTGTTCAATCTAAATGTTCATCTTATTGACCTACACCAAATTTTTTTTCGGGGCATTTGAATGTTAAAATTTGTTAAGGCAAAGACAACTTTTCATTTTATCTATGTGGAAACAAAAATGAATCCTCTGAAATAAAATACTACCAAGAAAGATTTCTTTCAAGTATATTTATTTTAGTTTATAGTGTTATGTATCAGTTAGATTTTGATGTAAGATTTGTAAGTCTGTGATAAGCAATGTTAGCTGCTAAACATCATTTACAAAAAATTGTGATTAAAAAAGTTTTACTTTTATACATATATGCGATTTGTGTATTTGTACATGTTTATATACATAAAAATGGTTTAATTCCATACCACAAATTATATATTACTCATAATCATATTAATATAATCATGTAAAATTGCATAAGAATTACTCATATTAATGACATAAAAAAACTTGTGTTGAGTTCAGTTGTTCAGGGCTCTCTTGAAAATGTAACGCACATATGCACAACATTACTTTGGTTATTAATGAACTAAAATCAATCAATATTTGGTAACATTGACATTTGTTTTGTTTTTTTACTCAAAAACTCAAACTGTCATTTGCACCTATGGTATGGTAACATTTGTTTAACTAGAGATATTGAACAAAGAATGAAAAGTGTGATAACCAACTCCAGTCTCCCCTACATTAATAAGCGAGACTTCACTGTTTGTATATTGATTTATGACCATTTTATTTTGATCTTTGTACAAAAACATGTCTCCTTGCTGCAAAATGCCTACTTAATGTCACAATTGCTTGACATCTCAAAACAAAAACAAAAAATGGCTTCATTTAGGCATACAGGTGAAATAAGAGATTCAGTCTGTTCAGAAGACCAGATGTCACATATGATTCAGATTTAAAATCGCATAGTAAAGTGGCCTAAATCAGATGTGGGAAAAAAATCTGATCTGAAATTTGTTACTATTTACTTGCATTCCACAAGACCCAACCTATACCGGTGTAACGCTGGGTACTTGGAGAGGAAGAGAGGAGACGCAGAAGTAAATACTTTAAATCCTTTAATAACAAACGCTGAGAAACAAACACTAAAGCTAAACATGCTAACGTAACACTTCAAGGACTGACAATGGATGAACAAAACAGGAGGGTGTTTATACAAACAAGGGCAGATGATGGAATGGAGGACAGGTGAGGATGATAGGGAACAGATGGAAGTGATGAGGGCAGTGGAATATGGGAAATGTAGTCAGGGGGAAAACTTCAAAATAAGAGTCCTTGAAAAAACACGAGGGAGACAGACTGTGACAACCGGATAGTGGCCAAAAATAAAATGAAAAATAATAAAAATTTGAATAGGTTCAATGTAAACGTGGCATGTAGTCGCAAGATGATCAAAACATCTGGTGAGCTTCCACTGAAAGTCAATATTAATTCAGCCAATAGTCAATATCCATGAAAATCAATATTCAACTGGCAAATACATCTAACATACAGTATATTTGATCAATTAATATAGATAGTAAAATCACCTGAAGTTTAGTCATGCCAAATAGTATAAGTTGTTTAACTCCGTGTACATGGTGCACAGCATTAGAGTCTGCCAAGATCAGGGACTGAGCCCATGGTCCATTTTAGATATAAGAGGTATACTGTGAACGAAGTTTTTCTGAATGAGTTTCCAGCTCTGCTAAATGCAGTTATATTTGCTAAAAGAGTATATAATTCTTAGGACATTTGACCATCATTAATTATCCAATAATAATAATAATCATCATAAAAATAATAATAATGTTTTTCTAAATGCCTGTTAAAGGTAGGTCACACAAAAATATAAATTCTATCATAATTTTCTCACCCTCATGATGTTCCAAACCTATGTGACTTTTCTTTCATGAAACACAAAAGGAAATGTTAGGAGATGCATGTTAGTCTCAGTCACTTTTCACTCTCATTGAATCCATTTTTTAGATACAATATAAGTCTTTCTTTCTAACATCTCCTTTTGTCCACAGAAGAAAGTAAGTCATACAGAATGATATGAGGGTGAGTAAATAATGACAGAATTTTAAATTTTGAGTGAACCTTACCCTGCTGAAAAAAATAAAATAAAAAATAAAACAGCCTAAGCTGGTCTCCCAGCCTGGTCAGACTGGCCTGTTGGCTGATTTTAGAGGGGGTTTGATCACTTTTCAGCTGGTCAGGCTGGGAGACCAGCTTAAACAAGCTAAGGCTGGTTTAGGCTGTTTTTAAGGAAATACTGATGTCCATTGTAAGTGAGACACTAATCATAAAGGTTATACTGTCTTGGGGGCCTGGATAGCTCAGCGAGTAAAGACGTTGACTACCACCCCTGGAGTTGTGAGTTCGTGAGTTCGAATCCAGGGCGTGCTGAGTGACTTCAGCCAGGTCTCCTAAGCAACCAAATTGGCCCGGTTGCTAGGGAGGGTAGAGTCACATGGCGTAACCTCTTCGTGGTTGCTATAATGTGGTTCACTCTCGTGGGGCACGTGGTGAGTTATGCGTGGATGCCGCGGAGAATAGCGGGAAGCCTCCACACATGCCATGTCTCTGCGGTAACACACTCAACAAGCTACATGATAAGATGTGCTGATTGACGGTCTCAGACACAGAGGTAACTGGGATTCGTCCTCCGCCTCCCGGAACGAGGTGAGTCACTACGCCACCACGAGGATTTAGAGCGCATTTGGAATTGGGCATTCCAAATTGGGGAGAAAAGGAGAGAAAAAAATAAAACAAATAAAGGTTATACTGTCTTATAATTTACATTGAGCAGTTTTTGGGCTGGGTGATAAGACAATATATGTCGTGACAATTATATAAACGGTCAGCCAACTGAGATTTGCTAAGTATATGTGAGTATATATAGATATACCTGCGGTGCTTTATCTGTGGACTGTGGGCCTATTGCCCCATGCTGGTGGTCCTTTTACCCCGAGTGTGGGGTAAAAAGGCCTCCCTTCCTGCCTTTATATTTTAATTGTTTTTAATCAAATAAAATAAAAAACACTTTTATAATTTCCCCCCTCAAATTGTGTTGCTTCATCAATCCTCAATAAAAAGAAATATTTTTTTCTGTGATCATACACTGTGAGATTAGTAAACAACACATTTAAGGTGTGCATTTAGCTCTGTTGTACCCTATCATGCGGTGTCTGCACCTGCCTACCATTTCTTGATGCCATCCTCCTTTGAATGTATTGGATCCTGTTCTCACTGAGACTCCCTGCTGCCTTGATGTAAAAAACTGTTTAATATCCACCTGAAACTAATTTTAACATATTATAAAAGGAAGCAGCTGGCTAAGGCGCTGACTACAGAGGATTAGGGTGATCAGAATGGGATCAACGGTCCGACGCTCCGGACTGGACCAACACATTTTCCCGAACTTTACCGAACAGCCTCTTGCAGTTGTTTCACTTCTTGAACACTTTATATTCCACCTTACATAGCTAAATATCTTAAATATGTAAAATATGCTTAATGTTGTTAAATGTGATCATTATGTTCTCATTTTATTTGAAAAATCTGTTGGAATGCTGAAGAAATGTTAACAGCAAGATGGTATAAAACTGTGCATTCCTTGTCCATTACCACCTTCTGCTACTTATGCAAACAATACAAATAAGCGCAGTTAGCAAAATAATGGGAGAGCATTGTTTTAGAACCTTATTAGATTAAACTTTCTTGGCATTGTGCAGAGTACAAGTACAGAGTAAATGAAATGCAGTTAGCATCTAAACAGAAGTGCAAGTAGCAATATATATATGGTAAATGTCTGCACTTATATAGCGCCTTTTATTAACCTTAGCGGCTCTACAAAGCACTTTACACTGTGTCTCATTCACCCATTCACACACCAATGACAGCAGAGCTGCCATACAAGCAACTAGCCTGCCATTGGGAGCAACTTGGGATTCAGTGTCTTGCCCAAGGACACTTCAGCATGTGGGCTGGAAATTTAAGTGCTAACCCTGCGATTAGTGGACAACCTGCTCTACCACTTGAGCCACAGCCACCCTATATATATATATATACTATATGTACACAGTAATAGTGCAAGAGGTAGAGACCAGCTCAGTGCAAATGACAGGAATATAAATAGATATGATGCATTCTACAGAGATGTGTGAATGGCTGGTGACCGTTAGAGTATATATGGCATCATGTGTAAATAGTGCAAAATGTTCAAAAAGGGAAGATTGAGGATGAGGTATGAAATGGCATTTTACCACTATAGTGCAAATTACGTGGAACAGATCTAAACAGTTAGACAGAAGGTGCATAGGATTCAAGTATTACTGGTAGTGAGCAAACAGCAGTAATATTGTACAGTACAGATTTTTTTTTTTTTTAGCGCCAGAGTTCAGTGTTCAATAGGCTGACCACTGAAGGGAAGAAACTGTTACCGAGTCTGCTGGTGGGACAGCAAAAACTCCTGTAGCATCTCTCAGATGGGAGAGGAGTAAAAAGTCCATATATGGGGTGTGAGGTGTCTTTGATGATATTTCTCACCCTTTGTGGTAGATGTCTTTGATAGAAGGTAACTGGGCACCAGTGATATATTGGGCAGTTTTCACCACCCGCTGGAGTGATTTCTGACCTGAAGTACAGTTACCATACAACACTGTGATGCAGTTAGTTAAAATGCTTTCAGTAGTGCAGCAGTAAATGTTCAGAAGGATCTGGCGAGATAGATGAGCTTTCCTTAGTCTCCAAAAGAAGTACAGACACTGCTGTGCTTTCTTGATTAGTGTTGAGGGCCCAGGAAAGATCCTCTGAGATGTGGACACCCAGGAACTTAAAATTGTGCACACGCTCTGCTTCAGTCCCATTGATGTAGATAGGGGTGTGTGCACGACCTCTCTTGCTCCGTCGGAAGTCCACAATAAGCTCTTTGGTCTTGGTGTTGAGGGCAAGGTTGTTGTCGGCACACCACGCTGTCAGGTGCTGAACCTCTTCCCTGTAGGCAGTCTCATCATCACCATTGATCAGGCCTTCCACTGTGGTGTCGTCTGCAAACTTGATTATGGTGTTGGAGCCATACACAGATATGCAGTCATGAGTGAAGAGGAAGTAGAGGAGAGGACTCAGCATGCAGCTCTGTGGTACACCAGTGTTCAGAAGGAGGGTGGAGGAGGTGTGATTGTCAAGCCTGACAGTCTATGGTCTGTTAGTTAGAAAGTCCAATGTCCAGCTGCAGAGGGAAGTGCTGATGCCAAGATCAGTGAGCTTAGAGATCAGCTTGGATGGGATGACAGTGTTAAAGTCAGAACTGAAATCGATGAATAGCATCCTGACATAGGAGTTACTATTGTCCAAGTCAGGGTGGAGTGTAGAGCTGAAGTGATGGCATCCTCTGTTGACCTGGTGGTACTGTAGGAAAACTGATATGGGTCCACCTGGCAATGATGGAAGTAAGAGCTACTAGGCGAAAATCATTGAGGGCCATTGCAGCAGCAAGTTTTGGTACTGGTACAATAGTGGCTGTCTTGAAGCAAATGGGGACAACTGTCTGGGCCAAGGACAAGTTGAAAATGTTGGTGAAGACATCAGATAACTGCTCAGCTCAGGCCTTGAACACCCAGCCTAGAATGCCATCAGAGCCAGCAGCTTTATGTGCATTCACCCTGCTTAGGGTTAAGCACACATCCCTGGTAGAGAATGTGAGCGGCAGGTCATCATGTGGAAGCTCAGCTTTAATTGGTTGTTCTGTGTTTCCACGATCGAAGTGAGCATAAAAGGTGTTAAGCTCATCTGAGAGGGTGGCATAAATGGTTGCGAGGGTGTTATTGGTTGGTTTGTAGTCTGTAAGGGCATGGATGCCTGCCCACATACATCAAGGTTCGGAGTTGTTAAAGTTGTCCTCTATTTGCAGTTTGTAATTGTGTTTAGCTGTTTTAATCCCCCTCTTCAGATTGGCCCTGGATGAGTTGTAGGGTTCCCGGTCACCAGACCTGAAAGCAGCATCACAAGCCTTCAGCAGGAGTTGGATTTCCTTATTTATCCAAGGCTTTTGATTGGGGTATGTTTTGATTATTTTATGGGTCGACATACCTGTTGATGTGATACAGAACTGGTGTAAATGTTAATGCATGTTTGGGAATCCAGTGTTGCCTCATTATGACCTTATTACAAAACAATATGTAGCACTTACAGTAAATGTGTATAGTTTATACAGTGACATTGAACTAGACATGGAATGTTTAATACTATTTATTTCTTAAAATGTTACATCAGATGTTTACAATTTAGATGAAATAGTTAAAAATCAGATATATGAAATATGTTGATGAAACCATTATGCATACTGAAAAGAGTGAAAAAGAGCAAAAGATAGAAAGAGAAATGATAAACAGAAATGCCATTTAGAGCTGGAGTTTGGCCTGGTGGCCTGTAACCCAGCTGCCAAAGAGCAGAGCCCAGAGAAAAGAGCGTGCCAGAGAAACAGGAAGAGCACAAGTTACTGTCACGGCTCCGGTGAGTTTGTTTTGTGTGTCTTGCTATTTTCTCTCCCCCTCATGTTTCGCAGGCGCTGCCGGCACGCATGATCAGTGTTTCCATGGGAACATTGATTGTTCCCAGGGGAACTCTTATCATGCCACTAATTAGCATGTCAGCAACGCCTGGTTCTCCACTAATTCACTCCCTACTTAAGCCCTTCGTGTTCTCAGTATCTTTACTAGATTGATGTTTGATGTGAAGAAACTTACCTCACTCTCTGTCTAGTTGGTCCTGTCTTGTGTATCTGTTTGGTTGCCCATCTCTGCCTGCGTGTCGGGAGTATGGTTACCTTCCAGCTTATTGGGTCAGAGCTCGCAGTGCAGCAGCCATACTCGGCGCCATCTTGAAGCATCACTTTTCGACAGATGAAAGAAAATCATATGGGTTTAGAAAGTCATGAGGGTGAGTAAATGATGAAATTTTCAGTTGTGTAAAATATTACGTTTACCAAGCAAACCCAGTTTCTGAATTTTTTCAAACTAGAGAAAGTGTGATAAGTAGAGAGGACAAAATAAGTAGGAGGAATGTCATTGGTCAGGGTGACAAAATGTTGCTAGTCAACAAGAATGGAACATCACAATCTGTTCATGCAATGTTCATGCAAAAAATAAAAAATAAAATAAATTACTCAGTGGTACAACTGCACAGTACTTGTAAATAAAAATGCAGAAATTAGGTGTCTGTTTCTATGACTAATTGTTTTAAAGGCGTTTACCTTAGCTTGAAGACAGCCATACAAAAACAACAGCTGTACAAAATACAAACAGAAAAAGGGTGTCATGTGTGGAGCTGAAACTACAGATATTCTACTTACCGGCTTACAGTCATCTGGATTAAAGGGTGGTCTTTTTCAGACTCGAATATCACAAATGAGCCATTAATTTAATGGCAAGTAACACTTGTGCAATTTTCTATGTACCCTTCTCCGTCCTAAAAAAAGTATAGACAGGCTACATGAGGATGGAAGAACAGAAGATTCTTTGTTAATATGAAAACATGAAGAAAAGTGTACGAGTGTTTTACAGTGTACCTTGAGAACATGGCTGCTGTTTTCTTTTGCATAATAAATGCAGCCTATTGGCTTACATGTTCCACAGCACTCTCCTGTCAGAAAGGATGAGACAAAAGATCCAAGTGCGGCACAAACAGCGAAAACTGGCAACCGATACAGGACTGACTAGGACAGAGGGAGAGAGTGGTAAGTAACAACACTCAAACAACTATCAAGCAACGAACACAAAACAGAGTGAGGTAAATATAGGCAGGGAACTAATAGCGATCAGGTGCCACTCGCTCGCTGAAAGTTGGAGCGATCATTGTTCCCATGGAAGCAATCAGGGTTCCCATGGCAACGCTGATTACACGAGCCAGCAGCACCTGAATCAGAGAAAAAATGTAAACACAAACTGGAACAAACCAGCAGACTCACCGAGACTGTGACATCTCCTTCTACCCATAACTCACCCTATAGCCTACTTGAAAAACTGACCAGAACCTGGCCCAAAACCTGAAGGTTTGTTGGGTACCGTCAGACACAGATCGGGTTGAAGACCTCTAAACACGTGCAGAATAACTGAATAGTGATTTTTGGTATTTGAATACCTTGCACATACCTATTATAAACACATGATTTTGGATCGGTTCATAATTAAAAGTACATATAATTGGCTGTGTCAGACATTGCTAGAAACTTTTCTTCTGTCTATTTGAAAAAATCCAACCAAATCTGCCAAGCGTCCTGTAATACATAAAGATGAACATAGTCATGTCATGGGGGGCCTCCATGGTGTGTCAGCACATGGGCCTCTTAGTTCTTAATCCGTCCTTGATGGTAAGGAACACTAATAATAGAAAACCAGGAGAAACATCATTGTTAATTGGTAGTAAATATGTCATCAGGTATTTTTTTAATTGTGTGAAAAGATGAATTTAGTTTTTAAGATTTATTTGTTGTTGTTATTGTTGTTATCAACATCAATATTTAATTGCTGAGTATATTTATTGTACAAGACAGGGTATCGGTCCAATCAGACATTTATAAAGGTACTGGTGTTACAAACTCAAGGGTTACAAACTCAGGGGTTTAGTTTGACATCTGTTAATGAATTTATCATTTTATCATAAAACAATTAGTTCATGTAATGCACATGTAGTACAATGGAATCCTGACCAGTTATTGTTGGCCACATAAAGTCCGTAGGATCTGCCATACCATCATTATAATCTAGCAGAAAGTCTTTCAACAGAGAAGGACAGAGATGCATAATTAAAATAATTATGTAAACTGTCAGAGTTATGCTTTTCTTGAAATGAGGAGAAAAAGTATATGAATATATATATATATATATATATGTGTGTGTATATGTATATATAACAGTTAGTTCCGGTCCTCGAATCTGACTGGACGAGAGACGTTCCAAGAGTACTGATGGTCTCACACCATCAGCACTCGAACGCTTCACTGTGTGTATCACTCCACTTGTGTTTGTGCTGTCCTAAACTAAAGTGTAAGAGCAGTGCAGATGTGTTAAGAGCTATCTGTCTCTTTACATTTAATATTGTGACATTACATATTTTAGCCAGCAGGTGGATGCAAAATACCATTTTTGTGTGTAACGTGAGCCAGTTGATAATGTGAAGTAAGTCAGCATCAGTCAGTGTTTAGATTCAACAGCACTCCGTAATCGCTCGTATTACTACTACACTACTAAAGCTATGAAATAGCTTTAAACTAACAACTTTGGCATTAAGGCTCATGACAGCTGAGAGACTGATTAATTACACAAACTCAAGGTGCGTTACTCTTACCGGAATTTCGACACTAGAGAGGACATACTATTCAAAATGTTGGAGGAGATTGCGGTTTGACTCTTACGCACCGGCTACCGTGAAATAGGGAGGGATACCCCCATTCGAACGGCTATTTTTCCACAGAGAAAATAGGATCACCAAAATGGCATTATCTTCAGAAAGCTGACTAACAGACTACAGCATCTCTGCATGGGAGAGACAGTTGATCTCACATGCTCTCTCTCTCTCTCTCTCTCTCTCTCTCTCACACACACACATCCTTGTTTCTCCAATAACTTTTTGAAACAGCCTATGCCGTGATAATAGTTCTAAAGTGACGTTTTTAGGGCCATATTGTACTCTTGCACTATATATACTGTAATACTGTGTAATATAGTGAATGTGAGTTTATCTTTGGAAGAGTGAAATCTTTGATCAATGGGTGGAACCCAGAATTAAGCATTAACATGGTAAGTTATCATTATCATTGAATCTTTAAATAAACATTTAATGAATGAATGTGTTTGAGATTAAACAGGGTTTATGTAAACCTTGCTGGTGAGATACACCTACTGACTCACAACACTGCAATTCTCTTGTTTAGCATATCAAACTAAATACAGGATGCGAGTCCTGACAGTGGGGATCTAACCATTTTGTTAAGAAATTGCACAGTAATTTCTAATTCACAGGGCATTGGACAAAATGTTTATGGATATGAAGCCTAAAATTCAGAAAGCTATCTGCTGGAAAAAGAAGGGCTTCCTATTGAAATACAAATATGTACAAGCTATGCTACATGTTTTTTTTATTATTTTATATATATATATACAGGTGCATCTCAATAAATTAGAATGTCGTGGAAAAGTTCATTTATTTCAGTAATTCAACTCAAATTGTGAAACTCGTGTATTAAATAAATTCAATGCACACAGACTGAAGTAGTTTAAGTCTTTGGTTCTTTTAATTGTGATGATTTTGGCTCACATTTAACAAAAACCCACCAATTCACTGTCTCAAAAATTAGAATATGGTGACATGCCAATCAGCTAATCAACTCAAAACACCTGCAAAGGTTTCCTGAGCCTTCAAAATGGTCTCTCAGTTTGGTTCACTAGGCTACACAATCATGGGGAAGACTGCTGATCTGACAGTTGTCCAGAAGACAATCATTGACACCCTTCACAAGGAGGGTAAGCCACAAACATTCATTGCCAAAGAGGCTGGCTGTTCACAGAGAGCATGTTAACAGAAAGTTGAGTGGAAGGAAAAAGTGTGGAAGTAAAAGATGCACAACCAACCGAGAGAACCGCAACCTTACGATTGTCAAGCAAAATCGATTCAAGAATTTGGGTGAACTTCACAAGGAATGGACTGAGGTTGGGGTCAAGGCATCAAGAGCCACCACACACAGACATGTCAAGGAATTTGTCTACAGTTGTCGTATTCCTCTTGTTAAGCCACTCCTGAACCACAGACAACGTCAGAGGCGTCTTACCTGGGCTAAGGAGAAGAAGAACTGGACTGTTGCCCAGTGTTCCAAAGTCCTCTTTTCAGATGAGAGCAAGTTTTGTATTTCATTTGGAAACCAAGGTCCTAGAGTCTGGAGGAAGGGTGGAGAAGCTCATAGCCCAAGTTGCTTGAAGTCCAGTGTTAAGTTTCCACAGTCTGTGATGATTTGGGGTGCAGTGTCATCTGCTGGTGTTGGTCCATTGTGTTTTTTGAAAACCAAAGTCACTGCACCCGTTTACCAAGAAATTTTGGAGCACTTCATGCTTCCTTCTGCTGACCAGCTTTTTAAAGATGCTGATTTCATTTTCCAGCAGGATTTGGCACCTGCCCACACTGCCAAAAGCACCAAAAGTTGGTTAAATGACCATGGTGTTGGTGTGCTTGACTGGCCAGCAAACTCACCAGACCTGAACCCCATAGAGAATCTATGGGGTATCGTCAAGAGGAAAATGAGAAACAAGAGACCAAAAAATGCAGATGAGCTGAAGGCCACTGTCAAAGAAACCTGGGCTTCCATACCACCTCAGCAGTGCCACAAACTGATCACCTCCATGCCATGCCGAATTGAGGCGGTAATTAAAGCAAAAGGAGCCCCTACCAAGTATTGAGTACATATACAGTAAATGAACATACTTTCCAGAAGGCCAACAATTCACTAAAAATGTTTTTTTTATTGGTCTTACGATGTATTCTAATTTGAGATGGTGAATTGGTGGGTTTTTGTTAAATGTGAGCTAAAATCATCACAATTAAAAGAACCAAAGACTTAAACTACTTCAGTCTGTGTGCATTGAATTTATTTAATACATGAGTTTCACAATTTGAGTTGAATTACTGAAATAAATGAACTTTCCCATGACATTCTAATTTATTGAGATGCACCTGTATATATATATATATATATATATATATATATATATATATATATTTTAGTTTTCCATATTTTTTTATTGCTTATTTTCTTTCTCTTTTTTTTTTTTTTACAAATATCACAAGAAAATTAAAACTCTTAGTAACTCCAAATAGATCTTCAAAATGACCGTTTTGCCATTTATTTTTGTTTTTACATTTTCAATTGATTTAGTAAAATCACAAAGTAACTTTTTAAACTTTTACATTCAGTGATGCATTAGAGTTTAGCATCTGCAATATGTCAACATATGTCAACAGAGGAAGCAAAGTTTGCACGTGTACTTTTAAATTTTTCATTTAATGCTTTTATAAATCCCGTTTTGTTCACCATTTTTTTCACAGGGATTAAATTTGATCATAATTAAGTTTTGTAAAAGACACCTCAGGCCTTTTTTGACCTGCTGTGCAATCTCATCACTCAATATTTGTTAGAGATCTTAACATTTGATGAGCTTCCACAGAAGTCAAAGACGATCTGTTTGAAGACATGCAAGATATTTCTGTATACATTGAAACATGACCTGTTGGTTCACTGTTCCTTATTATGTAAATTCAAATCCTGTTTGCTGCTAAATGTTCCTTATTTCTGTTGTTGTGTGCATAGAAACAATACATACTTAAGGGCACTTTCAGTCCGTTTGTTGTTAGATTTTCTGAACATTTAAAGCAATTGCATTTTATTATTAAATTATGCTGCCAGTAAAAAGTTCTTTAAACAACAGACTACCAGTATATAATTTGGGCAGTTACTTTTTACTGTCAGCAGAGTTGGATAAGTTACTTTATAATAAGTAATCCACTATAAATTACTAATTAGTTCTATAAAATTGTAATCATATTATTTTCTGATTACTTCATAAAAAAGTTATTACATAACTAATTACTTTACTTTTAAGTTACTTTCTAAAACAGTTTTCACAAAAAAAAAAAAAACCATTTCTGCTTAGCAAATTAAAAATAATGTCTCTTTCCTCCTTGTTCATTGGCACCCATCAGCTCTCACAGAAAAACAAACAGACGTACATATGAATTCATATTTTAAATGCATTACACATTTACAATATTATTTAAAAAACAATGTGTAACCAAAGTAATGTACTTAAAAGTAATTCTCATAATTGAAAGCCTGTAACTAATCTCATTACAAGAATTAAAAATGTTATCCATTACACTAATATTTGGACTACAAAGTAATTAGATTACAATAACTAATTACTTTGTAATCAGATTACACCCAACACTGGAGGCCAGGTATACATTCTAGGGGCAATATATGAATTTCTAGTAAACGGAAGTAACACACACATGTAGGTTTAAATTTCAGGTTGCCTTTTTAATTGCTTTTAATTTTCAACAAGCAGAAGAATACACACTGTATTTATCAAATAATCAGTTTAAAAGAAATGAAAAGCTCTTGGGATAGTTTAAAGTTTAGAAATGTAAAACATACAGCATATGCAATTCAAATTCATTTCAAGTTTCACAGATACTTGAGATGTTTATGTTTTCAGAACGCTAGGGTTGTTGACCTCTGGAATCACTGGTGCTCACGGCAATCTGAGGCTGCGTTTACGGCGGGCGTTTTCAATGAGTATGTGCTGGCTCACCCCACTGCTATGACAGTTAGTTTTGCTACAGGTACACTGCTCAACGTGGACATACGTGTGGGTTACTATGTCTCCATTTACACAACCAAGAGCTACTGTACGATTACTTGTGTGAGTCGCCTGGCAACAGCTACAAGTGGACACTCCAAGCTCAGAGTACCTACGTATACATGAAAGAGGGAAAGACAGATATTAATATAATGGAAAGCCTTCATTGCATCATAATCAAAAGGAATAATTTATTTAAAAATGAAAACACAAAAGGTTTTGGAACAGGGCATGTGTGTGTTCTCACCTGCTATAACTGGCACAGTCTCCCTCACAAAAAGTCAAGTCTATTTTCCTCTCTGATTGGCAGTCCTTGTGAAGTATGTAATCACGAACAGTCTTTACTTGACATCCTCTATTCTTGTCCACACCTACAAACAGACAACGGAGCACAAACAAGCACATTAATCAGATGTTCAACCCAAATAAACAGGAAGTCCACCTTTGGATTAACAGATTAAAGAGCAGAAACAAAAGGTGACATTCTTGGTCTTTTAAGTGGCTCCAGCACATCTGTTTATTAGAAACAGCACATTTACATCTGAAGTGGCTGCATAAGTTTCCTTATTAAAATACTCACAAACAGGACAGCAACCATCAACTGACAGCTGAACTGTGCCCTGCAGAGTGAATAAAAAAAGCACAATGTCATCTCTGATTGGATCACTACGATGGGGTTTATTCACTAAACACTTTTGTGTGCAGCATTTCTGAACAGAAACTTGCATCTTATTCACTAACCACCTGTAACCCAGTTTAACAAGGCACTATATGCACTGGTGTAGCACTGCATTCTTTTGAGCGCTTGGGGGGTTTAAGCCCCTGATCTATTCTGCCAAGGCCCTGAACTTTTATACCCTTTCATACCAAGGGGGTTATGCATTGGTATGGACTTTCAACAGGGGCGTAGATTCTGGGGGGATGAGTGGGGTGGGGGGCTAACCCACACAATAATAAAAACAAGCAATTCATATTTATACCATGATCAATGGAAACATATAAATGCTTTGCACTACAACACCCCCAGTGTTCAAGCCAAATCTACACCCTTGTATTTCAACATGGTGTTCAGCACTAATGTTTGAGTGTGTTTGCAACATTACGTGATTCTCATAATTACTTTCATGAATCGGGTGCTAAAACAACACTATCAGCAGGTGCAATTTTAAGTAAATTTTCACCACAGTATAACACTGAAATGTGTGTATGGGTGTGTTTGAAGTACTCACAGGCTGGCAGTTGGAAATGTTGAAAGGAGGGCACTGGATTCTGTAGTTATCGGTGATGAACTGTCCGTTACTTTTAGTGCAGGTGATTCTGTCACAGCCCTGGTTTGTGGTGGGCAAAACAGCTCCTTCCTACAATCAAAAAGAGAACAAAGTCAAATTTGGCTAAAATTAAAACGGACATTGCACAACATTTGATTTGTTAGGATGAATAGGTCAAGACCTATGAAACATATCTTGATTTGGGTGTTTCAGCTCACAAATCACAATCAAGATCAGTTTAAAAACTTTTTATGACATCAAGAATGTGCTGGAAGGGGTGTGATTTTCACTGAAATTTGAATTAAATTTCAGTCTGTTCCTCACACAAAGGTATCGTGGCGAAGATATTGAGATATTGCACACAAGTCGTATAGATTACTTTCATGGTGCTTTTTTTGTTTTTTACCTGCAGTATATGAGTGGTGCCGTTGACACTGATGATGCAGTGAGTTTGCACACACTTCCCACAGCAATCGTCATTGTTTGATTCAATATATTCATAACCCTGAGAAAGATGAACAAAGATAGACAACATCATTATTTACAATTATTATAAATTATAAATTACAATGACAAGTCAAACAGAAGCTGGGCTGAGACAAGCCAATCAAAAGCTCGAGACACAACTCACAGGATCACAGTTCTCGTTGCACTGCACAAATCCACAGCGGATCTTGAACAACTGTGATTTAGGATCCACGTCCCATGTACAGGTACATTCTTGACAGTCAACGACAGGGATGATGGTACCAGGCTATGGAGGGAAGAGAGATACATAAATAGCTGAAGGGTCTCTGAGAGTGTGCCATTTAAATTTTAAGAGTCTGTAAATCTTTGAATAACTTCATTATTGAGTCTTGCAAGATCCCATGAAATTAAAATAGTAGTTTTTTCAAAAATGTGTGGTTTAAGTCCATGTCCGTTAGCTTTGAGGTCATCTATATTCTAGTGGACTTCTAAAAGTTAACTTATATTTAAAATCTACAATAAGTAACACTTTACACTTTACGCTCTACTTGTTAAAATTACAAGCTGAAAGCATTCAAAATAAAACACTTTTTTTTTTTTTCGATATATCAATATCTAATATTGTAATCCAGGATCCAAAAACTAAACATTAAATCTATTAGAAATACTGAAATATAAAGTAGTGAATAAAATATGTTAATTAAATATTTAAGGTTTAGATACCCAATAAGTATACTTCTCCACATTCGTTTTCTATGGTAACTTGATATGTGGGATAAACATCATCATTTCTTATGTAACATATCTGTGTGTTTTGCATCAGTTTTCTCTGGAGCAGAATGTCACTGCATTTTATCACTGTAGTACAAAACCACACTGTAAAGACAGCTATCTCAAATTAAACACATTTAGTTTAAGCAGTCAAATTTGGATAAATAAAGCTTATGTTTTGCTTCAGATTTCTTAAAATTAAGAGTTTAAGTAATAATGACTCAAAATGAACATGTTCAAAATATATTTGTCTTGAGTTGCTAAGTCTCCTGTAAATGAATCAGGTGTCATGAACTAACAATCAATACATTTTACAGCATTTATTAATCTTGGTTAATGTTCACTTACGAAAATACAACTGTTTATTGTTAATTCACGTTAGCTCATAACGCATTAGCTATGTTAAAATCAGAGATTAAAAACAGTTCAAGGAACGAAAACCAAAATCGAACACATTTTTTTGCAAAACGTAACCAAAAATGGGAACAAAGTGATTTTTAATTGTTCCGGAGTGAAAACGTTATTTTTAAAAGCTGGTAGCTGGTTATAGCCGATTAATTTTGTTCCAATAATTTTTTTTTCATGAAACCAAAGGCAAAAGGGTTTATCATAGTATATTTTTAGAACTACACCACTTCATGTTGCCAGAAAAAACATGTGCTTTGATCCTGAAGGAAAATGCTGCATCACACATTTCTTTGCTTAATTGCTCATTGTGGATGTCGCGTTCTGTGAATGAAGACCTTTTTACCAACTATGTATAATTACTACATATACTCTACATGCATGTCTAATCCAGATACAAGCAAAAAATTGTTAGAGGTAAAAAGTACATTTCTCAGTTGTTTCCATGTCTTCACTGAATTATTGTTAGATATGATGCAGTAATACAGATTTGATGCAGATTCGGGTTTTGACTGAAAAGCAGATATGTAATTAAAACTATACTTAACTGTTAATTAACTGTATGCTTATGATTTCTATACTGATAAATCCACCACACAGGAAAAAATTTAATTGATTATTTTCACTTATTTTGGTGAGGCAAGTGTCTTATTTTGGGCTTGTTTTTCCAGACCAGATTGCTTGTTTCTCTTGCTAAATCTAACAACATTGCACTTGGTATTTCACCTAACCCTTAGCGCAGAGTTCTGTCATTTTAAAAAGAATGTTATTAACCATTCTTTAATTTTGTTCTAACCGGTCACTATTTGGAAAGGAGACTGCGGAACCTCTGAACCAGAATGAAAAAATTCAGTTTTTGCTCAGAACGAACTGAAATGAAAACATTTAGTTTTTAGTCCCTGGTTAAAAAACTGTATACAACTCTTAATTTGCATTATTAAACTCATAAAATGCATTAGTATATTTTTCAATTAATGTAATGTAATGATGTAAAAAAAAAAAGGCTACTTTTTTATATGTCCCACTCCAATTTCAACTTCCAGTTTCATCAAATAACACAGGAAATAAAACTGTGCTCGTCAAGCGATTTCATGGGGTCTTTAAATATTATTACATTCAAAGTTCAAATTGATTATAAATAATTCAGACACATTTCATTTTTAAGAGAGTAGAGGGTGAGAATTTCTTTTTTACATTTATTATAATATACTGTACTAGTATCAGAGCCATTTTGTTACCTCGTATTCTTGTTTTTTGTGGACACATACTCTCTTTGGCACTGTGGATGCAACAGACACATTAAAAACAACAATATAAAATGATATTAATAAGAATATGTAAGAATGGATCCAAGTGTTGAGGACTAAAAGTGATACCGCATTTGATTTCTGGACAGCATTTTCCCTCCGGCACCTCCATTTGTGGAGAATATCCAATGCCACACTTTTTATCCAAAGGTGAGCACATAGTGATATCACATTCTACATCATGAAACACAGAGAGAGGGGACTTAAGAGAAGGACACTTCAAACCTAATGCAAATCCCATTAAACATAAAATGTAAACAAATGTATCTTACTGCAAACTTGCTTGTTGCAGCATGGGTCTGAGGGATCGGTGGTATTGACCAACACAAATCCGGGCTCAGTACAGCTCTGAGGGTTAGGATCAGGGCACTGCTTTTGCCTACAGTTCACCGATTTGCTGGCCCTTTCACAGACACACTCCTCGCAGTTGTACTGGAAAACCTCATCGAACTGCCACAAAAAAATCAAAAGTGCACAGTTAAAAGCCTTGTTTGGTCAATATACACCATAGTCGATATTTAGATGCAAATTTACTTTATGACACTTGGGCTCTGTTCCGGGATGACCTTTTCTGCAAATTATACATGCGATGCTACCTTTGAATTTGGCCAAAAGAATGTATCCCAAGTATCCTAACTTTTGGAACACCCTTTGCATTTGGGAGTGCGCCTATAAAGCCTTAAAATCCTGAATGGTGTTTTGGAACAGAGCCTAGAAGTTTTTTTGGTCTCACTTTACATTGTCTTTATTGTGTACTAACATAAAAAAAAAAAAAAAAAAAACATACAATACAATGTACTTCTTGTATAATAACATGTTGTTCTGCAAAATTCTTTCAAGATTCACATTTGCTGTAGGTTTAAGGGTAGAATTAGTGTAACATTAGAGTTAGGGTAGCGTTAGGTTTAGGATTGGGGGTCAGCTAAGCAGTGTAACTACAGATGTAATTAAATTCAAGTACTGTAAACATAAGTATAATGCAACAACACATATGTACATAAGGAGTACATAGTAGAGGTCGACAGATAGTGGATTTTGCCGATACAGAAAACTAAGTTTGTGGGGAAAGGCTGATAACCGATTAATCGGCCGATAGTTTTTAAAATTGATTTATAGAATCTACAGTACTGTGCAAAAATCTTAGGCACATAAGATGCTTCACAAAAACATTTGTCTTAAGATGGTTATTTATATTTTCAGCTTTAGTGTGTCAATAGGAAATATAAATTTTAGACTCCCAAACATTTATTTTGCAAAAAGAATAGAATAGCCCTAATAGAAGAACAGGGAGCCCTGCAAAAGATGGCATGGTCCCCACAGAGCCCCCCTCTGAATATTGAATCAGTCTGGGATTACAAGAAGAGACAGAAGCAATTGAAACAGCCGAAATAGTTAGAAGAACTGTGGCAAATTCTCCAAGAAGCTTAGAACATTATATCTGCCAACAACCAAGAAAAACTGTGTCCAAGTGTACCTAGGAGAATTGGTGCTGTTTTGAAGGCAAATGTGGCCACACCAAATATTGATTTAGCTTTTTTTTGTTTACTGGACTTTGTATGACATTAATTGATAAATGAAAACTATTTATGTCATCCTCACTATGCAACATTTTTCCCAAGTGCCTAAAACGTTTGCACAGTACTGTTAAAAAAAAAAAAAAGAAAAAAAAAAAAATTCTTAAAATTTCCTTATTATGACACAGAAAAAGAGTCATAAATGAATAAAATCCCAGATGCAGTATTTTGTTCAACCAAATTCCCCAAAATAAAAAAGATTTGGTGCATAACGCGGGACTTTTAAGTATAAACAAGTCCGAAACACACGGGGGACTATTATATGGAAATGAGGAAATAATGAAAAAAACAGATGAAACTCTGCAACTATCGCCACAGATTTTGCCAATAACGATAGTTCCAAAAAGCAACTATCGGCACCAATTAATCTACCTCTAGTACATAGTAGTTAAAGACACCAAATATGAAGTGGGTCCGTTTTTTTATCATCCAATATAGGGAGGGACAGATCAATAACACTAAGACTGTATAATAAAAAACATTGAGTGAATGGTTTAAATAATTGTTTTAAACACTACCACACCTCACGTGGTGTCCCGGAGGAGTCCAGGCATCCTACAAGGAAAATCAAAATCAGACAGAAACACTCTCAAAAACAGTTAAGACATGAATGTTGATGTTCCTTACGCAGGCAGACTCAAGTTTTATACATCTCAATTTGAATTTTCAGGAGTATTTACATGCACCCACACTATTACTCATGAACACATGTTTACACACACACACACACACACACACACACACACACGCGTGACTCAGTGGCTTCTCACCGCATTTGTCCACACACACTCCAGACTGCTTGTTGAAGAGCATTGTGCCCTCCGGGCAAAAGCAGCCCTCAGTGGGCACTGTAATCATAATTTCTTCAGGTCTGCAATGCAAAAATTATTTTATACTTTTTATTTTTTACAGAATGTATTGCATATAATTAATTTTCACCAAAGTGAAATTAAACAAATGTTCCATGTTTTTTTTATTTATTATTATTATCCCCTTTTCTCCCCAATTTGGAATGCCCAATTCCCACTGCTTAGTAGGTCCTCGTGGTGGTGCAATTACTCACCTCAATCCGGGTGGCGGAGAACAAGTCTCAGTTGCCTCCGCTTCTGAGACCGTCAATCCACCATCTTATCACGTGGCTCGTTGTGCATGACACCGTGGAGACTCACAGCATGTGGAAGCTCATGCTACTCTCCGTGATCCACGCACAACTTACCACGTGCCCCATTGAAAGCGAGAACCACTAATCGTGACCACGAGGAGGTTACCCCATCTGACTCTACCCTCCCTAGCAACCAGGCCAATTTGGTTGCTAAGGAGACCTGGCTGGAGTCACTCAGCACACCCTGGATTGGAACTCACGACTCCAGAGGTGGTAGTCAGCGTCAATACTCACTTAGCTACCCAGGCCCCCCAGAAATGTTCCATGTTAATATTAGTGGCATGATCTTAACTTGTATTTAACGTGGATTATTCCTTTGACATTTCATCAACGATTAATTCCCAAAAACATTTTGACACCAATCTGGAGTTGGAATTGGAGTTTTGTAGCTTTTAGTCCATGTCTACTAGCTTTGAAGCCATCTGTGCTCTAGCGTACTCCTAAACATTGACAAAATTCTAAAATCTTTTAGCAGATATACAAATGTAAAATTTACAGTTATTTTCTACTGGGAAAATGGACCTAAAATATTGATGACTCATCTTGTACTGCACACATTTTTGTCCAATTAAATAACAACGACTAATGACTAGCAAGTAGGTTCATTGCTGTGACTAAATTAAATCCTATTGGCTATTTTAAAACAAATGAAGCCCTTCGATATGTCCCACCCAAACTGTGTCATCGAAACTACTGTCAACCCCCTGTACAATTTGCACCACTGATCAAGCACTAAACTGTATCTTTTGAAAAATTCTCTAATTATTTAAAAAATAATTCTTGCAGATTAAAGGACATACTCATCGTCACAGGTTGGTGGTTCAGCTGGACCACAAGGCTTAAAGACTTTATCTTCTGAACATTCAATATCTGAGAATGAAAAGTGAAATGCAACACTTAAATAATGTCTATAATTTACAGGACTAGGATTCAGCTTGAAATATGACCCATTCTAGAAAAAGAGATCTTCAGTCATGATGTCAATTTGTTGGCCAACATGGGTATCACTCTGGAATTTCTGATTGGTTTTAAGAATAGGGCTTTATGAGTTAAAATAATGTCTGTGGTTAACATTACATAGCATAAACTTTCATGCTTAGTTCTAAAACTCCAAAACTACTTTTCTAAAAAAACATGAACACAAGGCAACCCATGGAACTGAGCTACTACACTAAACAGCTTTATTAGTCTTGTATTAAAACCTATATTAAGTAAAATGCATTTTTCTTTTCATTTGGAAAGAGAGAAAGAATGTGCTCATTATTTTAATAACTTACTGCAGAGCTTAGTGCTGTTTCTCCAGTGTATGCAGATGCCAAACTGAGAGCAAGCCCTTGCGTAGCTCTGCAGACTGGTACACACCACACTGGGGTTGCTCATATGACAACTATCATATTGACAGCCTAAAAAGAAGTTTACTGGGGACACATAGGGAAGACACTCTTGGAACAACCTGTGGAAGATTAAAGTGAAGAACAGATAACAGAACTAGTACATATCAAGTAGGTAGCATTTACCCACACAAAGAATGTTAAACTATTGTAAATTCACCACACAAAATCAACTCACTCGCTCCTGAAGAGGTCGCAGTCAGGGTGGGCTTGACATGGCTTAATAGTGGGTTTGGGGCCAGACCCAACTGTAGGTAATGCTGTTGGTTTAGAGCAAATTTCACCGTTCACACCATTGGCTGGCCAGTAATCAGCCATTGCCGCACAGTCGTCCACCAAGATCCCTCCAGGGAGCATACAGTCATCGGCCATGTTGTTGTTGCATGTTCCTTAGAGAGAAGTATTTGGAATAATTTGGATGTTACATTGAACCACTGAACTGTGAAAATGGTTTATTTTTTCTTAAGAGGAAGCATTAATAAATATCATACAGTTCAGAACTATGTATAAATGTTTATTTGTTGCCTTGCAAATAGGCTACGTAGTCATTTCACTCTGAGTGACGTCCTGCATGCAGTGTTGATTGGGTCCTTGATCCAGCCTAATCAACTGTTTAATTTAGAATCTTTCAACTGCTCTTTTAACAAAAAATTAACAATTAAAAAAATAACTTTGATAACAATTTGAGCTCACTGCTAACTTACCACAGTGCCCTTGTGTGTTGTTTCCAAAATGCTGGAATGGCAGATTGATGCTGAATCCAGTGGCTCCAAACGTTACAACAATGTTCAGCAGTGGAATCTCCAGGAACAAGTCTAGTCCTGAGCTTATAACCCTCACACCATTACTGGCAAAAGGCAGCCTTAACTTAACATTGTCTTTCACAGCCTTTTAGGAGATGACCACAAAGACACATTACATTACTGACCAAACACACATGAATCATATTCAAAAACAATTTCAACCCTAGAACATCTCACCTCTAGGTCTGCACCTCCTATGAAATTGTGATTTTTAAGTGTTATGACTTGATTGTTATAAGACACAATAATGGATCTGGGACAGGATACAAGCTCAATAGGGTCACAGTAGACATTATCGATGTAGATCTTCAAGTGGTGTTGAGGCCTGATTTCCTCCATTAATACGTAAGTGCAGTTTCCTTGGTAACTGTAGAAGAGTCCATCAAATGTAATGTAGTGAGGGTCACCCCAGCCTTCACAAAAACCTAAGATTAGGAGAGAATGAGCAAAACTGAATTTGAGCAAATGCTATTTAAATTTGGGAGAAGCTATAATGCTACTTCTATTACTGCACATATCACCATTTGACATTTTAAGGTAGGCAGATTTGTTAATGCCGTAACTACCACATTTTCATCAATGATAAATGTATGCAGAAGAAATCCAATATAAATGCATGAGGGGCAGAGAGCAGGATTTTACATAAATTTAGACATTGGCTGGTGTTAAATAAATGTTGAATTTTCAAGGGAGGCCAAGGAAATGCATTAATTAGGCCTCCTTGGTCATTTTGAGAGAAGGAAGGGTTAAGGCATGGTGTAAAAAACATGCAAATAAGCACAATGCCACATTATACACATTTAGCCAAGAGGGACATCATTAATATAACTGACTTCAGTATCAAATATGGAGGTTGAGGAGGACCAGTTTACTTACAGTCACAAGCGTAATACTGGCAACAATAATACTCATCATAAACAAGCACTGGATTCTTTCCATTAGCACAGGTGATGTTCTGCAGTGGAGGACATTCATATGGGATAATCTCAATAATGTTGTCCTCTATGCACCTCGCCATGGTGCAGTTACACAAGATGAATGTCTCGTTTGTCTGGTAATAAGGCAGAAAGTGCAACATTTAGAGAGATTGGTGCATGCAAAATTGTGTCATATTCAGTGTTGTTTCTTTGGGCTATTTAAAAATAGCATAAAAGATGCTCGTCATAAGACATCTGGGAGCTGTGGCCCTAGGTCCACCCTTGTTCAGTAAACACTTAAAAGTGATAGTTGACCCAAAAATGAAAATTCTGTTATCATTTACTTACCCTCATGTTTTTCCAAACCTGTATGACTTTATTCTGGGGAATACAAAATGAGATGCTAGGCAGAACGTTATTCTCAGTCACCATTCATTTTTATTGCTTCTTTTTTAAAAGTGAATGGTATCTAAGGCTAACATTCTACTTAACATCTCTTTTGTGTCCCATGGAAAAAATGGAAGCCTAAGCGATAGTTCTATCAGGAAGACTCACCCAGTTACGTCACTTACTTATTAATTTATGCCACCCAATCATATTCTAACTTTTATTTTGCAGGCCCTTTATTTAACCCATTGTATCAACCTGCCTGTGTTATGACATTGAGCACAACTTCCACCACCACCAGCTAGGTACCCGTCCGCTGTCAGGGATAGGCACCTCGCCCCTGCAGTCTTCCTTCGGCAGAATCTGACGGTCATGCTGTCATCTATCATCGGACTGTCGGACGAGAACTTATGCTAAAGGACATTATTTATTTATAAATAAATAGGTTAAATTCAACCTTGTCTCTGAGTTTTTGTGGTAGAGTGAAAGTCATACAGGTTTGGAAAACATGATGGTCATTTAATGGGATTTTTCATTTTTGGGTGAACTATCCTTTTAAAACAACACTATACAATGTTTATTTATTCAAAAATTGAAAGAAAGTATGTTAAGTTGTACATTTTTCTCCCATTCTGGGCAGTCGTAGTATGGAGTAGGTGTAGGAGATGTTGATGGAGTAGGTGTAAGAGTTGTTGATGGAGTAGGTGTAGGAGTTGTTGGTGTTGGACATGGCTCTGTGCTGTTCTGAAATGCACAGGTTTCTGAGCAGATCATGGTCAGACAGATCCCAGAGCCAATGTGAATCATATCAAATATTGTCTCACCTACATTAAGAAAAGAAAAAAGAAAAAAGAAAAAGACAAATTTAAATACAAAAGCCTTAAAGAGAATTGTTGTAGAAACACAACTTGTCCTTAAAAACAGATAGAGATATCATTCAAATATACTAACCAGGATTATACTGCATTCCATTAATAACACAAAAACAAGGTGTAGTGGTGGGAGTAGTTGATGGAGATGTCTTGCCAGTTGTTGTTGAGTACTCCATAGCTAAGGTTGTTGGACTACTAACAGTTGGTGTAGATGAAATAGGAGTTTTTGCTGTTGTTGTAGTAATTACTGTTGGTGTTGGTAAGGATGTGGAACTGGTGGGTGGTTCAGGTGTTTGTGCTGATGTGGTAGATTCTTCTACAGTTGTTGGTTCAGTAAATTTAGTTGTTGGAGTACTTCCTGTTGGTGTAGATGAAATAGGTTTTTCTGTTGTTGTAGTAATTACTGTTGGTGTTGTTAAAGGTGTGGAAAAGGTGGGTGGTTTGGGTGTTTGTGCTGATGTGGTAGATTCTTCTACAGTTGTTGGTTCAGTAAATTTAGTTGTTGGAGTACTTCCTGTTGGTGTAGATGAAATAGGTTTTTCTGTTGTTGTAGTAATTACTGTTGGTGTTGTTAAAGGTGTGGAAAAGGTGGGTGGTTTGGGTGTTTGTGCTGATGTGGTAGATTCTTCTACAGTTGTTGGTTCAGTAAATTTAGTTGTTGGAGTACTTCCTGTTGGTGTAGATGAAATAGGTTTTTCTGTTGTTGTAGTAATTACTGTTGGTGTTGTTAAAGGTGTGGAAAAGGTGGGAGGTTTGGGTGTTTGTGCTGATGTGGTAGATTCTTCTACAGTTGTTGGTTCAGTAAATTTAGTTGTTGGAGTACTTCCTGTTGGTGTAGATGAAATAGGTTTTTCTGTTGTTGTAGTAATTACTGTTGGTGTTGTTAAAGGTGTGGAAAAGGTGGGAGGTTTGGGTGTTTGTGCTGATGTGGTAGATTCTAGTGCTGCTGTTGATTCAGTAAATTTAGTTGTTGGAGTACTTCCTGTTGGTGTAGATGAAATAGGTTTTTCTGTTGTTGTAGTAATTACTGTTGGTGTTGTTAAAGGTGTGGAAAAGGTGGGAGGTTTGGGTGTTTGTGCTGATGTGGTAGATTCTAGTGCTGTTGTTGATTCAGTAAATTTAGTTGTTGGAGTACTTCCTGTTGGTGTAGATGAAATAGGTTTTTCTGTTGTTGTAGTAATTACTGTTGGTGTTGTCAAAGGTGTGGAAAAGGTGGGAGGTTTGGGTGTTTGTGCTGATGTGGTAGATTCTAGCGCTGTTGTTGATTCAGTAAATGTAATTGTTGGAGTACTTCCTGTTGGTGTAGATGAAATAGGTTTTTCTGTTGTTGTAGTAATTACTGTTGGTGTTGTCAAAGGTGTGGAAAAGGTGGGAGGTTTGGGTGTTTGTGCTGATGTGGTAGATTCTAGCGCTGTTGTTGATTCAGTAAATGTAGTTGTTGGAGTACTTCCTGTTGTTGTAGATGAAATAGGTTTTTCTGTTGTAGTAATTACTGTTGGTGTTGTCAAAGGTGTGGAAAAGGTGGGTGGTTTGGGTGTTTGTGCTGATGTGGTAGATTCTACTGCTGTTGTTGATTCAGTAAATGTAGTTGTTGGAGTACTTCCTGTTGTTGTAGATGAAATAGGTTTTTCTGTTGTTGTAGTAATTACTGTTGGTGTTGTCGAAGGTGTGGAAAAGGTGGGAGGTTCAGATGTTTGTGCTGATGTTGTAGATTCTAGCGCTGTTGTTGATTCAGTAAATTTAGTTGTTGGAGTACTTCCTGTTGGTGTAGATGAAATAGGTTTTTCTGTTGTTGTAGTAATTACAGTTGGTGTTGTCAAAGGTGTAGAAAAGGTGGGTGGTTTGGGTGTTTGTGCTGATGTGGTAGATTCTAGCGCTGTTGTTGATTCAGTAAATGTAGTTGTTGGAGTACTTCCTGTTGGTGTAGATGAAATAGGTTTTTCTGTTGTTGTAGTAATTACTGTTGGTGTTGTCAAAGGTGTGGAAAAGGTGGGAGGTTTGGGTGTTTGTGCTGATGTGGTAGATTCTAGAGCTGTTGTTGATTCAATAAATGTAGTTGTTGGAGTACTTCCTGTTGGTGTAGATGAAATAGGTTTTTCTGTTGTTGCAGTAATTTTAGTTGGTGTAGGTGAAGGTGAGGAACCAGTGGGTGGTTTGGGTGTTTGTGCTGATGTGGTAGATTCTACTGCTGTTGTTGATTCAGTAAATGTAGTTGTTGGAGTACTTCCTGTTGGTGTAGATGAAATAGATTTTTCTGTTGTTGTAGTAATTACTGTTGGTGTTGTTAAAGGTGTGGAAAAGGTGGGAGGTTTGGGTGTTTGTGCTGATGTGGAAGATTCTAGCACTGTTGTTGATTCAGTAAATTTATTTGTTGGAGTACTTCCTGTTGGTGTAGATGAAATAGGTTTTTCTGTTGTTGTAGTAATTACAGTTGGTGTTGTCAAAGGTGTGGAAAAGGTGGGTGGTTCGGGTGTTTGTGCTGATGTGGTAGATTCTAGCACTGTTGTTGATTCAGTAAATTTAGTTGTTGGAGTACTTCCTGTTGGTGTAGATGAAATAGGTTTTTCTGTTGTTGTAGTAATTACTGTTGGTGTTGTTAAAGAAGTGGAAAAGGTGGGAGGTTTGGGTGTTTGTGCTGATGTGGTAGATTCTAGTGCTGTTGTTGATTCAATAAATTTAGTTGTTGGAGTACTTCCTGTTGTTGTAGATGAAATAGGTTTTTCTGTTGTTGTAGTAATTACTGTTGGTGTTGTCAAAGGTGTGGAAAAGGTGGGTGGTTTGGGTGTTTGTGCTGATGTGGTAGATTCTACTGCTGTTGTTGATTCAGTAAATGTAGTTGTTGGAGTACTTCCTGTTGGTGTAGATGAAATAGGTTTTTCTGTTGTTGTAGTAATTACTGTTGGTGTTGTTGAAGGTGTGGAAAAGGTGGGTGGTTCGGGTGTTTGTGCTGATGTTGTAGATTCTATCTCTGTTGTTGATTCAGTAAATGTAGTTGTTGGAGTACTTCCTGTTGGTGTAGATGAAATAGGTTTTTCTGTTGTTGCAGTAATTTTAGTTGGTGTAGGTGAAGGTGAGGAACCAGTGGGTGGTTTGGGTGTTTGTGCTAATGTGGTAGATTCTAGAGCTGTTGTTGATTCAATAAATGTAGTTGTTGGAGTACTTCCTGTTGGTGTTGATGAAATAGGTTTTTCTGTTGTTGTAGTAATTACTGTTGGTGTTGTCAAAGGTGTGGAAAAGGTGGGTAGTTTGGGTGTTTGTGCTGATGTGGTAGATTCTACTGCTGTTGTTGATTCAGTAAATGTAGTTGTTGGAGTACTTCCTGTTGGTGTAGATGAAATAGGTTTTTCTGTTGTTGTAGTAATTACTGTTGGTGTTGTTGAAGGTGTGGAAAAGGTGGGTGGTTCGGGTGTTTGTGCTGATGTTGTAGATTCTACCTCTGTTGTTGATTCAGTAAATTTAGTTGTTGGAGTACTTCCTGTTGGTGTAGATGAAATAGGTTTTTCTGTTGTTGCAGTAATTTTAGTTGGTGTAGGTGAAGGTGAGGAACCAGTGGGTGGTTTGGGTGCTTCTGCTGATGTGGTTGATTCTACTGCTGTTGTTGATTCAGTTACCTCAAAATGCGTTGTTGTACTGGGTTTCCAGGTAGTTGTTAATTTAATTTGTGGCTCTGATACAGGAGATGTTGTGTTTGTTTCTTGAGTAACAATACTTATTGGTGTTGTTCCAGGTGATGTTGTAGAACAAGGAAAACAGCAGAGAACACGTATTTTATAGTCAAAACATTTATAGGGGCGGAAAACCTGTTTTGTTTTCTCACACACCAAACCATATGAAATGTTGCACTGGACAACTTGTTTTGTTTGACTGATAAAATCTTCAAAGCTCATATCAGTTTGGCCCACAGCCCCACATTCAATATCTTCTGGATTTTCACATATCTCTTTTCCATTTTCTGTTATGTGTTCATATGTCTCAAAGTCATTCCCTCCTCCAGTAGCAGGATTATATACATTAAACCACTCAGACCAGTGACATATAACACATGGTGATATGGCTGATGAGGATGTTGAAATACCAGATGGTGTTCCTGTTGTTGTAGAGATTACTGTTGGTGTTGTTAAAGGAGTGGAAAAGGTGGGAGGTTTGGGTGTTTGTGCTGATGTGGAAGATTCTAGAGCTGTTGTTGATTCAGTAAATTTAGTTGTTGGAGTACTTCCTGTTGGTGTAGATGAAATAGGTTTTTCTGTTGTTGTAGTAATTACTGTTGGTGTTGTTAAAGGTGTGGAAAAGGTGGGAGGTTTGGGGGTTTGTGCTGATGTGGTAGATTCTAGCACTGTTGTTGATTCAGTAAATGTAGTTGTTGGAGTACTTCCTGTTGGTGTAGATGAAATAGGTTTTTCTGTTGTTTTAGTAATTACTGTTGGTGTTGTTAAAGGTGTGGAAAAGGTGGGAAGTTTGGGTGTTTGTGCTGATGTGGTAGATTCTAGCGCTGTTGTTGATTCAGTAAATGTAGTTGTTGGAGTACTTCCTGTTGGTGTAGATGAAATAGGTTTTTCTGTTGTTGTAGTAATTACTGTTGGTGTTGTCGAAGGTGTGGAAAAGGTGGGTGGTTCGGGTGTTTGTGCTGATGTGGTAGATTCTACTGCTGTTGTTGATTCAGTAAATTTAGTTGTTGGAGTACTTCCTGTTGGTGTAGATGAAATAGGTTTTTCTGTTGTTGTAGTAATTACTGTTGGTGTTGTTAAAGGTGTGGAAAAGGTGGGAGGTTTGGGTGTTTGTGCTGATGTGGTAGATTCTAGTGCTGTTGTTGATTCAGTAAATTTAGTTGTTGGAGTACTTTCTGCTGTTGTAGATGAAATAGGTTTTTCTGTTGTTGTAGTAATTACTGTTGGTGTTGTCGAAGGTGTGGAAAAGGTGGGTGGTTCGGGTGTTTGTGCTGATGTGGTAGATTCTACTGCTGTTGTTGATTCAGTAAATTTAGTTGTTGGAGTACTTCCTGTTGGTGTAGATGAAATAGGTTTTTCTGTTGTTGTAGTAATTACAGTTGGTGTTGTTAAAGGTGTGGAAAAGGTGGGAAGTTTGGGTGTTTGTGCTGATGTGGTAGATTCTAGCGCTGTTGTTGATTCAGTAAATGTAGTTGTTGGAGTACTTCCTGTTGTTGTAGATGAAATAGGTTTTTCTGTTGTTGTAGTAATTACTGTTGGTGTTGTCGAAGGTGTGGAAAAGGTGGGTGGTTCGGGTGTTTGTGCTGATGTGGTAGATTCTACTGCTGTTGTTGATTCAGTAAATTTAGTTGTTGGAGTACTTCCTGTTGGTGTAGATGAAATAGGTTTTTCTGTTGTTGTAGTAATTACTGTTGGTGTTGTCGAAGGTGTGGAAAAGGTGGGTGGTTCGGGTGTTTGTGCTGATGTGGTAGATTCTACTGCTGTTGTTGATTCAGTAAATTTAGTTGTTGGAGTACTTCCTGTTGGTGTAGATGAAATAGGTTTTTCTGTTGTTGTAGTAATTACTGTTGGTGTTGTTAAAGGTGTGGAAAAGGTGGGTGGTTTGGGTGTTTGTGCTGATGTGGTAGATTCTAGAGCTGTTGTTGATTCAGTAAATTTAATTGTTGGAGTACTTCCTGTTGGTGTAGATGAAATAGGTTTTCCTGTTGTTGTAGTAAATACTGTTGGTGTTGTTGAAGGTGTGGAAAAGGTGGGTGGTTCGGGTGTTTGTGCTGATGTGGTAGATTCCACTGCTGTTGTTGATTCAGTAAATGTAGTTGTTGGAGTACTTCCTGTTGGTGTAGATGAAATAGGTTTTTCTGTTGTTGCAGTAATTTTAATTGGTGTAGGTGAAGGTGAGGAACCAGTGGGTGGTTTGGGTGTTTGTGCTGATGTGGTTGATTCCACCCCCGTTGTCGATTTGGTTGACTCAAAATGTGTTGTTGTAGCAGGTTTCCAGGTAGTTGGTGATTCTGTATATTCAGTTGATGATAGAGGAGGTGTTCCTGAAGTTGTTCCAGGTGATGTTGTAGAACAAGGAAAACAGCAGAGAACACGAATTGTATAGTCAAAACATTTATAGGGGCGGAAAACCTGTTTTGTTTTCTCACACACCAAACCATATGAAACGTTGCACTGGACAACTTGTTTTGTTTGACTGATAAAATCTTCAAAGCTCATATCAGTTTGGCCCACAGCCCCACATTCAATATCTTCTGGATTTTCACATATCTCTTTTCCATTTTCTGTTATGTGTTCATATGTCTCAAAGTCATTCCCTCCTCCAGTAGCAGGATTATATACATTAAACCACTCAGACCAGTGACATATAACACATGGTGATATGGCTGATAAGGTTGTTGAAATACCAGATGGTGTTCCTGTTGTTGTAGAGATTACTGTTGTTGTTGTCGATGGTGTGGAAAAGGTGGGTGGTTTGGGTGTTTGTGCTGATGTGGTAGATTCTAGCACTGTTGTTGATTCAGTAAATTTAGATGTTGGAGTACTTCCTGTTGGTGTAGATGAAATAGGTTTTTCTGTTGTTGCAGTAATTTTAGTTGATTTGGTTGACAAAAAAGGTGTTGTTGTAACAGGTTTCCAGGTAGTTGGTGATTCTGTAAATTCAGTTGATGATAGAGGAGGTGTTCCTGAAGTTGTAATTTTAGTGGGTGTTTGAGAAGGATTTTGCGAACTAGTAAATTCTTCAGCTGTTGTTGATTCAACTTTTGTTGTGGTAATTATTGGGGCTGTTGATGTAGTTTGAACTGTAGGTGTGTATTGAGTTGATATTGTAGAAGTAGGTGGTATAGTTGGGCCTGGAGGTGGGGTTGAGGTTGAGCAGGGTTCCTGTGTTTCGAATACAGTGGTATTTATGCAAATTGCGTAGTAGCACATTCCCATGCCATCTGTAACATTGTAAATTACTTCATTGTGATTATATTCTGTTCCGTTGTAGAAACAGCACCCTGGACGACACAAAACAACATAATCTTTAGTTTATCATGAACTTTAAAAATCTTTTAAATTGTTTTAAACTGTTTATTTATTTATTTTGCTTACCAGGTCTTTGAAAACAATGTATTTTGCCATTTTCATCACAGATGCTGTCAAAAGAATGAATTATTTAATATATATATATATATATATTACGTCATTTGAATAATATTAGTTCTTTTGAGCCATTTAAATGGATTTAGTACTATGTCAGGGATACATACCACATATTACAGGGCTTGTCAGTTGGGATCTCCTCTCCAGGTTCGTACTCGACCCCATCAACATTGCAGGTATGATTACATGCCTCTACACAGATCTGATTTTTTTCATCAAATATAGGCTTGTCCTCTGGACATTGTGGATAACATCCTGCACAAATATTGCATATATAATAGATGTTTGTAGGTTACAAATTTTCTTTTTAAGTGGCACTGCAACTATGATCCTAAACTTGACAATCATGCAAAAAAATAGGCTCAAAAACATTAAATGTCTCTATATCCTGTAAGTATACTTAGTATTTGAAAATATAAACCAGTCTGTACTAGATGATAACTTACCCTCCAGGTTTGGTAAAGTGTTATTGCAGATACCCTCAGGGTTGAGACAGGTTTTGTAGCAAGGTGTATGACAAGGACTGTAATGCCATGTGCATTCACCTGGACCATTGTAGTAGTCACAGTACACAGCTAACAGGGAAAGATGGACACAAGAATGAACTTGTACATGCAAAGTAAACAAGATGAATTCACAGAATTCCCCATATCACATGAGTGATTACAGGAAGATTGACAGCTGTGCACTGGAATAGAACATGCTTACGGCAGATGTCAGGTGTTCTCCAGACCACACAGACCCCTTCATCATTGCATGCTTGAGCATAAGCTGCCACAGCTGTGCAGAAGCACTCACAATCTCCACCTGAGTCACACGCACAGGAGTCTTTCACACAGTTATCATAGAAAGGGTCTGGATCCACCTGTGTGAACATGCATTTGCGTTCTTTAAAGTATTATGGGAAACTTTTGTTTACCACAATATACAGGGATTTAACTTCAGTTATGGAATCAAAAGGCCTTCCAACTGTACCATGCTGTGGCAGTCTTTGAAAGTTTCTGCCTTTATGATGCTACATTGTATTTTCGCCCATGTGTGTCGATTGGGTGTCTCATAGCAGGGATTAGAGTCTGGTTCTGCATCAGGGCATGTGCTTAACACTTTCCAGCTGTCCACGAACTCCATTATATTTGAGGTTTGCAACTTGCCTTGAGTAGTAAAATCATCTTTTCCATTTCCATTGAAATTTCCACAAAGGCCACAAACTTCTCCCTGTGCAAACACAAAGCATATTAGCTCAAGTAATTGCAGCATTCAGAATTCCCAACAGAAATGCTTTCTCTGTTATAATAACTGTAAACTAAGCAAAAAAGGTTTTTTTTATATTCCAAGTAGGATAACTAGAGACTTGACTGCTGATTTGTAAGGGCACTTGTAATGCAACAACACCTTCAGACAAGTGGGAGTGTTAGTGTGTACTCAATGTTTGTTCACAAAAAGGAAGCTAAAACTGGTTGTTTATATGCAGCAGTGGAAACAACTCACCATGTGCTGAGGTTGCAGAATGATGCGGACAGTGGTTTTACGGTCCCACAAAACTGTCAGTCCGATGACAGCATCAATGACAAGGTACATACCAATGTTTCTTTGCTTGTACTTGATCTGTGGACCACTTCCAGTATCAGATGCTCTTACAGTGCCTTCAGAAAGTTCCAGTTTAGTTCTCTGTGTGTGGGAAACCCAAAACATACTGTATGATAGATGTTTTTGCAAGATGAAAAAACTATTGATAATCAATAAATGAAAAAACAAAATGTGTGTGGTGGGCTGTTTGAAAGCTTTGTGATACTAGGGGCGCAAAAATGACAAAAAAAAAAAAATTTAAAAAATTGATGTGTGTTGTCAGTCATTGTATTCCTCATGTGCAACACTTACATTAACATAACCATACATTAAAGGTGCAATATGTAAAAAATGTAATTAAATATTCGCCTTTTTTTTTTTGCCAATGTGTGAACGGCTTGTAACGCAACTTAAAAAATTAGCCCTTCCCGGACTTCCTAGGTTGCCTATTAAAGCTTGTAGACTGATTTTCATGCGAAGGGAGCGGGTCGCTTTTGCCGGGAAAATCCAAAGGATGTGACGTTTTGCGCGCTCCCGAGAGCCTTACCTCAGTGCTTGCTTATTTAACAGTGTCAACAGACAGTCTGCAACACTAGGTAACGTTATCTTAGAGATGGAATCCAGCAAACGTCCGGCTCCCAGCACAACACCGACTCCTACACAAACTCTGAGTAAGCCAAAAAAAAAAAAACATTTATCTACTGAATCCCGTCTGGCTAAGCGGGAACGTGATTATGGTCGAGCGTAAACTAGAGTGAACATCGGCAGGACACTTGATTCCTGGAGGGAACTACGTTCGGTTTTGGGGATCAAAACCGACCCTGAAGAATTGGACAGGTAAGCTTCCATAACTGCAAAGCATGTGAAATATAGTGCCATAAGGATTGATCTGTGTCATTTTGGCTAACTTGATCTTGCCTGCTAATGCTGACGAATTGCAAGATACCTTGCTTCGTAACTTTAAAATAATTTAAACGATCTTCTCTTTATACTAAAATTCAGGTATGCTGATTCACAGTAACTGACAATGTTAATCTGTAATTATTCAGCAAGGTAAACTACATTAACACATGAAATGAATGCTAGACAATGTTCAAGATAATGCAAAAAGACCCATTCATTAGTGTAATGTAACTTGGTTATACAGAAAATGTATACATTCTATTATTATTAAAACAATAGCGCATCGATATATCAGAATGACAGTTGTGATGGAATCACATCAATACTGAATTGTGTCAACATATTTATAAAGTACAGTCTATTTTTATAAACAGCTACTGTCATCATCCACCAAATTTAGCTAACAGCTATTGATAAAGCTGGCTAGCGAGCTAATGCCGACATAGGCTATCATATAAATACAGTCAATGTATCATGCAAAGAAAAGTGATTACTTCAAACTACAGTCTCGCATAGTCAGACCTATATCCACACTTTGTTTTAGCCCTGTTCCAGCACTGGAGAGTCAAATATAATATCCAGTCTCAAAGTTTGTAGTAAAACAATCATAACTGTGTAATTTTAATTATGCTACCTCATCTGTTAGCATGATGCCAGTGAATCACATTCAGTTTCTTTGTTTTTATTATGCTCGCTCGCGTCCCTATACAGCGTGTGCACGCGCGATCACGAGCAACAGGCTGCAGTTCACTTAACGGCCACAGGTGTCATTAATAACAAGGGTTTCTGAAGCTTACATACTGCACCTTTAAATAAATATTTCAGGCTCTTTACAAGTTGAGCACCATGCGACAGCATTTGTGGCATAATGTTGATTACATCGTCCCTCCTTTTCTTAAAACAAAAGCAAAAATCAAAGTTGCAGTGAAACACTTACAATGGAAGTGAATGTACCCAATTTTTGGATGGTTTAAGGCATAAATGTTAAGCTTATAATTTTGTAAAAGCACTTGCATTAATTATTCTGTTAAAACTTGTGTATTATTTGAGCAGTATTTTTTTAAATCTTTGTATTTACTGTTGGTTTACAGTTTTACGTTGTAAAATTGGATATAACTTTACACAGAAAAGGTTAGCAATTTAGTCACACTAAAATCATGTTAACACGCATATTTGTACGTCTGAAGACTATACTTTGAAACAGTGAGTATTTTAACATTTACAGATTGGCCCCATTCACTTCCATTGTAAATGTCACACTGTAACCCAGATTTTTGCATTTTAAAGAAAAGGAAGGATGAGTTGTTGATTAGCCTTAACTTGTATTGAACCCGGAATATTCCTTTAATATTAACATTTTGAACAACATGTTTTAATGTTTCATGACCCTTTAAAACATCTTTAAATACTAAAAGTTGCATGTAGTGTTGAATTTTTCACTGTATGTTCAGCTAAATTCACTGTAAATTCAGTGCATTGATTTTCAGTAAAGACCTCTGCCTTACCCCCAAAAGGATCCCAACAGCCTTTGAACATGTGGTTCCTGTTGTTCCACAAGGCATATTCTCAGTGATTACGTGAAAATTACCCGTTTTATTTCCACACTTGTCCTGCAAAACAAGAGAAGCTTGCTTTAGAAACAACAACAGCAAAAGCATACATTATGTCACATGCTACCTCCTAAATTAAGTGGTATCTTTAATTAAATGCTGTTGTTTTATGTTGAATAGCTCTACCTACAGTACATACCTGAGTGGCTATATAACTGCAGTCTCCCCTGAAGCCGAATCTTTGCTGATCAAAAGTTTGATAATGTCCACTACCATATATAGTGCAGATGCCTGGACACTTATTGTCTGTACATGACCATGTTCCCCGTTGGCAAGTGCTGTTAACATGGAGTAATATGGCAAGTAGACTTAAATCTAATGTGTGATTCCACATCAGTGTTATCATTGATAAAAACTTAAACTAAACTGAAACTAGAATTAAAAAAAAAATAATTTGAAAAATCAGAGTAAAAAAATAACAAACACAAAAAAATTTGTATAAAATAGAAATTAAAAACTATTAAAAATTCAAAACTATTATAACCCACAGTGTAATAATAATTAAAAAAAAAAAACTTCCTTGTTGTTCAGTGGTTATATATTAATGTAACTTTAACAGAAGAGATTATTTGCAATGAATTAGGATGTTACACACCATTTATTGCAATCCATGATTATTTCACTCCCTACTGCATAAAACTGTCCATTGTGTGGACATGGGCATTCATGCGATTTAACACAGTGTCCTTTGCCATCGTCCAGTAGACCTGTAGGACACTGGCACCCAGATTCACAGTCCAGTGAGAACTGGAGAGAGGGCGAGAAAGAGCATTATTAACAAATAAAAGCAAAACACTCATTCTCTCACCAGCAGGACCAAGGGATACAGGACAGGGTGGAAACGACACACTCACACAATCAACTTCCTGTTGCAAACAAGTGCGAGCACAGTCGAGTCCATGTTCATCTGGGCCTGCTGTACTGCAGTTGAAGAAAACCTTTGGATGGGAACATTCTGCAAAAAATATCAGACACTGATGCAGCACTCAAAATATGTGTCCACTTACTGGAAAACTTTTATATTTCAGAAAACATATTTGGAGACTTAGAAACAGGAGTTTAATTTGGTTTTGATGAATTTTGCAGCTAATGGTGATTACTATAGTGTTCAGTCATGAAATCAATTTGTAGCCACTCTTAGAGGCTGACTCACCATGGATTTTCCCTGAGTTTGAATTGAGGTTTTAGATTTATGTATATAGTAAAATAAGGTCTGTTGTTAACATTTCTTGAAGAGACATTCTCATTTTGTTTTACTATATAAAATACAGTCATACTGAACCTCAAATGTGAATTTTGAAGGAGTTCTGTGCTTGTAAAACAAGTTCCGACATAAGGACTGTTGTACCATTAAAGGAATAGTTCACCCAAAAATGAAAATTCTCTCATCATTTACTCACCCTCATGCCATCACAGAGACTTTCTGTCTTCTGACTGTATGACTTTGCTTTCTGCAGAACACAAATTAAGTTTTTTGGAAGAATATCTCAGCTCTGCAGGTCCATACAATGCAAGTTAATGGCAGCCAGACCTTTGAATCTCCAAATTATTTTATGCTGACTTAATGTGATATTTGGAGATTCAAAGATCTGGCCATCATTCACTTGCATTGAGTGAATGATGGCCAGATCTCTGAATCTCCAAAAATCACATTAAGTCAGCATAAAAGTAATCAATACAACTCCAGTGGTTAAATCTATATCTTCTGAAGTGATATGAAAGGTGTGGGTGAGAAACAGGTCAATATTTAAGTCCTTTTTTACAATAAATCTCCACTTTCACATTCTGCTTTTGTTTTTTGGAGATTCGCATTCTTCATGCATATTGCCACCTACTGGCAAAGTTGGAGATTTATAGTAAAAAAGGACTTAAATATTGATCTGTTTCTCACCTACACCTATCAAAACACTTCAGAAGATATGGATTTAATCACTGGAGTCCTATGGATTACTTTTACACTGGCTTTGTGATTTTTGGAGATTCAAAGTTCTGGACATCATTCACTTGCATTATATGGACCTACAGAGCTGAGATATTCTTCTAAAAACCTTAAATTGTTTTCAGCATAAGAAAGAAAATCATACACATCTGGGATGGCATGAGGGTGTGTAAATGAGAGAATTTTCATTTTCGGATGAACTATCCCTTTAATTATATGTCAGTCGTCAAGTTTACATGCTTGATGAATGTTGCAGTATATATGTAGCAACTAATTGGCAACTTAACATTTTTAAAACACACAGAGGATTCAAAATTCACATTTGAGGTATGACCTTTAATTTATGGTGTAGAAAAATAAAAATGGTAAAGTCTCTTCAAAAAATGCTAACAACAGACCTTATTTTACTCATAAATCAAATACTGCCATTCTGAAAACCCATTGGAAATTCCCAAAAGGGTTCCATGGCTAAAAATTTGGGTTTTAGGACTATAAACAGAATAGCTCTTTTGTTCATTGGATTTAAAACTTTGGTTCGGCAATAAGGTTTATTGCATAAACATCACATCTGACCGAATAACAGAATAACATTCTGTGTAACCTTGGTCATGGCTCATGGTAGCCCATTTACACCAACACCAAACTCATTTAACCCACTGTATGCAGTAGCCAAGTTATTTTTCATACCTAGAAGACGGGCTTTCGAGGATCGACAGTGGAACTTTCCATTCATGCAAACACTAGAGAGAGAAATTAGATAATAATCTTTTATTTTATTTGCAGATTTTATTTCATTGTTTGTAAAATGCACAGCCCTTCACTTTTCTAGACCCAATGAAATCAAAATTGGACTTTTGTGGCTTTTAGTCCATGTGCTTTGAAGTCATCTATTTGTTACTTTACTTTTGTAGTAGATATATTCATTTAAAATGCAAATGTCTTTCTCTCACAGGAAGAGAGACCAAAAATATATTTGTTACGCTACACAGATTTGTGTCTAATCAAATGCTGTCTAGAATGAGAATGTCCCTCCTCCAATATCACCTCTAACCGAATAGCAAGTAGCAAATCATGGTTCATGGCTTTAACATAAAGTAACTAAAGCCTATTGGCCTATTGCCAAAAACCAAAAAAAAAAAAAAAAAAAAAAAAGGATGAGGTCTTTGACATTTCCAGCCTAAACTTCTTGATTCAATAGGAAATATGTCAACACAAGAAACAAAACTGCACTAGTCAAGCCATTTCATGGGGTCTTTAAATTTGTATAACTACTGCAAGAACTCTTACATTATTGTCCACTTACCAGTGTTCATCTTTAAGGATAACAGACCTGCCGGGACGGATTTTCTGCCCATTGTGGTAACAAGGACATTTTTCCATAGGTACACACAGTCCACTCTCATCCTGGTAGAGCCCATCTGGACATGCACATCCGTCCACAGGTACAAAGTCAACGTTGCAGCCTTGGCGCTCAGAGCTGAGAGAAAGACAGGTATGCTGGCAGCTCTGCAGCTGATAGGAGTAGTTCTGTGATGCCGGGCAGTTCTCTGTGTACTTCTCTGTGGGTATCAGTTCAGAGATGTGTTTTAAAGGAATAGTTCACCCCAAAATTAAAATAAAAAAAATGTGTCTATCTTCAGAAGACTTGGAATATAGTGCACAAGTCATATGGACCAGTTTAATGGTTCTTTAATGTTCTTGTGCTTTTTTTCTTCTTCTTCTTCTTTTTTTTTTTTTTTGCCATATTAGGGCTTGGATATACTTGGATATACTTAAATTCATCTTTAAAAGTGCATGTAGCCGTGCTAAGTGACTCCAGCCTGGTCTCCTAAGCAACCAAATTGGCCCGGTTGCTAGGGAGGGTAGAGTCACATGGGTAACCTCCTCGTGGTCTCTATAATGTGGTTCGTTCTCGGTGGGGCGCGTGGTGAGTTGAGCGTGGATGCCGCGGTGGGTGGCGTGAAGCCTCCACATGCGCTATGTCTCCGTGGCAACGCGCTCAACAAGCCACATGATAAGATGCGCGGGTTGACGGTCTCAGACGCGGAGGCAGCTGGGATTCGTCCTCCGCCACCCGGATTGTGGCGAATCACTACAGCACCACGAGGACTTAAAAAGTGCATTGGGAATTGGGCATTCCAAATTGGGGGAAAATGGGGAAAAATCCACAAACAACAACAACAAAAAAAAGTGCATGTAGCTCAACAGCATTTACCAAAGCATAAATCAGATCTGAATGGAAAAACAAATCTGATATGAACCTACACCCCACTTAAATGGATTCTGCTGCTAAAATTTGAGACCAATGATTTGTTAATAATAATAATAATATTCAAGGACCAGCAAAGGATGTTAGATCTAGGAACATTTCCTACTTGTGTAAATCACGTAAACAGCATACGTAGAGCACCAAAGACTTCTAGATTAGATGATGTGCCTACCGAAATTATGTAATTAGAAATGTCAATGATATGTCTAACAACTGTTTTCAGCCATCTTACCGCACACTGCTTGCCGCCAGCCTTGGAGAAATATTCCTTTAGCTGCACAGGCCCGGGTGTATGAGGAGAATACCGCACACATACAGTCTTCACTCTTTTCACAGGTACAGCTGGAGTATTTGCATCTCTGAAAGCACAGACATTCTGAAACCTATACAAGTTGTGTCCATTGCTTATTGTAGGTGTTAGGGTAAACTGCATTGGATTTGGGACATTTAAAGCTTTAATTAAGTGCTTTTTTCTGTATTGGAAAAGGCTTCTTACAATTCAAACATTAAGAAAATGCTACATTTGATTTTGTTTCAGACCATACTTTGTAGTAGCTTTCTGGGTTGACAGTAGAGTGACATTTGGCAAAGGGGCTCTCCTTGTCCTTCATCTTGGAACACCAATGCTCAGCAAAGTGCTCTAAAGACATCATAAAATATGGTGTTACAAGCAAAAGCCTCAGATTATAAACTCAAAAGGGAATAGATAAAATGTAATATATATAGATTGAAACTAAGTAATTTTGTGTTTGTGTGTTGTGACTGATACAAAAGTGGTCTTGGACTTTATACAGACCTCCTTCAAACACTGAATAATAATAAAAAATAGTTTTATAAAAAACAAAATAAAAAAAAAAAAACATTTAGCAAAAGTACTATTCTCATTTCTAAAGTGCAAAATAATAATAATAATAATAATATTCTTTGTGCATGATTGAACCCTTTTGTATACATTATGTATAAACCAATACAAAACAAAAATTAGATATCGTAAATAGTCAGCTTTCGGTGTACAGCCACTTTGACTTTGGGAATGAACTAGGGATGCACTGATGTAACAGCTGCCGATATTTATCTGCCAATTATTGACCAGATTAAAACCATCTGCATATTGGTTATAAGCATTAAAAAGTTGATATGAAAAACCAATGGTTAATTTATGGTTAATTAGTAACACATGTTGTAAAAAGTTCAAATGCACAATCCATAAATAATAATAGCCACAATATGTAGAAGACTTTGACGTTTGAGACATCGGTATGATACCCATTAAATCTGCATGATTGATTGAATTAAGATTGAAATCACAATATGGCCTTATGCGATTATTAAACCCTACAAGCCTGCGTTTTAAAATATAGTCTGCATTCAGTGCTTCAGTCAGCACTGTAAGAGCAAGCAGTGCTCTCTAGTGGTCAGGACAGCATTATCCATTATCTGTAATACCACTATAATACATAATTTAAAAGGGGGTTTTGTTTCTTTGTATAAAGCTTTTTATTTTTCCATGATGTGGTTGTCATTCCTTGGAATTGCCCGACATATGCATAGTATGATGATAAGTTTGTAATGTTCTTTTTATGTTTTAATGTTCTGTTTTATTAAACTTGCAAAAATAGAAGTAAAAAAATTTTCTTAGAAGTATAATATCAGTCATGAAGTTACCATATTTAGTTATTTTTTGTATTTATCTTTCATTGTGGCTCTCTTTAAAATGTTTGCCTGTCATGTGTTTAACAGATCCAATCCATGTTCAAAAATTTTTTTGGTAATTGAAATGATTTATTGTTAGAACAGTATAAAAAAAAAATAAAAAATAAAAATTAAAAAAAAGCTTTTATGCCTCTTTGTATATTTTAAAGCATAATTCCAAAGTAAAATCTGATGACAAAAAAAGGTAAGTGGCAAAAAAATCAGTATCAGTATTGGCCAACAGGTTTTTGTTAAAATCGGTATCGGCCAAAACTTTTGATATTGGTGCATCCCTAGAATGAACTCTCTCTCACCGCTGTCAGTGCTGTAGGAACAGGGATCATCCATTCTCTCAGTACGGTCAGGGCAGTTAGATTGGGCCTTCCAGGCATTTGCGAAGGAACCCGCTGTACCCTCCACCAGACCCTGAGGGGTCTTCAGGTCATCAGACAGCACTTTGTTAAAATTTCCACAAAGACCTGCAAAATCACATGAACTAAGCCATCATGACCCTCTTGAAAAAACATCTTAAACATGGTCAAGCTTGTTAGACTGGTCTTTCTTTATGGTTTTAAAGGGATTTCGGGCACTAAACCAACTAAAACCAGGCCACCTTTGGCTGGTTTAGGCTGTACTTAACAGTGGGGGATGGATTCATTGAATCCTGCAATGCAACCCAAATGCTTGTCTTTAAATATTGTTTCTTGCTGGGTTAGGGCAGAGTTCTCACCACAAGTCTTGCCCTGGAAGCTTTGATCCACAGTGATGTACACTTGCATAATGGGCACCAGCTGTACCTGCACCTGCAGCCCGAAGGAGGTCTGGAGCATGATGTAAAATGATGACGGCCTAAACACCGTGAAGTCAGCTGTGAGAAAAAGAATCAGAGCATTTTGCAAAACCCTTTACTAAAATGTCAAGATCTCCACAAATAATTATTTATTACATTTGAGCGCATAAGAAAAGAAAAATGCTCTTCTCTCACTCACCAGTGTTGTAAGGAAGTGGGACTTCAGCATTGTGTTGTACCGTGCCGTCAGGTTTAATGAGCAGAGGCTGAACAAGAAAGGTACAGAGTCTTTATATGTGGGTCGAGAAGTCTTTTGAATATTTTAGCATGAAATCGTTTCATAAGCACACTGTTTGATTTGCACAATGTAGGTGACATCTAATAACTTGGTATTCTTATTTCCATAAAATTTGTGATTATGCTCTGCTGTTGTGGAACTAGAAGTGTGTATATACATTTTTCTTGTCGTTGTCAAGCAGCACCACTATCGATTTCAAGCAGGTGTCGGTTTCATGAGTTAAACAAGGAACAATCTGACCCAATATGATGAACTTTGAGTCTATGCAGTCCTACAAAAAAGACAAACAGAGGATTAAGGAGAGGATTGCATTCATTAGTTAGAATTTCAAAATATCCTTCAAAATAGAAAAAATAGCCAATCTGTTTAGCTGCAGCTAAACTTTATTTTTCCATTAGGAACTTCATATGTGAAAGTTGTCAGTGCATACTACACATTCAGACATAAAAACATCTCCATAATGATCAAATAAAAGCATGTATACAATCAAAACATTTCCAATTTCCAAATGCAGATGCCTTAGCAATTACTGAGTGTAGTTAGTAATTAAATTTTTCTTACTTTGGAGAGAACATAGTTGCAGTCTCCATGGAAAGTGAATTCTTTCCCGTCATAGGTGGTGAAATGAGATCCTTCCTCTAGGGCACACAAGCCAGGACTAGGCAGACTCATACAAATCCAGTTCCCCTCCTGACATATGCTGATTTACATACAAATACAAACAGACTAGAATATATGACAAATTATATATATCGCATTTATATAAAATTCAATTGCTTAAAGACTGAATGGAGTTCTCAGTGATGCGAAAAGTGTGAAATGTTTAGTGTTACCATTCCTCGTCATCCTTAAGGAGGACTTCTCCTGGTTTGTAGTTTCGGTCGTGTTTGCAATGACACTGTTCCACTGGGATGCAGCCCATGTTTGAGATGTCATCAAACACAGTTCCTATAACAGATAATTTCAACCAAATACACGCACACACTGCATTAATATCCACACATTACTTTGTGTATATCTTAGTTCAAAATCAGCTGCATACATAATACTGCATATATGCGATTAGGATTTAAAATATTATGAATTTGGTACTGACCTCGTGGGCAGAAGCAGCCGTCGATGTTGTGTTCCTCGCACAGTGTGTTTGTGTCTTTGTGTGAGCATGTGTCCATACAGGGGGAGTCACTTTCAGAATGCACCATATTGAAGGGGCATTTCACAGCTATAGAGAAATGCAAGTCACACAGCCTCTTTACAACAATATATATATATATAAAAATGATTACATTTACATAAACATATTGTCATTAAGCAACTTACAAATGAGACACATAGCATGCAATTTGTCATACAAAGTTTAACAACATCTGCAGTATAGTACTGCCAAGTTCTCAAAGTGGCTGGAGTAGTAAAGATGCTAGCACAGAAGAAAGAGACCACATTAAGTGGTAAGTACAATTAGTGTGGGTTGGTTAAGTGCTTAATATATAATATATGTATATACCAAAAAAATTAAATACAAAAAATAATTAATAAAAAAAAAATATATATATATATATATATATATAACACATATATGATATATGTATATTTCTTACCACAGAATTGCTCTGTTCTCCAAGTGGGCGGAGTCCCTCCAGCATGAGAGCACTGGCGTGAGTATTCAGATAAAGTCGCACAGAGTGATGAAACGTCTCCAATTTGACCCAAACACATATCATTCACACAGGCCTTTACATACGGCTCAGGACTCAAAACCTTGGTACAGGAAGACCAGTCTTCATCCTCCAAAATGTCTGCACAAGCTTCCCGCTGCCGTAACACAGATATGGTGTATCTTTAACCTTTAACCTCAGAAGTCCACATTAGGTAACAATATTGGAAATCTGAACTGATGTTATAACTTAGTGCGAGTGATTATCAATTTGATTTGAATGTAAAAATGACACAATTCACCTTTAAATCCAGAAGGATGGTTTCTGTAACTTACATATTTTTCGCATTGGTCCAGCACATTTTGCTCATCATCGTTTTCAAAAGGGTCTTCACAAACATGCATTGGATTTGGAACTCTGTGCATATTCCCAAACTCAACATGGCCAACCTTTCGTCCTGTATTGAATAAGATGTAGATTATAAGTTCTCCGATCAAGGTACTTTATCTCAAATTAGGAAAACATGAGGAACAAGATTGCATTTTCTGTAACTGTGGAATAATTATGGGTAAAATGGCAAATAAAAAAATCAGGCTGTGAAAGCAACTCACCTGATTGAATAAACTCATTATAAACTGGAATACCATTGAAATCACCACACAGTCCACAAGTACGATTTGAATATTTGCCATCCAGCTCCACCTAAAATAAACATCACAATGTTGTTTTCAACAAATCTTCAACAAATCTTTTATCATTTTGCTTGAAATGCTATTTGGATACTGAGTCAATATTACTGTAAGAAGGTACCGAATTATTACCATGTTCATATACCATGGTACTTACACATTGTACTCCAAGGTAACTCAAAAAACCTACTGAGGCTACCTGTCAAACAACCTCTGCGATAAAACATGATTTTTAAACTTTGCTTGTTACCTGCGGCTTGAAAAGTAAATAAGTGTGTGGTAGGAAAATTTAAAAAGTGCATACACTCATGTACAGACTTCAGGGTACTTAAGTGTGCCTTGATCTCAAGCACATCAGCTCAGTTTAAACAGGTTCCCCATTAAAATAAAGGAAAATTCTGCTCTAAATGTCATGTTTGTGCTAAGATTAAATGCAAGTATGATTGGCAGAAACAACAAGCTGCTTTCTTATTGTTATTATACTTTTTGAGTTTTATTATCATGCAGTAACACAATGACATACTGTAATGATTTATGTACGCAGTCATGAAATCCGAACAGATGTGGTCAAAAGAGATGCATATACGGTCAGGTGTAAATAGCAATGCCGCCTGTCCACTTATGATCGGATCGCCCTAAACTCATCTTAATTCCAGGCAATAAATGGGCAGGGCACACACACCGTGGGAGTAAGAGAGTGAGTGAAATCAAAGCTGATGCACTAGGTTTAAATGGTTTTCTTGTTTCTTTTTTCTGTCAAAATGATGCATTTGAACTTATCCATCAATGTTTCAAAAATTCTGTAAATAACGGAGACTTTTCAGTTAACTCAACCCCTGCATGTGTATAGTCAGTGTACTCCTAAAAGTTGACAAGATTCATTTCTAGCAGATATACGCATTTAAAAAATGTCGTACTTTCTCTTCAGGGAAAATAGACCAAAAATATTGTTGGCTCATTTTGCACTCTTCACATTTGTGTCCAATAAAATGCTCTCTAGAATGGGAATATCCATCCCACTAATACCACCTGCAACTGACTAGTAATAACAAGTAGCAGATCATGGCTCATGGCTGTGACTTGACTAAAGCCTATTAGCTGTTTTTTTTTTGTTTGTTTGTTTGTTTTTAATAAAAGGAATTAACCCTTCAATATGCTTCGCCCCAACTTCCTGTTTACCAGGAAAATCAGAGGAGTCATTCCATGGGATCTTTAAGGTTTCATTGATATTCTATGAGCCCATAATGAGCACATAATGTGCAACAGTGTCTGCCCACTTTTTAGCCGTCTTGTTTCTGAAAGCCTTTTCTTCCATTAATTTCTTCCATAGGGATTTCATAAAGTACTTCTTAACAGAGATCTAAGCCATGAACCAAACCTGCCAACTCCAAGGTGAATCACAACATTGATTTCAATCAAAAAAACTATTTGCAAATCGGACAAAAAGACAAATGTAAAAGACTGCGTACTTCAAGTCTTTAATGAGGGAATGAACTACAATCCCATGAAGCAATGGAAAATGTAAAACTTACTGATTTCAAGTTTTTGAATATAAGTATAGAAACAATATATTTAGGGGATAATGCAAAATATTCAGATATATTCAAATATATAAGTAGTCTAAGAGTGTAGGGAGACCGACTCGATTGCGTCATACAAAGTGCGTCAAGTGGGCGGTCACTGCAGAGCTCTTTTGCTGTGATTTGTTTGCTGTGATTCTCTGATTAGTGGATCATTTCCCTTCAGGATCATGGATAGTGTAGTTCTACACCAGAAATTCCTCTATTATACACGATTTAAAAAAAAAAAGAAGTTTAAATTATTCAGACTGATGGGTTTAGTAGCAGCATATACAATGGATTAACAACCGTGGAGCTGACGGTAGGCTGTCTTTAAGGTTTATAGGTTACTGTTAATAATCAATTCCCCTACAGATAAAAATCATGTATTTTCACTTCTGGAACCAGACTGTTGTGCTCTATAACCTCACCATGACTGCATCCTCTCTGTTCCACATGACGCTGATGCCCAGCTTTGAATAGAGTTTGGTGTAAATTGTATTCTCTTCCACAAGAATCCCAGCAACATGGATGGGTAGTGTTACACTGAATAAAAAATATATATACAGTATATATTAAAAGATTTAACAAAATGAACACATTTTTACAACTAGAAGGATGTCCTGAACAATTGGTTTTGCAACATCCCAGATCAAACTACAATGGAACAAAATCTTAACCAGACTCTTACATATGTTCGTTGACCATGACCTGGTTTGGAGTCATTTCGACAGAAATGTCATTGATGGTAACCGCTACTCTGCTGATCTTTGGGTCAGTGGTGTGTTCTGTTCTCTTCACGTGAACCGAGAACTGGCGAACGAGGCTTTGGCAGTCAGACACCAGGTTATAATCGCACATGCCTTGAAACTGGTAAGAGTCGCCATCAAACGTCTTGAAGTGAAAGTTGCCCCACAAACTACAGATGTTGTTTACATGGTTAAGCGCACGGGCTGGAGAAAAAAAAAGAGAATACAAAGACAGAAAACTAAAATACTTTAATACTTTTACTTTTTTCCTAACAAAACTTTAAAAGACATACCACTAACTTTATTTGTGAAATCTCATAAACCAACTTGAACAGAATTTACAGGTAATATGCCCATCTTTATGAGTTCATTGGGGCATCATTGCATAAGAAGTACCTACAGGCTTCTTACTAAAATAGGCACAGAACAGAAAGGCAAGCCATGATGAATTCCAGTCAATTTTATCAAACTAAACACCTGAGTCACCACAAAGGGAAGTAAATTAACTTTTTTATTCAGTAACTGTTTAGTAACCTCTAAAGCAAGTCATCAGTGAAGCAGATAATATCAGATTCAGGTTCTATCTGTGCTGAAACTTTGACCTGCACAACTCTCATTTACAGAAGGCTAGTTCCTGTTTAATCTACACATGCTATAGATGCTGATACTACTACTAATATTACTGCTGCTAATAAATAATAATAATAATAATAATAAAGTTCTCATTGTCCATCCAATGCATCAATTTCCAACCCCAACAACAAAAAAAACATTACTGTAAAACAACGGTCCATTTGAGGGGATACCTAATGAAAATAACGAAATTCACTTAACAACAATTGAATTATTCAATTTAGATTCAGTGTCTTCAAAGGAATAATTCACCCCAAAAAGGAAAATTCCATTATCATTTACTCACCCTCATGTCGTTTCAAACCCGTATGACTTTTCTTTCTAACATGACACACGAAAGGAAATGTTAAGCAGAATGTTAGTCTCAGTCACTGTCCAATTTCATTGCATCTTGCTCCCATTTAATGAAAGTAAATAGTGACTGAGGCTAACTTTCTGCCAAGCATCTTCTTTTGTGTTAAACTGGAAGAAAGGTCATTTAGATTTAGAACAACACTAGGGTGAGTAAATCACAAATGTTCAATTTCAGATGAACTTTCCTTTTTAAGTCATTTCTGATTGTTGTTGAATTTATCCTCTGCATAAAGTAATGGCTATATAGATACGGACAATATTTGTAAACATATATATATATATAATAAAAATAGAATATAAAAAATAAAATATAAAAAAATATAATTTAAATACAATAAAAAATATATTTAAAAAAATCTGGAGATATAGTTACCCTCTTCAACAGTCATTTCAAATTCAAAATGAGGTGGTTAGCTGGAAGTTAAATCTTACCCCTCTTTGCATTAACCTGGATGTCACAGATAAGAGCCAGTAGTAGTACGCAAACTGCAGATGTACTCCACTCCATGTTGGGAGGAGAAACAGGTCTACAGGTAGAGCTCCAGAAGTGCTTGATTTTCTGTTCATTTGCCCTTATATATTCTCTCATTCACCTATCTTTCCCCACCCTGCAGGGAGGGTCTAACAGCCTCCTGTAATTTATATGACAATCAAAAAGTCAACGCAATGTTACAAAAGTCCAGTGCTGGCCTTTGTAAGCGGAACTCCCTTGGGTTCTCTGAATGATGCTTTGAAATGATTGAAATAATGTTTACTTTGATTTTTCCATAAATACTGTGTGTATTCATTGAAATGTGTGAAATTAAGGGAAAAAAGTTAAAATTCCCTGATCTTTTAATATGTGCTAAACTATAGTGTTTGCCGATTATTAAAGGGATACTTCGCCCATATATGAAAAGAGCTTATCAGATCTGTCATTATTTACTCCACATCTGTATGGCTTTTTCTTCGGTGGAACACAAAATGAGAGATGTAAATCAGAATGTTAGCTTCAGTCACCATTCACTTTCAGTCCATCCATCCACCCATCCACAAATATAGCAACCACTCTGAATATATTAGCAACCATCTGGAAAGGCCTATATCGCTTCATTCCTTAAATATTTCTTGAAACTGCCAAAGTATTCACATTTTAATGCCTTTATAACAAATTAACCTTCAAATGGTTTTAAACTTCCAGGCAAAGCTTTGACAAGTCATCATTCAAAGTTTGTGTTGACACATTTTCCTTTTCCAGTTACACCTACCATTATTACCATTACTATGACAACTGCCACACAAATTCCTTATTTTCTTATTTTTTTATTAAAATAATTTACAAATAAGTTAATGGTAATTACTATGAACACTGCTACAAAAATTCACCATTTTGCAGGTTCTATGTTTAGGCTACACATATTCAAAATTTCAGTGCTCAAACCTAAGAAATAAAAATAAATGATAAACCATGTTCTTTTCATGTTTCTACAACTGTAGAAACATTTTCCTGTATAACAGATTACTTAATGTTCCAAGTGCATTAGTCAGAGTGTGTACCTTTTAATTTTTCAAACAGAATATTCTCATAAATGTGTCACTTATAACAAGTGGGGATTATCATTCAAGTATTAGCAGAATTACATTTGTCAGGACTGACAATTGATAAATGTTTATATACAATTACTTTGTTAGGTATTTTCCATCAAGCTTTTTTTAATCTGACATGCAACCTAGAGCAATATGTTAGTAGTGGAGACCAGGGGGTGAGTTACAACACCATCAGTTTAACCAGTTAAAAATTAGCTATAGAAGTAAAATCAGTTTTGTAAATGCCTAACATCTTCCTGAGAAGTTAAAAAGGATTTACAGGACAAGAAAAAAAAAAAAAAAGTATATAGCAATTATTTTGAACACTATTAGTGTTACAACCCACACCAAAGAACAGCATTTTTTGTCTTTGACACTAATCTAACCAATTTTGGGATAATTTGTAGAATATCAATTTGGTAATATGATATCAAAGTTTCAGATGGATAGTGTAAACAACACAAGTTAAATGTTTAAACAATGTGTTACAGTAATCCCCAGTCTCCCCTTAATTTTAGAGCCATAATCAAATGTATGTGTGCATTTGATTGCATGCAACGTTTAAACATCCTGTCTGTGATGCAGATAATGTGACGCTCAGCATCTCTGCAGGTACATAGGTGTGTCTCAAGTTTGTGAATGCCACCTGTCCTTACAAGAATTAAAACAAAGTGATCATTAACCATCTGGCAGCACTCATATCCTGATGCTTTTCTTGTCAAAGATGTTTACTTATGATGCCATCAATAATCGTTCATATAGCAAAATGCATCTGAGAATGACACATATAATAATTTTGTGAGTAAGAATTCAGAGTTAAGTTAAGCTATTCAGAGTTAATCACAAATACATGTCCAACAAAAAAACATGGTACTTCCCAAGTATTTTGGATATATTATGCATGTGACATCAGCATTATATACTTACACTCACAAAAACATATAGCAAACCTACTGGTTCTCCCAATGCATCTCTGTTGCTGAAATGAGCAATGTGCTCAAGATTATTGTGGTCTAATACATGTCTGTGCAGCAGTGTTGGGACAGAGTGATCTCGAAGTGAAATCGGAAAGAGTGGGTTGACTTTTCTTTAGCTAAAATCGGTCTGTGCTTACCGAAATTTTAAACACTGCCCCAGTAGCCATGGCAGTAAGTGTTGTTGGACATATGGGCACATGTGAGCTCTAGATTCCGGGTGTAATGTCCACAGAGGGGCGTCAAAGGTGAATTGTGAAGCGAGTTGTTTTCAGCTGTACAGGATGTGAAACAGTGAAGAGAAATGCATATAAACTGTACCCACAACCCAAACCCCAAACCTAAACCGAACCATCAGGAGAGTAAAAATGTAACATTGGAGGGGGAAAATGCAACTTTCAAATAGTGCTTCTCACTGATTATGTGAACGCGATTCTCTCCTGGTTTCAACGCAGGATCTGAACCCGGGTCTCTCATGCTGCTTTCGCAACACATTTCCGGTCGAACCACAGGGGAAGGTAAACATGCTGGAGCCTGATAGGAGATGGTGCTTGTCGGTGAGTCGGCATAATGCGGGGAATCTGGGGCACTGGAACTCTCTTAAACAACACGCCATCTTCCTGTGTGATTATTGTAACAAGGGTAAAATGGTCAAGGAGGAGGCGGGAACCGGCTGAAGAATCAAAATAATGTTTAATGAAAACTTAAAAAGACATAAATAAATACACACATGGCAGCTGCGTGTGGCTCTCTCTCTCCCGAACTGCCATATCCGGCTCAGCGTTATCCCTCTCCTCGCTGATTAGCCCGATTGGGGGCTGGCCATGCGCACTCAAAGCCCGGCCCCGCCCTCCTCCTCGTCACATGTTGGTTGGGGAGAAGGGAAAGTGACCCTATTAAGCCCACGTACCACATAAGCCCACTTACTGCTTTATTTTGAAACTGCTTTGTTGTTGCAAAGGAAATGCACATATTTGTGGTATCATTTTACTTTTTATTTGGAGCCAGTCAAATGCTTTGTTCTTGAGTGATTCGAGTTATTTGGGACCACCAGTGCTACCACTGATTGGTGGCCATTTTGGAAGTTCCTTCAAAACTTTAATGTTTGAGATTACCTCAAAAAAGACATTTATCTGGAGTCAGATGAACAATTTGGGCGAGAAATTATAACAATTGTCAATTTAAGAGATTAATAAATCAAATTCAACTTGATATTATTTATTTTCTTTGTATTCAACAGCAATCCTTTTTTATTTGAAAAGATGGATTTCATGAGTATCTGGAGTCACTGCAGGACACTGCCTGAGTGATGCTCACAAAGATAGATGCAGTAATAGAAAATAAATGAATGTAAACTGCAAAATATTTAAGAAGCTTCAAGTTTTAGTGCTCTGTCTGTAATTATAATCCAGAAATATAACTTTGTGTCTTATAAGGAACAGTGCCTTTGAAAAGTCTGTTGGCTCAAAGCTTAAAACCAGAATTATTATTTTATTTGTTTAAACACCAATAACAAACATGCTCTACACATTATAAAATATAGTGTTTTTTATTCATGAAAAAATATGTGTTTGCCTTGACTTTACTTTAAATTATTTAGGTTTATTTTCCATTGACCCCTATTGTTCCTAATAAGCCCACTGAGCAAATAACCCATTGAACCACATAATAAACTGAATTCCTTGGCAACTTTACATACTGAATCTATTTTCACTGCAGGGAGAAAATGAATAGGCAGAGACCAATGTGATTAAAGCTTGCAAGATTCAAAAATATAGAATTTCATTATGCATTTACATTTTTAAAAGCATAATGAGCTTATTACGAACACATGTAGGCTTAAATGGTACACATGTTCCTTATAAACCCACTCCAGACTTTTCACGTTTGCAATAAAATAAAGTAACTTTATTTTGTCAGTTTATCACAACACATAACATGAGTGTTTAAATGAGAAATTAATCTTTATTTAATTCTCATTTTAGCAGAAGGCTGTTAACATTCCTATAAGAAATCATGTAAAACTTAGATTTGGGTGGGCTTAAAAGGGTCACTTCTCCTAACTAACTAAAAAGTAGCGAAGCGACATAACTACATTTCAGTTGCGTTACAGTAGCTCAGCTATTTTTATAACAGTGTAGCTTTTACAGTAACAAGCTACTTTTTTCAGGGTGTAAGGGACAGTTCACACCGAACACGTTTTTCCATGCCTCCACGCTGTTTTTCAATTGTTTTTCTGTGTAAACATGCAGGAAAATATTTGACTGCTGCCCCACATATTGCAGTTTTTTCAGCACCTTGCGCAGTAGTGCCACATTTTCTGACATGTCAGGTTAAAAAGAACGGCAACTTAAACGCGCTTAGAGACACCTGCATTTTGTTCTCTACTCTGCACTGTGACTAGCTTTCTTTTAGCGCAAGAACGCATTTTGAACGACTACAATGCTGAGAGGTAATCAAATACACTTACTCTCTAATGTTGAGTTGGAGGGTCCAAACATTTAAGTGAATCGGTTTCGCTCGGACGAGTCATGTAAATGAATCGGTTAAGCACTCACCGATTCACAAATACATAGCACTGGGAAATCCAATTTATTTTACTGTATTGTTTATTCGGATGGTTCAAATAAACGATTCCCTGAAGTCACCGCATCATCTTTCTTGTAGCGAAAGTTAATTACTGCTATTTATCATTATGTTTTTGACTCATTTATATAAAATACTGTTTTCTAGTTTTATTAGCTGTATTTGATATACATTTATGTTCAGTGTTCAATTTAGTAAAAGTTGTATAGTTGTACACTTTTTTTGGTTTTATGTTAAATTAAAAGGTGCACTCAGTGACTTTTTTGTTTGTGTCCTCTTGGACTTACACTTACTTCTAGTGGCTTGGATGCAGCATCATTCAAACCAATTCATTTTTTATGTACAGATGCCATTGTTGAAATGTACCATTCACAGTCATACGTGATTAACTTAATCCATGAGTGAAAGTGTCCAATAACAGGGCAGTTACTAAGATTAAGCAAGTAGTTTTCAGCTGGTCATGTGATCCTACCATGGCTGCCTCCATGGGGGGACCCTCCCTATGTAGAATAAAACAGCTTTTATAAGGTTACTGATATGACTGGAGTCGTCATCTCATGCGAGTGCTAATTATTTTTTTACATGTGCTTTAAAATTATGATTAGCATAATTTCTTTAGGAGTAAAACTTTTTAATGAGGAAAAAATACTGAGTGCACCTTTAATGTTGTCACCCTAATTGAAATCTTCTTGGTTTTTGTGCCAGATAAATACCGCTTTGATTGTACAATGAAATAGCATTTGATAGTTATATTATTAAAATGTATTTTACTCTTAAATGTATGTAAAGAGCTTGACTGTAGTTCAGCTACAGTAGCCATTGTTTCAAAGTAGCTTTCACAACAACAGGGCCTTACATTTATTACTAGCCACAGTGAAAGGCAATCAGATGTTTGACATGCCACCAGACAGCAAATTAATTCAGGCACTCCTTTGTAAACCACTGTTCCAGCAACAGCAAATATCATAATATGCTGATATTAAGAGAGCTGCCCAAGCAATCAAACAATATTCAGTCTCCACAGGAGTGCAAGAGCTCCTCCAAAGGTAAACATCAGGTTTTTAACCTGCATGCAAGACAAGATGATTACCCCACCTTTTTAGTGCCACTGCAGACTCAAGTGTTCACAGTCTAGAAAGGAAACAGCTGTTCTTCATAAAATACCCTTGCCCATCCTTATGAAACAGAGGGCACATAGTTGGCAAAGGGAGGAAGCAAACATAGAACATTGATTAGATAAATAAACACTTTTGTAGTGCGTCAGGTTTCTATTGACATTGCCTCATTTGATATGCATGATATATATGCACAGTATGACTATAAGTCAAGGCTGCAGCACATTGCCTTATTAATCATATTCTGAGCTCAGAAATAGTACTTGAGATAAGAAGAGCATCAGGGTTACCATATTTAATGGGCTGTACTTCTTAGGGCCACATGTAATGAATGAGTGCATCATAACTTTGACGTGAAAGACACTTCCCATACAGCTGGGGACCAATACCAATAAATAGATTATAACTTCCGGTGCCAAAACAATACTATTCTTTAACTGTTAAACAAACAAACCCAACAAAAGTTCACCACCGCCGGGTCAGGATGCGCAATCAATAGGGTAAGATGCCACCTTAACTTTTTCTCTAAATCACATCTCAACACCTTTATTGAATGTCTGTGCTCCTCTTAATCTTGATATTTCATTTGAATACCAACATTTGTGAGATTTATTCCATCCAGACAGTTTTGAAGTTAAATTATCTATTTGTTATATATGTTATATATGTCACAATTTAAAAGTAAATGAACATTGTTCTTAAGGGGGGCGTCTTACCCCATCTTTCCCAACTTAACCAGGAACACTCTGATTTGAATCACGAATGGATCTCAGTATTTTCCACACAATCCACATTAGCGTTGAAAATAATAATAAATAAATAAATAAATAAACAAGCAAGTAAAGATGAGCTTGGAATAATCACTATGACATTTAACTGAAAGTTAAATCAAATACAAAAACAGCAGCATAAATAAAAGCAACGAACAGTAAAATATTAAACTGTAAAACAATCACTAAAAATGTGCATAATTTAATCATGACACGGTTCATTGATCAGAACTCCAGTCTATTTTCAGTGCAATATAAAAAAATAAAAAAAATACAAAAAAAAACGTCAATCTGTGCAATATCTTCACTTATGCAGTGACTTTGTGGATGTTTTAATTTATACACTATTGAAAAACAATATTTTAAATCAATATAATAAACATTTAAACAATGTATGTCAAAGATTGTATCGGCATTAAAATTTGAAATTGTATATCTGATCCATCAGCAGGGAGCACTAGACGACACACCTATTGCACGACACGCCCACTCTCGACACGCCTTCTTTGGATAACAAAGCGATTCTATTGGCTGTTAGAACTTAAAGAATCCAATGCAATCGCTTTACAGTTCATAACATGTTGTCTTAACTATGTAAAATATGATTACTGACGTGATTCAATATTATGTCAATAATAACCTTTAAATTATATGTTACATATCATATTATTAAAAAAAAAAATTGTTATACTAAACATTCTTCTCAATCAAGACAAAGCAATAATCTTCCTCAAAGGGGCGCATGGAGGCTCCGAATGCGTTCAAGTCTCAGAGCGTTTTTTGTTTCAGTGAAGACATTAGTACGCTAAAAATATAATATTTTGAATCTAATCATTTTAAGGATTGATACCTGACATAAAAATAGAAATCCCATTCGCAATCTTTATATAACTTGTTTTTTTTACAACCTTATCGATTAATTATAAACGACTTTGATTGGTCCATCATCAAAAGCGCTTAGAAAAGTAACAAGTACCACGTGCCATGCTACGCTTCAGCAGCGGTCTGCACTATAAATAACAGATGATTGAATTGCCCTTGAATTGAAAATACGCAATGAAAATAAAAACATGCGAATTTCTATTAAAGACCCGTCGTAGCTGATTAATTTGAGAAAGTTTCGGGCCACAGCACCACCCATTTTAACAAATTTTATTTTGTATTTTTTTCCCATCATGCTTTGTACTGAAGAAAGAGGAAGTGTTGCTCAAATGTGCGCTTATTCAAAACTTCCAAACAAACCATGAACCTGCGAATTAATTTTTCACTGGCTTAATACTTCAGAACACTTTAGCGTTGATTAGGCTGTTTGCTGAAGGAATAATAATGGGTAAGTCCGGTTATGTGTGTTATTACGTCCGCGTGCTACTCTGATTCTGTTGTATTTATGTTGATCTTATCACTATGAATAATTGCCACATTTTAACCTTTCTATTTATGTGCATAATATCAACTGGATAAAAACTTTTAAACAATTTTTATGAATTAGAGGTTTAGCAAGCATTTGCATCATTAAATACGAAGAAAAATGTATTAGAGCATTAGGTCTTACCTAAAATGCATGCAAAATCCTCAAAGGCATGTATGCATAAACTAATGCATGACATCTTCTGATGCATGCAAAAACCTCTATCATGCATCAGAAGTTTATGTATGAATGCACATATCTGTGTCATGTCTTAGAGGTTTTTTCACGCATTGGTGCTTTGTGCATGCATTCATTTCGTGAATTAAGTAATGATTTGTTCATCAGAGAAAAATGACAGTTGCTCCGAGGATGGAGACAGTTGTGGATCCTCCGCTGCAGGCTCTCCAGAGATGGACCGCAACCCGTCGCCTCCACCGGTGGAAGATGAAGCTGAGGCTGGTGAAGAGGCGGATGCCATCGGGGAAACGGTATACAGCAAACACTGGCTCTTCAGCACCCTGACCCACCTTATTCAGGTATAGCATAACCATAATGTCCTTATTTAGAATTTCTGAAGTACTTTGTGTTTGTTGCATTAATGCTTTTTTTTATTATTATTTATAAAAAAAAATAAAAATAAAAATATGTATTGAAAATAATATTATTTAAGATATGATTAAAAAAAATGCAGTAATATAAATTATATAATATTTGATCATATTATGATTTAAGGTATTTAGAATATGTAACATTGTGTTAATGATAAATTAAATTAAATATAAATATAATTGTATAATTAAATGTAATGTATCATTATAAATGATTGATACTGTAAATTATTACTTCATTTGAGATTTTTAACTCTGTAAGTAATGTTATTTAATATTAAATCTAATTAATACATTATACAAGTAAAATGTACTGTATATAACTATATGGAATTTCTACACCCCACCAGCAGGTTAACTTTTCTCATAGTCCTTCATATATTTCAGCTTCAGTCTGATACAGTGGTGGCCAAAAACCAACATTAACAACTATATCCTATAACATTAACATCAGAACTATATCCTTTAACCCACTGTGATTGATGATTAAGAGAATTTTGCCTGTGTGGTCCCTCATATTTATACCCCTGTGAAACAGGAAGTCATGGCAGAACAATTTCATGTTCCTAGTCACCCATGTGCACTAAAAAGTGTAAAATATGAAGGGGAATATACTTCAGGTATATTTTACTCATAAGAATTTCTAGGGGCGCCAATAATATGGCAATATTTATTTAATAATCAGATATTTATCCTGTTTCAACTGTTTTAATTCACTTTAATTAAAGGTTAGATTTTTGTGCATTTTTTTTTCTTTTTTTTTTTATGAAAGATCAGAAGGATAAACAATACAGATTCTTTGCTCTTATTTTCTAAGGGAGCCAATATTTTTGGCCACAGCTGTACATATGCATCCTTTGCCTTTTAGATGATGACAGATGAAAAATGTGGACAGAGTGATGCTTCCGTGGAGTTGACAGATGAGCTGGAAGAGGACCTGTGTAAAGTGTGGGACATGGCTATGGATAAGGTAAACTGAAACACATTGCAATGATTCAGCACCCTCATCCATTCCCATCATCTAGATTACCGGTACATCATAATGAGTGTGAAAACACCTTTCACTTCACCATTAATCAATGCACTCTAGAATTTAAGTCACTGAAACAGCATTCAGAATGGAAATGGATGGTTTTGTACATTTGAATGCTAAAGCCTTGTACTGTGCATATAATTATGTTTAATTCTGTGGGTTTTATCTATTCATTTTGTGTCTAGGATGTGTCCATTTTTCTTCAAGAGTTCAAGGCTCCAGACATCTTACTGGGTGTTATTGCAAAGTCACACAACCCAAGGCTCACTGTAAGTCATTTGTGCTGTTGGAAAGTCTTTGCACACGGCTCGTAGCGTGAAATATAGATCAGATCTCTCTTGGCTTTGCTAATGTCGTCATGTAATTACTCAGAGCTTCTGTTACAGGAAATCTGTGTTGGAATTCTGGGTAATATGGCCTGTTTCCATGACGCGTGTGTATCTCTTAGCCAGAACTCTGACCTAGGGTATGACACACACATACACACAGCATTTATCTCCCTATCTCTTATTTTGTTCAATTAACCCTATAATATGAAATAATAGTTAGAAAATTATCTTTTGTTAAGTAAGCTGTTTTTTTTTAACCTATAAACAAAACAAAAAATCAAAGTTTTTTTCTTTTTTTTTTTTTTTTTTTTTCATATTTGATACCTTAGGCTTTAAAGGTCATTATCCTCCCAAGACCCAGCAATTAATTTTTGCATTGGACTTTTTTTTTTTTTTTTAACTGGGCCTCAAGAGGTTATAGTAAAATGACATCATAATAGCTTGTCATGTAAAACAATGAGAAAATGACTCCTTAGTACAAAAGAAAACTACTTTTTGTGTGTGTGTGTGTGTGTGTAATTTATAATAATTTATTCACTTTGTTTAATATATTCTCTATACATCTCAGTGCTGTGTTACTTTTGCTGCTTGGGGACAATGATCCACCTACACTCTTAGAAACCAGCAGGTGAGTGCTGACAAAACGCTTTACAAATCAAACAGCACACTTTGCCGTATGCATCACATTTAACTTTCTCGGAACGCCATTGTGTATTATTGAAGTGTTGTGTGGTTTCATCAGGCTCCTGCTAACCTGCGTCTCTCAGCCCGACGTCGCCCACCTCTGGCTAGAGAGGATACAGCAGCAACCGGCAGTGTGCAGCAGTCTCTGTTTCATAATGAGCAGCTCCACAAATGGTCAGTGGTGTTTACCATGAATGTTGCTGCTTATATAACCACCAGTTTATAAAGATCCTACCTATCTGTCTGTCTGTCTGTCTAGTGGATTTGCTGTTTAAGGTTGGGGAGCTGGTGGATAAGCTCTTTGATGAGGATGAGGAGTTAATGAAGAGTTGGGTGTCTACACCACCCAGCGAGAGTGACCCAAACAAGGACGCACAGCAGGGTATCACGTCTTCTCTGCTGGAGGCTGCTACACAGCTTAGGTGAGACATGTTAATTAAGGTCATGTGCCTTCTGCTTACCGCTGTCTGCAGGTAGATTAAGAGAAGACTGTTCCTCTTGGATCAGATGAATGGTCAGTTTATCATTATGAATTTAATGTCGTGTGTGTGTGTGTGTGTGTGTTTTAGGTCAGAGAGTCCAGAGGCTCTTGAAGTGTATCTTCATTCCCTCCAGCTTCTTACTACGGTAGAAGAGGGCATGCAATCTCTTGGTGAGGCCTTCAAGCTTATTCTGACCTTCTCTATCCCCTTAAACTTTTATTTAGTTGTATTCTGTCAGTTCTTATTATATCAGATATTTGTATCAGAAAATTTCACATTGACATTTATAAATAGTCACATGCGTTTATAAAAGCTACAGGTAACACATTTTATCAGTACGTTTCCTGAGAATCAAACCCATGACCATGGTGTTGCTAGGCCAGTGCTTTACCAGCTATAGAAACAAACAATATATACAGTACATATATACTGTAATAAACACTAGATAGATTTATATTAAAGGAATAGTTAATTTAAAAATGAAAATTCTCTCATCATTTACTCACCCTTATGCTAGCCCAGATATGACTTTCATTCTTCTGCAGAACACAAATTAAGATTTTTAGAAGAATATTTCAGCTCTGTAGGTCCATATAATGCAAGTGAATGGTGACCAAAACTTTGAAGCCCCAAAAAGCACATAAAGGCGGCATAAAAGTAATACATTCGACTCCAGTGGTTAAATCCATATCTTTTTAAATGATCCGATTAGTTTTGAGTGAGAACACACCAAAATCTAACTCCTTTTTCACTATCTTGACATCATCAGTCTCCTTGGCAGTCATGATTTCAAGCATGATTACACTCAAGCTTGAAATCATGATCGTGCCTAAAGACTACACTGGCAAGATGTAAGATTGGATTGCTTCAGAAGACATGGATTAAACCTGTCGGTCAGATGTCGGTCTTGCACATTTTTTTATACACCCACAATCCCTCAAATATACTCGCAATCCTTGGCTGTCAACTTCCTTGTTTCTTCCAGTTGTTGAAATGCTGTTTACATTTGTGAAGAGTAGGAGAGAGACATTTGCAAAGCATTTTCTTCAGACACACTTTTCTATTCTTTTCTTTACTTCCCTTCTCTCTCGACTAGAAGGTCCACCTCTACTTTCTGAGGAACACATTTTGTAAATATATTATGTATAACGGGCTGTAAAAAGAATTGTAGTCAACCAAAATGTGTCATTGTTTTCTGTTTTTAATTTTGTACTCTGTCTTTGTTTGCAGTATCAGATGGAGCATGTGGTCATGCGGTGTGGGCATTTGTATGTAAGGTCGTATGTGAGGATTTATGTCAACCGGACGACCCTCCTCTCATCCTGCAGGAACAAAAAGCTCTTCTGGCTCCAGCGATCGCCCTGCTGTCTGTGTTACACTCCAGCCTTCAGTCAGATATCAGTATGAATTACATAATAGCATTTACACTATAGCTTGGCTAACTTTAAAGGGGCTTTATCATGAGAAAACAAACGGTCCTTGATCTTAACTGAAATAAGAGTTAATACAACTTAAGCTCATTCGACTGCATTTATGGCTTAATATTGATTTCAAAAATTAATTTTGACTTCCCATTCCTTTTCTGTAAAAAATAAAAGCAAAAATCTAGGTGACAGTGAGGTACTTACAATGGAAGTCAATGGGGCCAATCTGTAAACGTTAAAATACTCACTTTTTCAAAAGTATAGCCACAAGACAAAAACAATAAGCGTGCAAACATGGTTTTAGTGTGAGAAAATCACTTACTAACCTTTCTGTGTAAAGTTATAACCAATTTTACAACTTCGTTGCCATGATGTTATGTCAACAAATCCTAAAACAACTGTAAAAATTACAATTTAAACTGTTTTACATCTCAAATAATACATGAGTTTTATCAGAAGAATTTAAGTGCTTTTATAAAATTATAAGCTTCAAATTTCTGCCTTTTAAATCCTCAAAAAATTGGCCTCAATTCACTTCCATTATAAGTGCCTCACTGTAACCTCCATTTTTGCTTCTTTTTTTTTTTTTTTTTAGAGAAAAGGAGGGACAATTCAAATTAATTTTTGTGGTTTTCAACATTATGCCACAAATGCTGTCGATTGAGCTTAACTTGTACTGAACCTGGAATATTCCTTTAAATGTTTTATGTAAACATACTCCTTCAGAAAAAGAACTTCTATGGAAACTACATAAAAAATGTGGCTAAAAAATTGTTTCATGTGGTGACATCTAATTAACTTGTTTGATTCAAGTAAAAAAAACGTACTAAATCTGCGTGAATACATTAGTTTACACTCACAAAACTAATTTTAAAGGTTAGATCAGATAGAAATTGCTCTTTAAGGTAACAGTTGCAGGTTACTACTTTTTACGGCCTAAGCTGAAAAATATCTCATCCTGAACTTTCTGTGTGTTTTTAAAAGGTGTAGAATTAGTGGTGAGTATCCTTCGTATTCTGCAGTTCTATGTTGAGTACCGTCAGAGCCGAACAGGTGGAAACCCGGATTCAGAAGAGAGTCAGAAGGACGAGAAGGAGGAAACAGATGTACAGCTCAAAGCTTTAGTCGAAACTACAGCTGACTTCCTCTCAGTTCTAATAATGGACCTAAATAAGGTGAGATTGACCATAAGGCTGAGCGATTTATTGAATATTCACAGTATATTCACTAGAATTTTGCTGCCGATATCAAATTAAGCAACGTGGCGAACATTAAAATGTTTTGGTAAAATATATTTAGGTAAATATTGTTTTTTTTTTGGTTGTTTTTTTTTTTACTATGTATACTGGTGCATATACTGTAAATCAAATGATTATTTAAGATTCTTTTAATAATGTTCATTTTTTATTATTATTATTATTATTATATTTTACTACTTATATAATATTATTCAATAAAAATGTTAAATAATATTGTTAATTTTGTTAAAAATATTTCACTATTTGTAATGACTTTTACAGTTTTAGTTCTTACATTTAATCTAATACCATTAAAAGGTTTAAAAAATATTTAGATTTTTGCTATATTGCCAAAATATTTTTAGATATACTGCACAGGTTCAAATTTACAAAAAATATGTATAAATAAAAATACAAAATATTAATATATATTTAAAAAAAACCAAAAAAAAAAAAAACGTGTGTGTGTATATATATATATATATATATATATATATATATATATATATATATATATATATATATATATATAATTAAATATTAACATTAAATTGCATTTAATTAATATTCTTTTTATCTTCAGGACATTTTATCATCATTAGTCAAAGAAGGACATTTGACAGAAAAGAGCTGTGTTTCTGCGGTTAGCACCCTTTTACCGCAACACATCTCAGCGGTATATTCCATTCTCTTATTTTTACCTCCTTATATCTTTATTTGTCTTTCTCATGGTAAGCTCTGCCGGCCCTGAGTGATCGCATCTCCCTTCTTTTCTCATCTACAGGTGCAGCACCTGGTCGGCCTGTTGTCTGAAGTGGAACCTAAACTGGCAGACATTATAAAGAAGGACATTTCCATTTCGTCCAAAATGTGAAGCTGAACTAGGCTGAATACAGTGAACTGAACGGTTCTCATTGAATTTGTTCACCACCTTAAACCGAATAGGCTTCGACATTCTTTTCATCTTGTGAACTTTAAAACCGCCATTTGACTTAACTGTTTCTGGAAAAGAAAATGTAGTTTTTATTGTACATGCTTCTGTTTGTGTTTGTAAACACTGACATTTCTATTGCGTAAACTGTTTTGTCATCTTTCGTCATTTTCACAGAGTAATCATTTTTAAAAGTAGGTATCTTTATTTACATAATCATACAGCGCAAATTTCCATTATGCTTCACGTGAAAACATTCACTAATTTACCAAAAGGTCACGTTTACCAAAACATATGTTTTCAAAATAACTTCCATCACTAACATGAGCTGACGTATTTTTCCACGCACGTTCAGCTGTCTACACGAGTGTTTACTGCCGTTCGCCACTCGAAAGCAGCAACAGGCGGCTCTTGAACACGCTCCATGTCCATGCTGTGATCACCTGCCTCATTTGCTTTCCAAATGGCTTGTGCCTCAGGAAAAAGAGAAAAAAGGGAGTACTGCGCACTTCCCACCGTGTGACGCCAACAGGAATATAGCAGCTCTTTAATTAAGAGTTCAGATTGATATGCAGAGCGCGCTACATTCTTATGGAAATGTGGCGAGTAGGAGGAGGACCTGAGATAGACACAGGCCGAGAGGAGATCTCGACTGCGACTGAATGGAAAGCAGCTGGGTGACTAATTTTAGGCCTTTTTGCGTGCTTTCGAGCCGCTGGCTTATGTTGCTCTTTTTGCACGAATCTTGAAATAAGTTGGCCAGAAAAGGCCAAGTCTGAACCTTGCCGCAGAGACTCTGGTGCATGAAGACTTTTTATTGACATGATGGTCTATGTTTAGTCTTGACCTGGGGCTGATCTGAGAGACAGACCTTCTGGGTGAGGAAGCAGAAGGGGCAGTTAGATCCAAACCAATGCATATGTGAGTGAATGCTCACATAATGGGAAGTGACGGAGGGCTGGTGTAGTCGTAAGCAGAGCTGCTCATGTAGAAGCAAAAGGGTAAACATAGATGATTGTCAGCCGTCAATCATTTTCTCACTGATGTCCAGAGCTCCTCACCTCAAAAATTGCAACATGACCTTAAATGGCATAAAAACATTCAACTGGCCCACATACAACTATAATGCTAAATTAACAACTTTCTTCACACGTTCTTATTCTTTAAAAGCCAAAGTCTTCCACGTATAGTTGTCCCTAAAGTATCTGCACACTTAAGCCAAACTTAATTTTGTCATTGCATTGTATAATACATTTCTCTTGGATGGGACACTTCCAATAGAACCTTTTTCCACTACAAAGAACCTTTTGTGTAATGGAAAGGTTCAGTGGATGTTCAGAGTTCTTTATGGAACCATACATGCTGATGAAGAACCTTTAGTTTTAAGAAAGTACTATTCAAAATTAAGACAATAATTTTGACACTTTTTGGTTGCCTACAGTTTTCATTTGAAAACTCAGTTTCCTAACGTCATAATTTTCTAAAGTATGTGGTAATGGAGAGCATATTTGAAATGCTCCATTTTCTGCGGAGGAAAATGTAATTCTAGTGTGGATGAGAGGCAAAATTAATGCATTTTCAAAGTTAATGTAATGAAGCAGTGGTTATTCTGCTAGGACACCTGAGTGAACTTGTTGGGAACTGAGACCATGTCCACACTAATACTTTTTGTTTAAAAACACATTAATTTAACTACATTTATGCTTCTTATCCACACTTAAAGGAATATTCCGGGTTCAAAACAAGTTAAGCTTAATTGAAAGCATTTGTGGCATAATGCTGAATACCACAAAATTTATTTCGACTCATTCCTTGTTTTCTCTCAAAAAAGCAAAAATCGAGTTACAGTGAGGCACTTAATATGGAAGTGAATGAGGCCAATTTCTGGAGGGTTTTAAAGCAGAAATGTGAAGCTTATAATTTTATAAAAGCACTTACATTAGTTCTTCTATTAAAACTCATGTGTCATTTGAGTTGTAAAGTTGTTTAAATTGCCATTTTTACAGTCATTTTAGGGTTTGTTGACATTACATCATGGTAACCAAGTTGTAAAAGTTGGGGCAAGTCAAAATACATTTTTGTGGTAATCAGTATTATGCCACAAATGCTGTCGGTTGCACTTGTACTGAACCCGGAATATTCCTTTAAACAGCGTTTACTTCACTGAAAACGTAGATTTGTGAAAACGCTTTCCATAACCATATACAGTACATCGGAAAATGATGACGATAGAAACCTGAAAACAGAGTTTTCGAACTTGGAACGGTTTAGTGTGGATGTGGTTTGACTTCATATACATCTACTAAAATTACTCAACCAATTGGTTAAAAGTAATTGCAAAACGGAAACAACAAAAAAAGAAACAATCATTGTTTGCCGATGTGACTTGGTTTGGGATTTTGTTATCTAATCCAATGGCATATATACATTTTTAAAGTCAACATCTATTCAATATTGACTATTTACTTCTTTAATGCACATTAAGTATGAATTATTTAAAAGAAAAAATTTTTTAGATTCTTTTATCAAAATATAATAACTTGCTCTGCCTCTGAAACCTTTTCGACTGATGTCACAAAGTCCTCTTATTTTCAACCCCTCCCATCATTTGTCATATAGAGACCACTTTTTACTAAACAGAAGTGCAATGGTTTGCGAATGCCATTTCATGTTTAAGAAATATTTCAACCTGGTCTCAAAGAATCTCGTTACTATACCTATATTTTTGCAACATACTTTTTACATGGCTCGTATGTATTGTGGCAGTTTCCTGGTGAAATGAAATCTAGAGGTGCTGCAACAACAATGCCTTTTATAAACCTTCAGACAAATCATGAGACAGAAACGGCAGATTATCAGTTCATAAGCACTTTCGCCCTGTTCCTCAAACAATGCTATCTTATGACATCAAAACACGTTTACTGAGGTGCGATAAGTTTTAACATTTGCATTACATAATCAGTTACATTTACAAGTTTGTACAAATGTGATCAAATTACACTGTAGCTCAACTGATAAAGCATAGACATGCGATGTAAAGTATCGGGGTACAAGTCCTGTGGAGCAAGTGAGTCGACAAGTGAGCCAAAAGTGTAATAGAAGCACCACAAAATTACAGGGTTGCTTCAGCAATTGAAATTACACCTCACATTTCCTTTTTATGACACTATCAGATAGGTTTATGGTTTAGGGTCAGGAAGTTTTATTGATTTAAAACTCGAAAGAGCATTAACCTTTGGGAGAAAATTGTACTCTCTTTTAGTGCAGTGGACATTTCACCATAAACACATGCACCACCATCATGACTCCAACAGATTCCATAAGCATCTCTTGACCAAAAGAACCAAGCTTGAAACATTGTACGGTTATTTAGTGGTACCTCTAACTCATTAGAGTTCGTATAAATTCAGTGGCATCTTCTCGATTGATTACTCCACAAATCCATTTGCAGCACAGGCAATTGAATCAGGTGAGAACTCAACAATACACGTCATTAAACATGAATGAGGCATTGTGGAGGTCTTTGGAGTAGTCAGCAGTCACGTGACACACGTTACCACATGTTGGCATTGTGCTCTCTGGCACGTACGTCTCTCCTTTTACTTGTTCTCCCAGCTGCTTGTGTGGTCAAAGCTCATTAAGGTCCGTATAGCCGCCTCTCATCAGAGCCTTCTTTAGCTGTTGTTTATCTCTCCTGTCAACAGCGGCACAATGAAAGTTTCCTCTTTCACCCTCTCTTCCTGTTTTCCAAAAATAACCCTGTGATGCCATCTCTTCTTCGATTACTTCGAAGGCCACCCAAAAATGAAACTTCTGTCATTATTTACTCAACCTCGTGTCTTATCAGTCTTGTATGATGTTGTTTTTGCCATGAAACACAAAAGGATACATTTTAAAGACTTTTTATGAAGATTTATTTCATGCAAGGACAGTTTGTAGAGACCTGAATATAGATAATCACATGAATAAGTAGGTGTACAGGTGTTCTTAATAAAGTGCTCGGTGAGTGTATATCACGTAATAACAAATTTGAGTCAGTTGACAGCCCTAATTAAACGTAGTCCATATGACTTATGCGTTATTTTCCAAGTCTTCTGAAGCCATAAAATCAATTTGTGTAAGGAACAGAAAGAAAATTCTTTATTTCCTGATTAATACACCCGTCTTTGGAGCTCTGAAATCTCATTTCGGTTCACATTAAGATAAAAAAAATTGTGCATTTGAAACAAAAGGGGCTATGCTCCCGGGTGTGTCGTAACCAAACACAACGGTAACGAAACATGCAATTCCAATAATTCACAATTCCATAACCATAATTTCCATTTTTTCTTTTCCCATTTCATTCTTTCTGTTTGCCTATAAACTTGTTTTATCTTGTACCTGATTGACGTGATAAAAAAAAAAAAAAGAGTAAATAAGGAAGTCTCTTCGCAGTGTTAGGAAGCAGTCAGGGTGATTTTGATGTCTATCAGTAATGACAGCCCGCTTGTATGAACGGAAATGGGGTCTTGTGAACTTACGACCCATCCAGCCTTTGAAATGTCAGAGCTGAGTGATTTCTCAGCCTGAACTTGACAGCTATTTAAATAACAACGTTATATATAGACTAAATTTGCTGTGCTCATATAGCTGTGGGTTGTTTGCGGGTGTGTCTGTGTATGTAGTACAGGCTTTTATACGATTATATTTACGCTGCAGTCCGTGTCAGCCGATAGCATATTCTTTGTGTTTGTTCTGTACTGTGAGAGGTGGAGCTCTTAAAATGAGCATTTTGTGTGTACACTACACAAATGACATGCTCCTCAAAGGACTCAACATTTATTAAATAATCAACTCAAACAGGAAGAGACATTTATGAGCTTGCGTATGCACAATTACAGCTCTGTACATTCTGGGCATTCTCTCATACTTCATGAGGTATCCACCTGGGATGATATTTTAACAGTATTGTATATTGTTATTTAGATATAATTTAGATTTGTCTAAAAAACTTATTTCAAGTATTTCAGAGAAGCCTTTAGATCAAATATTTTTTTAAAGATCATGAGAAGCATAACAGTCAAATGTGTCCATACTTTTGACTAGTTGTGTACTGTATCTAACCTCATTGAGCTTTCACTTACAGATCCATAAACTTGCATTGGTTTAACAAATATTTTATGTTCTGAATATTCCTGTCATATAATCCGGACCTCATGTTGCCATTGTTCGCACCATACAGGGGCCTGAGGAACTCATTTATAATGCAAAGCAGTTTTTCACATGGAACAGATGCTGTGTTTCCAGTTCTCAGTAGAATCAACATTGACAAAGCAGATCTCTTTATCCAATTTACAGTAACAGTTAGATTGTACATTTTCTGGTAGTTACATGTTGCAATACAGTGTTGATATTACACATACTGCACACAGAATCATTAATTACAATAACAACTAGAAGTTACATTACTTCTCAAAAGAATGTGAGTGGTGCTTGTTAGTCTCAAGTTAACTCTTTTACTGAATGTGTTTAGTTAATGTTTTTAGTTATAACTACAGAACAAAATATTCATCTCATATATATCTAAAATGTAGATAAATTTCGTGCAACCCTTTATCTTACTATATATATATATATAGTAAAATCAAAAAGCCATTTTTAAAGTGTAGATGCACTCAAGAAATTATTTAATCAGAAATGTTTTATGCATTATGCATAAGTTTTATGCATTTCAATTTCATAACAAACATCAAATTGAAATAAGTAATCTTTAAGAAAATGTAATTAAAAACACTGGATATTTTAAGTTTCATCAATTTAATTTAATAAAGATCACACAATTTCATTTGAAGGAAATCTGTTGTGAAATTGAAATGCAAAAATCTTAAATATAGGCTTAAATAGTTTTTGAGTGCCTCGGACTCCCATATTTCATTAAATAATATAAAGTTCTATGAAATTTCTTTCACTTATTTTGTCATCCACTATAAGTGAAAATCATAATGTGTAATTACAGGCTGTTCTACAACAAAAATACATGTTAAGTATACTGGGTAACACTTTATTTTAGTGTACTTGTTACAGTGTATTTACACAAGTAAATACTGATTATTACTAATTAACAACATATACATACTATAGGTTTAAGGTAAGGGTTTAGTTTAGGGTTAGTTGCATGTAATTATGCATAAATGACTATTATTTCTATAGATGATACATGTAATATGTGTAACAAGGACACTGTAAAATAAAGTGTTACCGTATACTGTATAATGGAAATTACTCTATTCCTATGTAATTACATTGTAATATGACTACTATAAAGGAAAAGTGATTGAATACTTATTTTAGCACTCAAGTATGCATTTGTTTATGTGTGTTAGTGGTTTATTAGGTGTCATCATGTAAACTTTGGGACTGGTATCATCACTGAGATTAGGGGGATCTTCCAGCTCATTCCTCTGTGTGTGTGTGTGTGTAGGTGTGTGTACCAGCTAAAGTTAGCTTAACTGGACAAAACCTCCCTTTGGGGATATTTAGGGATGTCCTCATTTGGAAAACATAAATATTTTTTTTAGTTCTTATAATGCAAAAAGTTTTCTGTTAGGTTTAGGGTCTGGTTAGTTTATAGTAATTATAGTTACATAAAATATTTTTAAGATTCTATCATTTTAAATTTAAATGCGTAAATCTTAAAAATGTATGTGTGAGAGAGAGAGAGAGAGAGAGAGAGAGAGAGAGAGAGAGAGAGAGAGAGAATCCTCTAATTGAAATGAGTAGAAAAGGGGCAGGTTATCTTGTTTCTGTGTAGATAAGTAGATTGTGATGATCCGTTCTTCACCTCCTTGAATTCCAAACCATTTACTGTGAACCTGCTCTTAATCTGTATCATTTAGTTGCAAACTTCTAGCTTGCTTTAATGTATAGCATCCTGTAGTGAGACAATATTGCCATAGCACAAAAGTAATTTCACAATATTATGTTCTCTGTGTGTTCCTAGACCTCTTGAGGCTATGGTCTGTAATGAGATGAGTGTGTACCGTTCTGAATTCACTCTCCGTTCCTGTTAAGAGCCTCTTCAGAACAAGCAGCACAAAAGAACCAGAGCCTGCATAATGCAAGCCAACCCTACCTTTAATTAACACTGAGCTCTCTTTGTGTGTGAGCGAGCAAGTGGAGGAGAGAGAGAGAGAGACTGACTCATCCTAATGTTTAAATATCAATTCTTACATAAATTCAGAACATCTAAGCAATCTACCTCAAAATGATAAGATTCAGGCATCTTCAGCATGGACCACTAAAACTATCGGCCATTAACGCACACATACAAACTTGTTTCACCCCACTTTACCAGCTCTCCATATGGTTTCCATGTTTCAGTCACAAACTTTGTTACCTTGCCATAATTATGTCACAGGTCAGAGATGGCTATAAGGAATGTATTACTATCAAGATCACTGCACTGGCCTTCAAACACACATACTCATACCATTAACCCTAATGATCAATAGCTGGTCAACACAACTCAAACATGAGGATATAGGTACTTCTGAAAAGCCTTTATGAGTATAAAAAGTAAGCATTTGGAGAAACTGGGAAGACCTTTGATGTTTTTACAATATGGTTTTATGTTTTACCAGTTGTTGATTTTGGCATCAGGTTTCATGAGTTATCAATGAACAACAACTTTTATAGCATTTAGCCTATTATTCTTGGTTAAAGGGATAGTTCACCCAAAAATGAAAATTCTCTCATCATTTACCCACCCTCATGATATCCCAGCTTTGTATCACTTTCTTTCTTCACCAGAACACATCTGAAGAAAAACAGAAAAATATCTCAGCTCAGTAGGTCTTTAAAATGCAAGTGAATGGTAATCAGACTTTTGAAACTGCAGAAATCACAGACAGTCCGCATAAACGTCATTCATATAACTCCAGCGGTCTTCTAAAGCAATACTATCGCTTCTGGTGCGAAAAGGTCAACATTTAAGCACTTTTTCATTATAAACCATCACTTCTGATAAGCTTCACAAGAGGGTTGTTCACATGGTCTCTTGTGTCACGTAGTCACATTGGCATGTTACGGTCGTAATATCACGTTCAAATAAACAAACAGATACAAATACAGATCTAAACCAAAACCAATGAAGCTTCTGTACAGTGTTCCTCCTACTCGGTTGTAAACAGCGCTGCTCTTCCAGGTGTGTTGCACATGCGTCAGTTGTTGCCAATGCGATTACTTCACGCGCGCATACCGGTGCTGACCGGAAGCTATGCTTTATATTGAAAAAGTACTTAAACATTGATCTTTTTCGCACCAAAAGTGATCATATTGCTTTAGAAGACATTCATTTAACCACTGGAGCCATACGGATGACATTTATGCCTACTGTCTGTTTTTTTTGGAGCTTCAAAAGTCTGATCACCATCCACTTGCATTTTAAAGACCTACTGAGCTGAAATATTTTTCTATATGATATGATATGTTCTGCTGAAGAAAGAAAGTCATATACACATGGGATATCATGAGGGTGAGTAAATGATGACAGAATTTAAATTTTTGGGTGAGCAAACCCTTCAATGATAATCTATTAATATACTTTTGTTCATTGTTTGTACATGATGGTTCATAATATATTAACTAATGTGAAAGTATACAACTTTTAATGCTAGAAATGGATTGGTAGGCTATATGTGGAATATAATGTTAAACTATGTAAAATAATGCTGTTAAAGTATTGTTCATTATTATTTTTGGACTTTTTCAACATACAACCTAACTGTAAAGCGTTATCATTTAGTTTTTGTGTATTATTATTAGGGATGGGAATCGTAACGATTTTCAAGTTTCCAGTTACGATTACAATTCCTCTTAACGATTCCAGTTCCTTATTGGTTCAATTAATAGTACTTTTGAGGAAGAAATACCAGCATGATCACTCGGGAAGTCTGCATGTTGTTTCCGAGAATTCCGGTACCCTAGGATCGGCCACATTATGCCGACTCACCGACAAGCGGCATCTCCTATTAGAAATTTTTGCATCGATTCCAGTGTGTTTACCTTCCCCTGTGGCGTGACTGGAAGCAGTGCTGGAGTCCCGGATTCAGATCCCATGTTGAAACCAGGAAGTAATCACATTCACATAATCAGTGACGAGCGTGATTTGGAGGTTGCATTTTTCCCTCCAGTGTTGCATTTTTAGTCAACTGATTGTTAGGTTTAGGTTTGGGGTTTGGGTTGCGTTTATAAAATATGCATTAGTCTTCACTGTATTACAGCCTGTACAGCTGAAAACAACTTTTTCCACAATTCACTTTTCACAGGCCTCCGTGGACATTACACCCGGAAAATGGAGCTCACACATGCCCATATGATGAACAGCATTTACCGCTTAGGCCACTGGGGGCAGTGTTTCAAATTTTGGTGAGCACAGAATGAATTTAGCTAAAGAAAAGTCAACCTACTGTTTCTGATTTCACAGAGGAATCAGTCTGGAAATACAGGAGGCCTATTTAAAAATAAGAAATGCGGATTTTATTGGATTTACTGCCCTCAGGTCTGTTACCAAACCTTTTCAAATTTTAACAGAACAGATACATGCAAATGGTGTTTACACAAAGTTTTAATTGTTTCATTCATTAATTTTTATAAAATAGGCCTACCACAAATTACAAGACAACTCATAATGTGTATCTTTAACTAATATCAAGAACATCCAGTAAATACTCTTAATCCTTGGTTCAAGTCAGACATGACTAAATGAAAGACATGGGGTTCAGTGAGCTTCTGATTCACTAAAAAGAATGTTTCACGCTGCTTCAAAAGATCCGGCTCGTAATAGTCATTCATTTGGGAATCAGACTGCACTGGTGGTTGCACTGTATTTTTCACCATACTGATTCAACAGTGGGTTGCAGTGCTGCTAAGTGGTAGCAGGATCCACAGTTGGAATATTTTAGCACTGTATCCCGTCCGGCGGAAGAATGCATGTTTGAGAACCGTTACCAGAACTGAAAATCACTGGTTCCAGTAATTTTTTTATTTTTTTATATGGAACAGGTTGCCAACCCAAATTATTATTAGTACTAGATTTTGGTTAGATATTGCATTTATAACTTCAGAACAAGATATTTTGCAAAATTATTTCAATGCAATTGAACAAAATGCATTTTTTTCCCCTAAATAAAACAGAAACAGCATGCGTACAAAGAGGTCTGGCAAATTGCTCATAATTCCCTTTTATGTAACGTTCCCTCTTTGAATCTGACAGCTCCTTAGTCCTCAAAGCTCCCTTGTCAGAAACCAACAGATTGTTCAAAGGCACATGGGGCTGTGGTGTTGTAATCAGCTCGGTGACTGTACAGTATCACTGTCCTCTCTAGATTCATGGCTTTGATTTGCCAGCCCTCGGTCCCCTCCCCGCCCCTTCCATAGGCCTGTCCTGTTGATAGGAGTTTGTTTACCTTCCGCCAGGTGGGTTTTCCAAGCGTTCCTTAGTTTACACACTGTCCACACACCTCAAACGTTGACAACCATATGACCTTGCAGCATGTAGATGTAAGGACATGGAAGTATGATTATTGTAATAACTACTGTATATTTAACCTTGGACAGTGAACAGAAACATGTTTCAGTGGTGAACCTTATTCAGTGACTGGTCTTTCATGATTCCATTAAAGGCATGACAACTTTCAATGATGCAGTTTTATAAATCTAAAAATGTTCTGTATCTCATCTGGCAATATTTAGGCAGCTTCACCCAAAATGTATTTTTTTTTTTTTTTTTACATACATAATTTACAGTACTCACTCTCATTTTGTTTTAAATGTGTATGCATTTTGTTTGGAACAACATTAGTGTGGGTATATGATAAGAGAATTTTCATTTTTGGGTGAATTATCCCTTTTACCTGGTTTAGGTTAATTGGGTCAGCTGGTCGAGCTCATGTTTGTACAAATGGACATCATGTCATGCGAGCCTCAATTCAGTTTATTTGTATAATGCTTTTCACAATACACATTGTTCCAAAGTAGCTTTGCAAACCTCTTAGTGAGCATGCCAAAGGCAACTGTGGCAAGGAAAATCTCCCTCAAAATTTTAAGGAGAAGAAGAAAACCTTGTGTGGAACCCTGAAAAATGTGAAAATGTTCTGTTGTTGACCTTCAGGGGCGATTTCTACCTTATCTGATGTTAAAACGACTTTCATTTATTCCAACCTACATGAAAAATCTATATAGGAACTAAAAATGAAACATTTTTCATTTCAGTTCATTCTAAGCAAAAACTGTATTTTTTATATTTTTTTTTCGTTCTGGTTGAGAAGTTCCACAGCCTCCTTTCCAAATGGTAACCAGTTAGAACAAATAAAGAACAATTAATAATGTTGTTTTTAAAATAACAGTACTCTGCAGGGGTGGGTGAAATACCAATTGCAGTGTTGCCAGATCTCGCAAGAGAAACAAACAACCTGGTCTGGAAAAACAAGCCCTAAATAAGCCACTTGCTTCAACAAAATAAGTGAAAATAAGCCATTCAATTTTTTTCCTATGTGGTGGATTTATCAGCATAGAAATCATAACAAGCATACAGTTAATTAACAATTAAGTATAATTTTAATTACAGATCTGCTTTTCAGTCAAAACCCAGCAGCATCAAATCTGTATTACTGCATCATATCTAACAATAATTCAGTGAAGACTTGGAAACAACTGAGAAATATAATTTTTAGTACCAAAAATGTACTGTGATAAACCCTTTGGACTTTGGTATAATGAAATAATTATCGGAATTAAATTAACCGGTTTAACCAGTTACCAACATTTAAAAATAACATTTTCACTCTGAAACAATTGAAAAACCCATTTTCGGTTACGTTTTCAGTTTTTGTTCCTTGAACTGTTTTTAGTCCCTGTACACACTTGCCTATGTGACAGTGATTAGAAGTGAAGAACGATCCCTTCCGTCTTTGCATTTAATTTACCCTCCTTCATTCATGTTGTCCACCACCACCATTCTCAGTCTTGAATAAAGCATGGGATCCTGGGATGGGAACTTCACCTTACAGTCCACCTGATCTAGGCTGCTCATGTGTGGTGGCCACATGTGACCCAATCCCTAAATGAAATTATGGTAAATTTATACTGTACCTCAAAGACCTCCTCTAGATCTTAAAGTCCAGAGAGGTACACAATCCTCCATGTAGACAAAGTAAATCAGAGGATAGTACAATCCACCCATCAAATTAAATGAAATCGACAGTCCTAAGACACCTCCACCTTTCAAGAGGGCCCAGAGAGAGAGAGAGAGAGAGAGAGATCATCCACTTTAGTGCTTTTATTGTAATTTAACCATGACCCTTAGATCTGGCATGGGACACACATAGCATTTGAGGTGCCAGAGAGCTGGAAAACCTTCGGTGAGCTGACCTTCTGCCCCAAGAAAGCCAAAACAAATTGTTTTGTGTTTCAAGGTTTTGCTCTTTAAATTTGGCTGAAAAGCCAGTAAGTTCATTAAATTCCAGGTTTCCACGGTAACTTGCTCACAATTGGGGCATGTTGTCACAAAACAACCCCATATGGTAAAACAATCTTGAATGATTTAATTTTAAATAACTTGCTTAATAAAATGTGAAGATTAGCATATTAAATTATTTTTATATTGGTATAACATCATAATTGTGCAATGGACCTGATCCCAGGCTTATGGCTGCACCTATAATATCTGTCTTAATTATCAGCGCACAGATAAGACTAGAGATTACAGAAAAAATTGCTGGGCTCCTGTGTGCATTTTTGTTTGAACTCCCAACTCTTGCCAGTAAAGTAACTCTCGTCACTGATCTTTTTGTATGCAGAACGTAAAAGAGAATATGAAAAGGTATGTCTCTCATATGAATATCCCCATGACGTGAGCGAGGCTCCTCATTTTCCATTTGCTGTCAGGGGGAAGATTAACGGGCCGTCCGTGCATCGAGCGCTCATCACCACCCCCCCCCACCCCCCACTGGTCCGGTCCTCATAAATAGCAAAGTGCGCAATTGCGGCACATCCATTTAAACTAATAGAAATATAACAGACCGACACGTTCGTTTAGGGAACAGATAAATAGCAAGAAACTTCAGCATGTACTCAACTAAAAGCGAGGGACCGCGCAGAGGAAGATCTTTTGACTCAATGAACCTTGGTCTGACATTGGAAGAAAAGCAACTTAACAATGAAGTAAGCCATTTCGCTAATAATTTATATGATTTAAAAGGCGAATATTTCTAACATTTGTTCGATTAATTAGCTGCAAAACAACATATTTTTGATAGCCCAACACTTATAAAACTAAAAAGACAGTTCCGCGTTAATGTTATATTAATTTAGACTTTATTTGCATAAATACATTTATAAGTGTTTTCTTTCATAATGTAATGTTGCAATATGGTTGCAGAAAGGTTCCCGGAATGTCGGGGTTAAAGGAACGTGTGGGGAACCATTGTGCACAACATAAAACAAACGTTCTATTTGCTTAAAAAAAAAAACACTTTAAAAAGAACCTTGAAGCTCTGTTCTTGGAAACCAAAAACTGTTAGTTGGGCTGGTGAGAATTTGCGTAAATTTCTCCTTATACGGAAATCGTCGTGATATCAACAGGTGGATTTAGGCGCAGTAATAGTGCTGAAGTCTTATCATGCAAAATTGATGTCGCAAACTCTTATGATTCCACAAATAGATCGTTGGGAATCATATAGATCTCTGAGTATTGACGTGGGGAAAGGAGACTGGACATAACAGGTATCTTGGACCACCTCTATCTCCATCCATGTCTAACACCGTTATGAGATGTTCCAATCATGGCTTTGGCAAAAGCCAAAGATGCATAAAATTAAGTGTACTTAACAGAGATGTGCGTTGAAGAGTGATTAATTGCAGCCTAATCCAGAGTTAGATTAAAACAAGAGGGCGCTAATAATAGACTTCCTCGCACTTCAAATGGGATTGCTTTAAGACGACAGACATTGGCCCGTGTTTGTTAAAGCGAGACGGGGAGTCGCAGTAGGCTATTCTGAAACCCTTGCACGGTCAGTGCACTCAATAATGCTGTTGGGAATAATGCTGGCGGGAAGACGGGGACGATTACTCTCCCTCCTGCATGATAAAAGAAATATGGTCAGTAGATGTGAAGCTTTGTTTGAGGGATGCGTAAAGCTGTTGTAGGCCTATTGTAGTTTTAACACTTTAAATGATAGGCTAGATAATGCATGCAAAACAAAAAACTTTTATTTCAACTTTTTTCATATTTGTATACATCTGTCTAACTATTCTATCAGTACTAATTCTTGAAACAATCCCAAGTCTGCAACCTTGGGAAAGGGCTCGTCAGGCGTACCCCTAGCGCTTACGTTAAGCAGGTCATGTTGACTGGCGCGGCCCGCGGTGCTGAATTGACGCAGGCAGAGAACGATTAAGTGGCCCGCACACACTGTCCCGTGCCAGCGACTTAATCGGTTGACCCTTTTTGCAGCTGGTCTCCGTTCGCCTTAGATCTGTCCGTCTTGCGTCTTCGTTTTTACTCATTAAGATACTAAGAAGCTGTTAACTACAATTATCCTGTTTAGCATTTATTCCTAAATACGTTTTTCGCGTCCTGACTGGTAAAGTAAAACTAACGCAATATAATCAATAGGCCATGCAAAACTATCCCATTAAAAAAGGAGGTTTAACATCTTTGGACGAATGCAGCATAGCCTACTTGTTTACCACACTCTTTGTTTAAATCACACCTGATTGACACTCTCTGAGCACCTGAATTAGGTTTAGGGTTTAAAATGGACCCTAGTTGTTTTCAGACATGTTTAAGGTTGACATTTATGTTTAATTTCTAGTAGTAAGGATAAAAAGTAAGTCATGCATAATTTCTGGCTTGACATAATCGATTATTATCACGACAGTTATTCGCATATGGGTTGTTTTGTTTTGTCTTTAAATATTTAAAAATTGTAATAGCAACGCACTCTGGAGAAATCGTACAGATTCGTACGAGTTAGCTAAATCTTATGAAATGGTACCACCCAAGTCGTACAACTTTTACAACAGCCAGTCAGGTGAGTCTCTCTCGTCTCCTTCTAAAACGCAACAATTGCTTTCTTCCGTCATATACAACATACTCTTTACACTTCAAATCATCCCTGACAGACTGTATGAGGTTAGGTTTAGATATGGGGTTTAGGTTAGGGCATAAAATTAATAAGCATGTACACGTCTGACACAGGGAACTTTCGCTTACTTCCGCAACGCACATCCGGGTATTTGCACCTCTAGAATTTGTACAAATTCATACGAACGAACTTTTACGAGTTCATTCGATTTAGAAAACTTGTACAAATACGTATGACTTCTCATGAGATCGGGCTGGGTAATTTGTGTTTTGTAAACTATCTTTACAAAAAATCAATTACAAAAAAGTTCTGACAAACTTGTCACAAATTTGCCATACATTTCCCACTCATTTTCACATGCAATTGAGCTTGCAATTCGCTGCAAATGCTTGCAGCTCTTCACCTGTAGTGGTGAACCTGCAGCAAACCTTTGACGACACTGAAGAGTTTGGTGCAAAGCTCATTTGCACGCGAAAATAAAGAGTTGCGAATTTGTGGCACGTTTGCCAGAACTCTCGATTTTTGTAAGGGTAAATCGTGATCTTCACAGAATTATAATGTTCTGAACATTCTTTTGGACCTACTGTACATCACAATGGTTTTGACACGTTTTGTGCATGTGTCTTACAGATGAGCAAATCTGCCTTTCCAAAGATAGAGGAGAATAAAGATAACAAAACCGTGTCTACAGAGAAGGGTCGAGCTGCTCTTGTGTTTTCTCTGAAAAATGAAGTTGGTGGACTTGTCAAGGCACTAAAACTTTTCCAGGTATTTTTTGTTTAGGGTTGATAATATATAATGACATTGTTTATTTTTCTAGCATTCTTCTGTTTGACTTTAAAAAACTGGTTTGATTAATGAGCATTGCGTATGCTGTACAATTAACATAAAAACATGTTGTTTCATATAACAACAGGAAAACCACGTCAACCTCGTACACATAGAGTCGAGAAAATCGAAAAGACGCAACTCAGAGTTCGAGATCTTCGTGGACTGCGACAGTAACCGCGAACAGCTGCATGAGATCATTCAGCTGCTGAGGAAACACGTGAACGTGCTCGAGATGGACGCACCGGACAACCGCTTGCCAGAAGAAAGTGGTAAATCTACTATTGTATTTTATTTATTTATTTGTTTTTGGTTAGATGTGACATTATTGAAATGAAACCGTGTGTTTTACTACTAAAATGAAATACTAAATATTCAACTTTTGTAAAATTTTTGCAGAGATGGAGAACGTTCCGTGGTTCCCAAAGAAGATTTCCGATCTGGATAAATGTGCGAACCGTGTGCTGATGTATGGATCAGACCTAGATGCTGATCATCCGGTAAGCAGGGCATTTTATCTTGATCTACGTCATCAGTATCAGAGATCGTCTTCAGATGTCAACGCATGTCACTCACTGGTGCATTCTGTTTCAACAGGGTTTCAAGGACAACGTCTATCGCAAAAGGAGAAAGTACTTTGCAGACTTGGCTATGAGCTACAAACAGTGAGTGTTTAGAATATTATGTTTCATATATTTCATATTATATTATATTTATGCATTTGGCACGTGCATTTATCCAAAGTGCATCATTATACTGGTGTTTATTTAGCCTACTAGTAGGCCTACAGTGTATTTAAAGGTGCACTCAGACATTTTTATGCATGTCGTCTTGGACTTACAGTGACACCTAGTGGTGTGGATGTACCATCATTTAAACGCAATAGTTTTTAGTTACGGATGCCATTGTAGAAATGTACTTTTCACAGTCAGCCATGATTAATTTAATCCAAGCGTGAAAGTGTCCAAAAACAAGGCGGTTACTGAGAGTAGTATTCGGCTGGTCATGTAATCCTAACATGGGAGCCCCCATGAGGGGACCCTCTCCATATAGAATAAAACAGCTTTTATAAGGTTAATGATATGACTAGAGTCCTCATCTCATGTGATTTTGTACATATATTTCAAATTGACAATGCATTTCTTTTGAAGTTAAACTTTTTTAATGAGGGAAAAATTACTGAGTGCACCTTTAATTGAGTGTATGGTCCCTGGGTATTGAACCCATGGCCCCAGTTTTTACCCTAATACTTTTAAAATAAAATGCTAAATAATGAAAGTTCCTCTTTTTTTTTTTTAATAAAGTCTAATTAAAGTTTTGCCTCCCTCATAGCGGAGATCCAATTCCTCGTATTGAGTTCACGGAAGAGGAGGTGAAAACATGGGGAGTTGTGTTCAGGGAGCTGAATAAACTCTACCCCACACATGCCTGTCGCGAGTACCTGAAGAACCTGCCATTGCTCACCAAACACTGTGATTTTCGCGAAGACAACATCCCACAGCTGGAAGATGTCTCACGCTTCCTCAAAGGTAAGAAAAGAGATTTTCAAACCCAGGCCGGTGCTATGATTTCCAACGCCCTAGGCAAACAACCAACAAGGGCGCTCCTTTTGACCGGATGTTCGCTGTCCGTCTGTCTGCTGCGAATGCAATTGCCTAATCTGACTATAGGTAGCATTGGCCCTGGCCAAATCAACAGGTTACTGTGTGTTATGATTTATACTTACTCTATGACATTGGCTGTTTTCCACTGTTTCAGAGCGTACTGGCTTCACCATCAGGCCTGTGGCTGGGTATCTCTCCCCACGAGACTTCCTGGCGGGTTTGGCCTTCCGTGTGTTTCACTGTACTCAGTATGTCAGACACAGCTCTGACCCCCTCTACACACCCGAGCCGTAAGTATACTAACAATATGTTATTGTAGAATAAATACATTTTAGGCCCTTGATAATGGTACAGCCATCACTACAAAAAATTATGCTAACAGTAAGTATAATAAGGCTGTAGAATCATGAATGATAAAGCAGTTAAGCATGGCTTCAAACTTTATACCTATATATAAAAAAACCTATTAAAAATACATCTAAATTGACTATATTTCTATTTAATATAAAGTATATCATATATGTATATATAATATACTGTCAAGGTTGCAGAAAATCAGGACCCAAATGCAAAGTGAGAGAACCAAAAAGGATTTATTAAACCAAAAAGGCAAAAACAAACATAAACAACCAAATAGGGGGAAAATAATCCAGGCAGACACCTCAAGCTGGGCTGGGGCAGACATACTGGATACAGACTGACCGGACCAAGTAGGGATGGGAACTACAGACAAAACCAGCATGAACATCAAAAAAGATGAACTGGCATAGGACAGTACACATGAGTAGACTGAAATAGGGAGAGAAATCAAACAGGTTAACAGACAGGGCAGGTGTGACTAATGAACTAATAATAGGCAAACAAGGAGGCGGGGTATGACGCAAGACTGAGAGGCACGTGGCAATACAGAAACAAAACAAAGCCATGTGCTCTCAAAAGACACAAACACCCGAATGGCAGGAGCGCACATCGCCAAGACAATAAGGCAATATACGCTCATGCCAACCAACAGGCAAGACGAGAGAATGCGTAGCAATGCCAAACAAAGCAATGCCACACATTCCCACATTAGACAAAGCCTGAGCGTACATCGTAAGGCACACGGCACCTGATGCACGCAACAGGCGACAAAACAAGACAGGACACCTGTGCGAGAGTTCGGTCACACACAAACCCATAAGCATTAGCGCAATGCACTCACGTCAATAACAGACAGAACATGGAGCATGAGTGTCTGGATCCCGACACAGACCGAAACCGAACCAGACAGGGAAGTCAGGATCCAGCCACCATGCTCCGGACATGAAACACAAGACAGACCGAAGAGTGCACGGCAGGGAAATCAAAACCAAAGCCGTGCGCTCACACAAAGACAGACAGTGAAACACAAGATAGACATAGGATGATGATGTCATGGTCCTGTCACACAAAAATCCAGACTGACAGAGTGGCAGGACCGTGACATATACAGTATAATATATTTTTTTCTAACCCTAAACTATAAAAAGTTATGTCAAACATTTATTCACATTTATTTATGAATTCATTCATTCAGATATATATAAAGGATGACCCCATCTGCAGCCTTGTTAGCAATAATCAAATATGCATTTATATGGAGGAATAGTTACCCTAATCTCTTGGTCACATCACTATATTTGTTTGTTATTTAGAGACACATGCCATGAGCTGCTTGGACACGTTCCACTTTTGGCCGAGCCCAGTTTCGCTCAGTTCAGTCAAGAGATCGGTCTCGCATCACTGGGGGCATCTGATGACTCCATCCAGAAACTTGCCACTGTAAGCAATGACAGACATTAAAATTTGAACTTTCGGTTTGTGGTGTTGTTTAAAAAACGGAATGCATTAATAAATCACATTTTGCATATAGCCTATTAATAATACAAAGTGTCTTAATATTACTGCAATATTGTGTTTCAGTGTTATTTCTTCACTGTGGAGTTTGGCCTCTGTAAGCAAGAAGGGAAGCTGAGAGCATATGGAGCCGGTCTGCTGTCCTCCATCAGTGAGCTGAAGGTAGTGAACCTCTTTAAGGGAATAAAAGTCTTCGCTTAAAGGAATAGTTCACAGAAAAATTAAAATTCTCTCATTATTTACTCACCCTTCTGCCATCCCAGATATGTATGACTTTCTTTCTTATGCAGAAACAAACAAAGTTTTTTAGAAGAAAATCTCAGCTCTGTAGGTCCATAAAATGCAAGTGAATAGTGACCAAAATATTGAAGCTCCAAAAAGCACATAAAGGCAGCATAAAAGTAATCCATAAGACTCCAGTGGTTTAATCCATGTTTTCAAAAGCATTCTAATCGATTTTGGGTGAGAACAGACCAAAATATAACTCCTTTTTCACTATAAATCTTGACATCAGCAGTCTCCTTGGCAATCATGATTTCAAGCTCGATTACACTCCCTAGCGCCATCTAGCGCTCTGTGTATGCGTCAAGAACTAGGAAGTGTAATCGAGCTTGAAATCATGATCATGCCTTGAGACTGCAATGGCAAGATGTACAGTAAAAATGAGTTCTGTTCTACCCTAAATCAATAGGATCGCATCAGAAGACATGGATTATACCACTGGAGTCATATGGATTACTTTTATGCAGTGTTAATGTGCTTTTCAAAGTTGCAAACTTTTGATCACCATTCACTTGCATTGTATGGACCTACAGAGGCTGAGCTGACAGATTCTTCTAAAGATCTTCAGTTTTTTTCTACTGAAAAAAGAAAGTCAAAAACATTTGGGATGGCATGAAGGTGAGTACATGATGTGAACTTTAATTTTTTTGTGAACTTTCCCTTTAATGACAAAATCTTCATAATGTATAATGCATATTTTTCACCTGATAAACAGAGATTATATTCTTTTCTTTTTTTTCTTCCAGCATGCACTCTCAGGAAACTCCAGGATCTTGCCATTTGACCCCAATGTGACATGCAAACAGGAGTGCATCATTACTACCTTTCAGGATGTCTACTTTGTTTCAGACACCTTTGAGGAAGCAAAAGTCAAAATGAGGTGTGTAAAGAAAAAAACTCAAACAGTGAATTTTGCATAATAACATTTGCATATTTCAAAAATGCCTTCTGAGTGCATTACTTTATCCTAAATTAAGACTTTACATTTAAATCTAAATGTAATCTTTTAGGGAGTTTGCAAAGACCATCAAGCGGCCATTCTCAGTACGCTACAATCCATACACACAGAGTGTGGACGTTCTGAAGGACACGGCCAGCATCAACAACGTGGTGGAGGAGCTAAGACACGAGTTGGACATCATTGGAGATGCACTTAACAGGCTAAACAAACAGTTAGGGGTCTGAAGGTCTACAACATCCATTGTATACACTACATTTTATGTCCATAACTTCATGTTTCTGTCACACATCTAAGTTCAATTAATTAGTCAGTTCTTCTCCCTCAAAATAATGTATAATGACTAATATTTTTAATTCTTAATGAAAATAATGCTCATGCAAACTAACTAAGTCCTCTTGTTAATTTCTGTTGAGATTATTAGTCTGGCTCTTGTTCTGTTTAATACAGTATGTGATTCTGCATGACATGTCCTAACTGCTTGCAAGTGGAGTTCTTGTATTTTGGTATACTTGGTAAAGAGGTATTGCAAGGTAACCACAGAGATTAAGATTCAATTCTGAAAACTGGTGTCTGCTCAAGCTGATATATTGGTGATTTCAGTTTTGCATTTATTTGCAAGTAATTTGATTTTATTTGACATTGTATGGCACCTTATTATTATTTTATAGAAAAACTTAGTACATTACTTTGCTATAATCCCCTATGTGCACAGTATTATGAAAAAGTCAAAGTTTTGTATCATTGTGAGTTAATTCAATGTACTATTCAGTGTATATTTCTCTCTCTCTCTTTTATTTGTGAATGAATGTCTCTCTTCAAGTAGAGGATAGGGGCTGGACATTGTCTTGCATTTATTAAAAAGTACATGTAAATATTGCACTGGATATGGAAGAATATTTTTAAATCAATTTCAAACATGCTTAGCTTCTTTATGAGTAATTTATTTACTATTCAGAATGAAGAAAGCCTATTGATAATTTCAGGTTTAAGATGTAGAGGACTTTAACGCTAAAGGTAGAATTTATATGCTTCTGATAATAAAATCAATTCATTATTTTTTTACTGTAAATAAACCTAGTCTACATTTCTTTTCTTCCTTCCTGTGTGTGGTACACATGGTGGGGATTATGGGCTCATTTGTTTGTAGAAGGGGTTATTATGTTAAAAAGGTTGCTTCTTTATAATAAGAAGAATAAAAAAAAGTCAACAATGGAATTGTCATTAGGTGGCACAAGTTACTTGTTAAAGGGACAGTTTACCCCAAAATGAAAATTCTCTCATTATTTACTCACCCTCATGCCATCCCAGATGTGTATGACTTTCTTTCTTCTGCTGAACACCAACACATTTTTTTAGAAGAATTTCTCTGCTCTGTAGGTCCTCACAATACAAGTGAATGGGTACCAAAATGTTGAAGCTCAAAAAGGCAGTATAAAATTAATCCACAAGACTCCAGTTGTAAAATCAATGTCTTCAGAAGAGATATGATAAATGTGAGTGAGAAACAGATCAATATTTAAGTCCTTTTTTACTAATAATTCTCCATTTTCACATTCTTCTCCTTTTATGGTGATTCACATTATTTGTGTATATTGCCACCTTATGAGCAGGGAGGAAAATTTACAGTAAAAAAATATTGATCTGTTTCTCACCCACACCAATCACATAGTTTCTGAAGATATAGATTTAACCACTGGAGTCTTATGGATTACTTGTATGCTGCATTTATGTGTTTTTTGGAGCTTCAAATTTTGGAACCCATTCACTTGCATTGTGAGAAACTAAAGAGCTGAAATAATCTTCTAAAAATCTTCATTTGTGTTCAGTAGAAGAAAGAAAGTCATACACATTTGGGAAGACATGAGGGTGTTGGAATAAGTGGTGTTTTATTATAAAAGAATCTCTTAATTTAAATGTTTGTGTAAACAAACCATGTGCAAGATTTGGTAACAGACTGCTGAGGGCAGTAAATCCAATAAGAACTGCATTTCTTATTTCCAAATATTTATTTCTCAAAGTACTAAAACAATCGTTTATGGGACCGTTAAGGAACTGGAATCATCGTTTAGAGGAATACAGTTGTAACCAGAATCCTTAAATTTCCTACAATTCCCGTCACTACTCATATGTATAAAACTGTATTGTGTAAAGTTTCTTTCTGTCATAAATCCCACACTGTTATCTCTTTTTCTCAGTGTATATACTGTATAATACACTGTTTATCTATCTATCCATCCATCCATCCGTTGTTCCATCTATCTGTCTGTCATTCGGTCTGTCTGTCCGTCTATCCATCCGTCGTTCTGACTATTTGTCTGTCCATCCATCCGTCTATCTAACTATCTGTCTGTTGTTATATCCGTCCATACATTGTTTTATCTGTCTGTCTGTCTGTCCATCATCCATCGTTCTATCTGTCTGTCTGTCATTCTGTCCGTCCATCCATCATCCTATCTGTCTGTATGTCTCTCGTTCTGTCTGTCCGTCCATTGTTCTATCTGTCTGTCTGTCCTTCGTTCTATCTGTCTGTCTGTCCTTCGTTCTATCTGTCTGTCTGTCCGTCCGTACATCGTTTTATCTGTCTGTCTGTCTGTCTGTCCGTCCGTCCATCGTTCTATCTGTCTGTCTGTCCTTCCTTCTATCTGTCTGTCTGTCCATCCGTACATTGTTTTATCTGTCTGTCTGTCTATCTGTCCATCCATCATTCTATCTGTCTGTCTGTCATTCTGTCCTGTATGTCTCTCGTTCTGTCCGTCCGTCCATCATTCTATCTGTCTGGCTGTCCTTCGTTCTATCTGTCTGTCTGTCTATCCGTCAGTCCATCGTTCTCTCTGTCATTATGTCCGTCCGTACTTCGTTTTATCTGTCTGTCTGTCTGTCTGTCTGTCCATTGTTCTATCTGTCTGTCTGTCATTCTGTCTGTCCATCCGTCTTTCTATCTGTCTGTATGTCTCTTGTTCTGTCCGTCCGTCCATCGTTCTATCTGTCTGTCTGTCCGTCCATCCGTACATACATCGTTTTATCTGTCTGTCTGTCTATCTGTCCATCCATCGTTCTATCTGTCTGTCTGTCATTCTGTCCAGTATGTCTCTCGTTCTGTCCGTCCGTCCATCGTTCTATCTGTCTGGCTGTCCTTCGTTCTATCTATCTGTCTGTCTGTCTGTCCATCGTTCTGTCTGTCGTTATGTCCGTCCGTACTTCGTTTTATCTGTCTGTCTGTCTGTCCATCGTTCTATCTGTCTGTCTGTCATTCTGTTTGTCCATCCATCTTTCTATCTGTCTGTATGTCTCTCGTTCTGTCCATCTGTCCATCGTTCTATCTGTCTATCTGTCTGTCCTTCGTCCTATCTGTCTGTCTGTCCGTCCGTCCATTGTTCTGTCTGTCTGTCTGTCCGTCCATCGTTCTATCTGTCTGTCTGTCTGATGAAAAAGGTCTTTCATTTCTGTTGGAGAGTTTGAGTCTTTTATCATTACTGTATCTCAGTCATGGGTGATGTGTTCCTCTGGGACAGTAATATGGTCAGCTGATCAGCGAGAACCTTTTCTTTGTATTTCCTGTGGCTTTAGATCGATCTCTGTTGCAGGGGGAGAGAGAGTGAGCAGCTGGACACACCTCCTCACACAAACAGGTGAGTGAAACATAAAATCTTTATCAATGTCTTCTGATGTTGATTGGCTTTTCAGTAGATGGCAGTTAACATCACATTCTCATCTATTTGTCTATCAATCACAGAGAGTGGGTGGGTCTTTACATGGGGCAGAGCTAATTATGGACAGCTAGGGCGGGCCGCAGCGACCAATCAGGGCTCAGAAGTATGATCTGAAGATTCAAAAAGTGCTGAGCCAACTGCAAATGGCCCTATTGAAGGGTCATGAAACACTAAAATACATTTTCTGAGATGTTACCAGATATATTTGTGTTGCAGTTCATAGAAGACAATATTAGCATCTGTTAATTTAATTTTTTGGCAAAAAGTTGTTAATTTTATGATTTTGTGAGTTACTTTCGTCTTCCAGCTTATTTAGTGCAACACAGGTACGATTTCAGCCAAATACTGTGAAAAACAAATTATGTACTACAATAAAGCAATTAGCCATTAGAGATAGTGTTTTACAGTGATTTTTTTACTATTGTTAAAGGGTATCCTAACTTCTGTTGACCTTGGTAAACATACTTGTGGTTTAATTTTTAATTTTTTTTTTTTAATGACACTCAAGTAATATACTGTAGTTAATTAGTCGACTATTATATCGGCTCTACAGTGGCTTCTAAACTGGCTTATCCAATCAAAATTTTGTGCCGAACTGTCATTTTATAAATTGACTTGCTAGGATGACAGATCCCAACCAAGTCACTGGAATAATGCTCTTTACTGATAGCCAAAAGATTGCAATGTCTATTGTTTTCCATCAGGGGGCGAATGCACTCTGTGTACAGCCCGCAATACTTTCTCACATCCTGTCTAGAAATGCTGCTTTCATTTGAAGGTCATCACTTACCTTAGAGAATGCAGCATCTGTGTGTGCGTGTGTATGGATGTGAATGACTAATGACACAGTATTTTGTACTCGGTCACAGCTTCTATATGTTTTATGCATTAGTGAACCTTGAAATTAAAGAACCCCCTTTAGAAACACAGAGAAATTGTGTGAACATAAAACAACAAGAGAAAGCAAAGAGTAGGAACAGCGAAACAAGAAAAAATGTCAAAGAGATGTAGCATTTATGTATGGAATGGAATGGTTCATCCAAAAATGAAAGTTCTGTCATCGTTTATTCACCCTCATAATGATTTCCAAACCCAGTACGACTTTCTTTCTTCTGTGGAACACATAAGGAGCTATTAAGAACAGAATGTCCAAGCTGCTCTTTTTCATACAATGAAAGTGAATGGTCACAACAGCTGTCAAGCAACATTTTCAGTGAATAATGACTGAAATTTCAGTCTGTTCCCTACACAAAGCATAAAGCTATTCAAATGACTTGGAATAGTGTCCACAAGTTGTATGGACTACTTTTATGATTCTTTTACAGTGCTTTTATGTTCTTTTTTGAGTTTGACAGCCCAAGTCCCCATTCACCTTCATTGTATGGAAGACGTCGCAGTTCGGATATTCGGCTAAATTTCTCCTTTGGTATTGCGTGGAAGTCATATGGGTTTGGAACGACATGAGTGTGATTTTTCATTTATGGAGAGGGACACATTGTCCGCACACTGTCCAAATGTTGTCACAGCTGTTAAACATATTCCCTCATGTCAGATCTCCTTGTTTGACTTTGTTTTGTGTGTGCTGGTTACTTTCTGTCTCCTGGTCCATGCACCTCATGACATATTTAATCCACAAAAACTGCTGATGCTACAATGTTCTGCCACCGGGCAACACGTCCGCATGCCGTTTGTTGATGAGAGCAAACTAGGACAGTAAAGGGGGAAGTTATCCTCTTTAATCCACACTAACACCGGGGTCCGAGGACACATTTAGTCTTCGATGACAACTGAAATAAAAAGTTTCAGAGCTGATCTTTCGTTGACAGAAAGACTTTGCCTGAGGCTTGAGGGAATTTAACTGAGATTGTGAAGTGAAGCTTTTGAAAAAAGCATTTTAAGTTGGTCATTCCTGTTATGCAGTACCTTTTGAGCTCTGTAGCTTTAAAAAAATAAATATGCCTGGATTGTAGTTTAAGGAATTATTTCTATAAAAGAGTATACAAGACTTGTACAGATTTGCTCTGATCAAGCTCAGGCACTTGATTATTTACATAATGGCAAGAATGAACAGGATGGTAATAAAGAGCTAAAATTAGCCATTATTTATGCATTGAGGGATTGAGTTAGCTTACATGAGGGTGTCAACTTGAAGGATATTTTGATGTTTTTGAATCAGCTATTGAATTTTGATAATATCATACAAGTTTCTGAAATTTTATCCACAACCCTTAAAGGAATATCCCGGGTTCAATACAAATTAAGCTCAATCGACAGCATTTGTGGCATAGTATTGGTTACCACAAAAATATTTTTTGACTTACACCTCCTTTTCTTTAAAAAAAAGCAAAAATCGACTACCACCCCTGGAGTCGCGAGTTCGAATCCAGGGCGTGCTGAGTGACTCCAGCCAGGTCTCCTAAGCAACCAAATTGGCCCGGTTGCTAGGGAGGGTAGAGTCACATGGGGTAACCTCCTCGTGGTTGCTATAATGTGTGGTTCTCGCTCTCGGTGGGGCGTGTGGTGAGTTGTTCGTGGATGCCACGGAGAATAGCGTGGGCCTCCACACACGCTATATCTCCGTGGTAACGCACTCAACAAGCCATGTGATAAGATGTGCGGACTGACGGTCTCAGACGCGGAGGCAACTGAGATTCATCCTCCGCCACCCGGATTGAGGCGAGTCACTGCACCACCATGAGGACTTAGAGTGCTTTGGGAATTGGGCATTTCAAATTGGGGAGAAAAGGGGAGGAAAAAAAAAAAAAAAAATCAAGGTGATAATAAGGCACTTACAATGGAAGTGAATGGGGGCCAATTATTTAACGTTAAAATACTTTTTCAAAAGTAATAGCCACAAGGCATAAACAATATGCATGTAAACATGATTTTAGTGATATATAATCGCATACTAACCTTTTCAGTGTAAAGTTATATCCAATTTTACAACTTCGTTGCCTTTACGATGTAATGTAACAAACCCTAAAGCGACTGTAAAAATGACAATTTAAACAAATTTACAGCTCAAATAAAACATGTGTTTTAACAGAAGAATTCATGTAAGTGCATTCTGGGAATGGGGAAAATTGTCCCCATTCATTTCCATTGTATGTGCCTCAATGTCACCTAGATTTTTGCTTTTTTTAAAAGAAAAGGAGAGATGAGTCGAAATTAATTTTTGTAGTAATCAACATTATGCCACAAATGCAGTCGATTGAGCTTAACTTGTATTGAACTCAAAGCATTCCTTTGATTCTGAAAAGTTGGGACAGTATGAAAAATGCTAATAAAAACAAAAAGAAGTGATTTGTAAATTCTATTCACCTTGTGAATATTTAAAGCACTACAACAACACATTATTTGATGTTTTACCTTATGAATTTAATCAGATTTTTTCATCTAATTTCAAATGAGATGATTGCAATTTTACAAATCACTCATTTTAGTTTTTATTTCCATTTTCCATTCTATCCTAACTTTTTCAGAATTGGGGTTTATAAGGATGGAATTTTTTAGAGTGAGATAATCCTACTAATAAAGCACAACATCACAGAATTTGTAAAAAAAAAAAAATGTATAATACTAATATACTAATATAATAATCATAATAATACTAACACGTACTAATGTTTGTTCTGTTGTTTTCCCTGCAAAATGATGTCACTTCCTAGAGAATGATGTCATTTAGGACTGTTTTTTGTAAGTTAAAGAGATATAAAAGACTAACAAGATGTAAAGTTGTATTAATGTATAAAATGATAGCCAATTAAAATAGTATTCCCAAGAAAATATGTTTTGTTTGAAAAAGAGAAAGGAGAAAATGAAGAAACTCCTTGAATATTAATAAATACATTTCCAGTTTTACATTTTAGAACTTGGCAACCAGGGAGCATTGTAAAAAATGGAAACATCTGCTCAAGAAATGAAATTAGTTAAAAATGCACTACTTTGTTCACTCACTGCCAATATTGTGATATAAGAAAACTAACTAATATGATTTCCATCTTTAAAAATTGTGAGTTTAATAATTAATACAGTATATTAAGACATATAATGGGGATATGAAAATGTAATGCCTAACACTAATGACCTAAGTGCATTTTGTATGACTGGGTGTGAATGGTTTAATGGACTGTCTATGTCTATCTCTTTGTAATGTGTTCTTATCAGTCAGTAATGTGTTTATTTATTTAAAAGCTGTAAGAACCACAAATTGTAGTCCTGTGTTTATTTTTACACCATTGATAACCATCTGTATTGTGTAACTATATTGTTTAGACTTCAGATCCATTGTTAAAACACAGTCCCGCCCCCAAAAACCTTATTGGCCAATCATAGAGCAGTTGACTTCTCTATTGGCTCCAGACCCAAAGATTTCCTATCAGTATACTGATAAAAAACAATGCTGCATGCTAAAAAATGACTGTGTCCCTGGATGCTGAGCTGAACTCCCAGTAATGGGCGGCATAATTCCTTAAAATTACTTCATTCACACATGCTTAGAGGTGCAGCAGACAGCCTGATTCACACTTGCACCCAAAGTAGAGGACTCTGTCTGTGTTTGAACGCCTACTGAGCAGCGCTGTACCTGACATTTCATTATAATGCCTCATATATAATATTTAATGACTTAAAAATGTCAAGTAAAAGCTACAAAAATAATTTGCCCTCATCCGGAATACACAAGTATGTACAACTTAATCATTAATTTAAAAAAATAATTAAAAAAAATAAACAGTTTTCAATGTTAAAAAATAATAATATTTTGTATAAATGTAATTAATTTTGGAGTGATGAATATCAAGGATTCTTTTAAGGTTAATCCATTTGAACTGGACAAAATGTGACTTTTCACAAAAATTTTAAAAGTATTTGATATTTAACAATAAGACAGTCAAGTCTCACACGCGGAGGCAACTGGGATGCGTCCTCCGCCACCCGGACTGAGGCGAATCACTATGCGACCACAAGGACTTAGAGCGCATTGGGAATTGGGCATTCCAAATTGGGAGAAAAAGGGGGGAAAACAAGACAGTCATGAGGGTCGAAAAGTTTTTTTTTTTTTTTTACATAACAACAAAATGGTTACCTGGATGTTGGTTTTTTAAATATTAAAACATTTTACAACAAAAGTTTTTCACTGCTTATTTTTTCAAGAAATAATAATAAAAGATTCTTCCAAACTAGTTATGCCAATTTCTTTTCTTAATGAGAATCTGGACGGTTACATCACTTGGATTGACTTTGAATGTCAAACTTTAAAGTTATGCAGCATAGTAGATGTATGTATATTCAAATAATTGTTTTGACTTGAGTGGATTTTTAATGTATTCATTAATAACTTAACAGATCCGGATGAATGAGCATCACATATTGCATACCTTCTATTGTAGACCTTATAAAGCCATCTGATAGCTTTGTGTGAGGAACAGACCGAAAATTATCATTGTCTTCCCATCCACTGTAGCTCTCAAATAATGCGTTTCTATACATTTAGGGTCTGTTCAAAAAACCTAGTGAGCGTCTTCCAGAGGCAGCATTTTAAGACATCATTAGTGCGCTCCAGACGTGAAAGCTGTTCCAAAAGGTAGGTATCTTAATTATGCTGCCTCTTAAGATATCTCGTTTTGGCCAAATTCTAAGGTAGCATCGGATGCATCAGTCCCCGGGTAGGCGATCCCAGAATGCACCGTGATAAGCTTGGTGAAAAAATAAATCCAAGATGGCGGACGAAGCAAGAGAAATGTTTATTATAAGTATACTTATAATCCATTCAATACTGAAAAGTATTGATAAATAACAGTTTAGTATGATACAAAACAGAATATTTTATCCCAAATGTGTGTATGCCGTGAGTATTTAGGCTTAGAGTATTGAATTGTTTCTCTCACATCACCTGTTTTGAAATCAGTTGCAAGTCGAGTGTCCCGTGCCCTGCGCGGGGAGTGCTATTTGAATGAAACACAGAGCTGCCCCTATGTAGAGTGTTCCAAATCGCTCTCTTATGAGGCATCATTTCAGTAAGGATGCTGCCATAGTAGACAGCTGCTTATGTAGGCAGGAGACAGCAAGGCAGCTCACTAAGTATCGGAACAGACCTTTAGTCAAAACGCGATGTGCCAGATTTCATGTCAATGACAAATGGTCCCGAGACACGAGAACTAGCTATGTTTGATGTCCTTGAGGTCAAAATTGCCGCTGGTGACTTTCACAGGTTACTGGTGAAGAGGAGCTGTGCTGCCATCAGGTGACCAGCTATAGGTTACCACTCTCACAAGGCAGCATTACTGGCCCTCATAGGAGAAGAAAAAGATGGAACGTTTGACCTCCACAAATCCGCTCTCAGCTGTAACGGGATCCCTGTAATAATGACACATTTCATTACCTTTAGCGCTTCGCATCTCAAGGACACGAAGTAAATGTCCCAATGTGGATGTATGTCAATGTCATTGTTGTGCTTCTGCTGTTGACACGCATCATTGCTGATGCTGATGCGTTGGTTTGTTGAATGTGTATTTGAAAAAAAAATGTGTGAATCATCATTTAACATTAGCTTTATTACCTTTACCTAATGTCAGTTTGTCCCCAGCAAAGTCATTATGTTGACTTTTCTTTAGCTTAAATATGTCTGTGCTTTGTGAAAATTTGAAACACTGCCCCCAGTGGCCAAAGCAGTAAGTGTTGTTGGGCAGATGCGCATGTGTGTGCTCCATTTTCTGGGTGAAATGTCCACAGAGGGTGCCAAAAGCGAGTTGTGAAGCGAGTTGTTTCTTAGCTGTACAGTCTGTAATACAGTGAAGAGGAATGCATATTTTATAAACTGTACCCCCCAACCCATACAAAACTAAACCTAACCATCAGCAGAGTAAAAATGTAATGTTAGAGGAACTTATCACTGATTATGCAAGCACGATTACTTCCTGGTTTCGACGCAAGATCTGAAACCAGGTCTTTCATGTTGCTGACGCAATGCACACTAGATCTGAAGCAAAAATGTTAAATAGGAGATAGCACTGGTCAGTGAGTCAGCATAATGTAGCCGATCACAGGATACCAGAACTCTTGGAAACAACATGCCGATTTGCCACGTGGTCGTGTTGTTCAAGACATCTTTCCTTCTGATTAAGCTAGTGCCTAACCCACATTTGTACAGTATCCAGCATTCAGAAATTAGATATCAGCTTTAACTTTCAGATAAATCCATCCCTATATGGCACATCTAGGCACAATGGCATAAAACCAACTGTGTCCATCATAAAGTTATTTCCTGTCTAACTGGGCAGTTCTTGCCTAAAATAAACCGCAAACTAAACCAGACTTTATGCCAATAGGCAAGAGTCTGCAAAACTAGGGTTAGTCTTCATATTGTAGCATCCGTTGTCAGTTATGTGACAGTGGTCTACAGCAGTTTGGACAACCTCTTGACCACTGACCAAAAGCTGTTTTGACTGGCAATGTGTTGTTTTTGTGTGGTGTGGGGTCAGCTAGAGATGGTTGGTTGGGAGGGGAAGAAGTTGTTTTGTTAGTGATGTTGAGAGAATCAGACTGCATCAGGACAAATCATCTTTGTTGTGTCTGAAAGGAGCTTTATGTTTTGTTTTTGTTTGTATCTGCTTTGAAGGACCTTCCTTTGTACTTTGACTATTAGTTGATGCAAGATCTGACACTGTCAACAGTGTCACAACACGGCAAAACTAAATGGCTCCCATTATGATCAAAGAAGCTGTCTAAACTGGAAGGGCCTAATGTGTTGCATTGCCTCACAACTACACGCCTTGATGGACACAGTGTTTCTGGTTTTAGCAAACTAAAGGATTATTCCGGATTCATCTCAATCAACAGCATTTGTGGCATAATGTTGATTACCACAATAATGTATTTGGACTTATCCCTGCTTTTCATTATAAAGCAAAAATCGAGGTTTCAGTGAGACATTTACAATGGAAGTGAATTGGGGCAATTTCTAGAAGGTTTAAAGGCAGAAATGTGAAGCTTATCTTTATAAAAGCACTTACATTAAGTCTTCTGTTAGAAGTCAAGTATTATTTGAGTTTTAAATCTTCATTTTTATGGTCATTTTATGGTTTTAGGGTTTACAGTGTTACGTCGTCATATGCCTTGCCTTCCCTGCTGGAAAATCCAGCTTAAACTGGTAGCTGTGTACACCATTCGGCACCACTCCAAAGTTACCTTTCTCAAAAGCCTGCTGTGGCAGTATCGTGGTACAGTGATGGTACAGTATGTAAAACCTTGCTATTTTTATATATATATATATAAAACAATTTAAAACAAGAAATAAGAATAAAAAGTAATAAAACAAATTTTAAAAAAGGAAAAATTATTAAATATTAATAAAAAAGAAAAAGAATACAGAAATAAAATGATGCAGTGCAATCAGAAAGTGTTCAGTCAGTAAATGCACAGTTAAACAGATGTGTTTTCAGATGGCAACGAAGTTGTAAAATTGACTATAACTTTACACAGAAAAGTTTAGTAAGCATTCTAAAATTGTAAAACATGTTAACACATTGTTTAAATCATGTTGCTATACTTTTGAAACAGTAAGTATTTTAACATTTATGGATTGAAAGTGTTTCACTGTAACCCAGATTTTTGCTCTTTTTTTCTTCTTCTTTTTTTTTAAAGGGGGCAAGTCAAAATACATATTTGTGGTAATCAACATTATGCCACAAATGATGTCGACTGAGCTTAACTTAAACTATAAACCCAGAATTTTCCTTTAAACTACTACTTCAGCATTCTAATAAAATGTAAATATAATGATTTCATTCACAAATATCAAGTTTGAGCTGAGTGCTATAAATTTAATTCCTTATCTATTACAACTTCTATTTTATTTTTTCTAATCTGTTTGTGATGTCTCTGGCCTGCTAATGTAAGTCATATTTTGTTTTTCACCATATATATATATATATATATATATATATACAGTTGTGCTCAAAAGTTTACATACCCTGGCAGGCACTGATTTTGAAAATATGACTGATCATGCAAAAAAGCTGTCTTTTATTTAAGGATAGTGATCACATGAAGCCATTTATCATCACATAGTTGTTTGGCTCCTTTTTAAATCATAATGATAACAGAAATCACCCAAGTGACACACAAGGTGACACACAGGTTTAAATGGCAATTAAAGGTTCATTTCCCACACCTGTGGCTTTTTAAATTGCAATTAGTGTCTGTGTATAAATAGTCAATGAGTTTGTTAGCTCTCACGTGGATGCTCTGAGCAGGCTAGATACTGAGCCATGGGGATCAGAAAAGAACTGTCAGAAGACCTGCGTAACAAGGTAATGGAACCTTATAAAGATGGAAAAGGATATAAAAAGATATCCAAAGCCTTGAAAATGCCAGTCAGTACTGTTCAATCACTTATTAAGTGGAAAATTCGGGGATTCTTCTGGCAGTTGTGGCTGAAATCTTTCTTGGTCTACCTGACCATGGCTTGGTATCAAGAGATCCCCGAATTTTCCACTTCTTAATAAGTGATTGAACAGTACTGACTGGCATTTTCAAGGCTTTGGATATCTTTTTATATCCTTATCCATCTTTATAAAGTTCCATTACCTTGATACGCAGGTCTTCTGACAGTTCTTTTCTGCTCTCCATGGCTCAGTGCATCCACGTGAGAGCTAACAAACTCATTGACTATTTATACATAGACAGTAATTGCAATTTAAAAAGCCACACGTGTGGGAAATTAACCTTTAATTGCCATTTAAACCTGTGTGTGTCACCTTGTGTGTCTGTAACAAGGCCAAACATTCAATGGTATGTAAACTTTTGATCAGGGCCATTTGGGTGATTTCTGTTATCATTTAGATTTAAAAAGGAGCCAAACAACTATGTGATAATAAATGGCTTCATATGATCACTATCCTTAAATAAAAGACAGTTTTTTTGCATGATCAGTCATATTTTCAAAATCAATGCCAAAATTTCACAATTTCTGCCAGGGTGTGAAAACTTTTGAGCACAACTGTATATATATATATATATATATATATATATATATATATATATATATATATATATATATATAGATAGATAGATAGATAGATAGATAGATAGATATATGCCATTGTAACAATACTAACATTATGTGTGAAATTATTTCACTGTCCTAAAACATCCCATGCAAATTCAGTTGTTATATCAATGGATTTCCATTGAAAATAAAGTAGGATACAACGTTTTTGACCATTTGTACTGTTACTGAAGTATATACACAAATTACAGTTGGTTGATTCCAGTGTAGAATCTATGTAATGCTGTAACTTTTACAATATTCGACCGATCATGAAACAAGAGAAGTTTTGATGTTTATTCAGGGCCCACCAGCTCTGCTGACATATCCCATGATGCATTAGGATAATTTACACTAATATGAGTGTGTTTGTGTGGGCGACATCCTCCCAGCTCTGGCCGAGAGCATTAGCGTTGTTTTTTTCCTCTAGCAGCCCATTTCCTCTGCGTCCTGAGCTGTGATCACCAAACATTAATAAAACCAACCAGAGACTCCCGAACACCCACTCACATCCTTACGGTTCATCATGGAAATGAACATATGACTCCAGCATCACATATGACTCCAGTGTTTATGCTATTTTTGAGTGCAGGAAGTATCTCTGGACTTCTGTGTGTGAAAATCTCCCCTCCCCAACCCCCCAAACCACTGCACGGCTGAATCCCTCTACCTGCTTCCCAGGACGGAATGTTTGATTCAGGCATTCCAGCTTGAGATACATGGATGGATAGAGCAGTGTTGAGGAGTAACTAACTAAACGTAGCAGCCATACGAACTTGACTACATTTTTCTCTAGTATGACAGTACTGCAGTTGTTTTCAAAACAAAGAGGCCGTTCACACCAAATGTGTTTTTGCAGCTGTCTGCTCTGTTTTCAGTTGTTTTCTATGTAAGCAGGCACTAGGCAGCGTTTTTTTTTTTATTTATTATTTTTTCAGTGTTGCATTTTCAAGATGCTCTGTCAACTTTTGAAAGCGTGTCTCAAGACACCTGCATTTTGCTTTACTCCTTGTTCTAGATTTAGCTTTTTAGCGGTTCGGTCTGAACAGCCCGAAACTTTCTCATTCACAAGCTTGTTCCAATGAGCAGGGCCATTTTTAGGCATAGGCGAACTAATCGGCCAAATCGGAAGACACCCCCAATCTCCACATCCCCCCCTCCCCCGGCATTTGGGAGCACCAACTACGCGGTCGCCACACTAATACACCACCACGTCCGCAAATCTCAAACTTCCACCCCCACGTCCGACAATCGCAATCTCGCCTATGCTCAGAAAATGGTCAGGCCCTGCCGATGAGCAGTGTTGTAGTGCGACGTGTTGCAGTTTTATTGACGCAGCTTTATTAACAGTCCGTTTTCTTGTATGTAGTGTTGGAAATTGTAGTCTTTCTAGTGAATTGGCTCTGATTAAATTATAAATAATGTCTCCCTTTTTTTCAGCATCTTGTACAGGAGCACCAAGGTTTTTAGACACTGTGTCAATTAACTTTTTTTTTTTTTTTTAGCTTTTTTTAGCACAAGACTGCATTCAGTCCGCTGTCCCTTAGTAGCTTTTAGTGTAGCTAAATACTTTTTCAAAAGAGTGACTTGACTGTAGTTTATGCTGCGTTCATGTTGTGTTGGAATTACTGTAATTACAAAATGGCAACTCAGAGATTCTACTCTGAGTTATTCACGTCCTGGGACCTCAGAAATTATTCATTTTTATGACAACACTCATACTGCCAAAATGGTTTTGTTATTGACAACAACAAAATATTTATCACTATATGTTCTTGCAAAAATCTTAAGAACAAAGAATGTGCTCCAGGTAACAATGGCATATCAAACAGAAATATTGTATGTTTATTACCTTTAACTGTAGAGGCCACTGCCATATTGGTTCTTTTCACTTGACGGCATGACTGTCAAGTCAGAGCTTTCATAGAATTCGGAGTTTATAACTTGTAATTACGAGTTCTACGAAGATGCAAATGCTTTTTACATGTCAGAAACTCATAACTGTGGTAATTTCAACATGTCGTGAATGTACCATTAACTACTTTTAATTATGAGTAGCTTGTATCTTGGCAAGCTACAGTTTTAAAGTAGCTTTTTCAGCTCTGGGAAAAAGTGTGTTTTTATGTGTATGAGTGTGTGTTCATGTGAAATGAGTTCTTAGTCTGGGTGGTGATGAATCACTGAGGTCTGGTCATTGTCTGTCAGTGATTATTGTGTTTGTGCTAGGATGTAGCATGTTGTGATCAGAGCATGTAATAGGTATTTGATTGATATTTTTTTTTATCGATTTCTCTCTGTTCTTGCAGATTGTGTACAAATCTGAACATAACGTGCTGTTGTTGGTAAGTACGCTGAACTTAAGTGTTTGTAGTTCTCTGATACAACAGGACATTGAGTTTATTAGTGGTGCAAGCAAATTTGTTATAATTCCCATTTTCCTCAAAAGTGATTCTCATTACAGTAACTATTTGCATGCTGCATGTATACTGCGTTACATTTTAAATCAGAACGATTAAAGGCAGTACATTTATTGCTACCATGAAGTATAAATACTTTACAATGTGATGAATGACAATATTTTAAGTGGAAAACCAGAAATAAATTATCCTCTCTTGTGCTGAGGTTCCATCACAGTTGCCATGGCAATAAACTCTACATCTTTAGGTTTAAAGTAGCTTATTATGGGATGTGACTGCTCTGACATTGAGCCTGGGAGAGAGAACGAAAGGATTAATGGATATCTTTAAGCCTGACTGCCAGAAGGAATGCTGAGACCACAGCTCTGGCTTCTGTGCCTTTGAGAGTTCAATGTCTGGATTTCGGTAATAGGACATTTTCAGCGCTGCGTTCCCAGCTTTAGTAAAGAGATGAGTATCTGTTACTGGAGTAATTAAGCAGGTGGCTTTGTGCTGTGATCACTCTCGTGCCATTGTATCAGGACATCAGAGAGTAATGAGCCATCATTTGAAAAGAATATTAAGTTATTTATGTAATGGAAACTCTTGCAATGCCATATCTGTTAATTTCTCAGCAACTCGGACAAGGCTGGAGGCTAAATCCTATAGTTATTATAAAAAGTTCTTGCAGTTACTCATGTAATATGTTTCTTTGTGTGCTTTGAAACAGATTCTTATTTATTTATTTATTTATTATTAGTATCATTAGTATTATTATTTTGCATCATGTTTGTATTATCAGTAATGCAGCCTAACTAGACAGCATTTTCAGGCATAATAGGCATGCTTTCAATCAAGGCAATTTATGATGCCTTCTAAAATACGTAATATTTGTCCAAGATGGTAGATGAGTTGAAAGAAATATTGATTATAAATAGGGTTGCTACCCATCCCATACGGGATTGTCCCATATAAAAAAAGAAGATGAATTCCATATTGATTCGATCATATTTATTAAACCAGGCCTAGACTGACAGTGAAATCATTTAAGGGGAGGCCCATACTTCAGATTTGAAGGCAGTAGCCCTAATTATAAATATATTCATATTTATTTCGATGCTCAAAAGTATTGAGAAAAATCATTCAAAACTGATTTTTTAAACATTTTGTATTTTACGCAGGATTCGAGGAAAAAAAATAGAAATAGGAGAATAGAAATATTTTAACATGGGGAAAAGATGACATACATATAAAATGTTAATTCTGTCATCTTTTACTCACCCTTATGCCGTCTAAAACTATGATGATTTTCTTTCTTCTGCAGAAAACAAACAAAGGTATTTTGATAGAGCATGTGTACATGCACAGGGCGCGAGGAAGTGTAACTGAGCCCCAAATCACGACTGACCGCAATGAAAAGATTTATGGTGAAAAAGGAGTTACATTTTGGTCTGTTTCTCACCCAAAACTGATCATATAGCTTCAGAAGACATGAATTAAACACGGATGGATTGCCTTTGTGCTGCTTTTACATACTTTTGGAGCCTGAAAGTGCTGGACCCATGACTTGCATTGTATGGATATATTCTCATCATATCTCGATAAAATTCTTCATTTGTGTGCTGAAGAAGAAAGTAAATCAGACAAGTTTGAGACGTGATGAGATACTGTAATTATTATTTTTGCGTGAACTATTCCTTTAAATTACAATCTTCGAGTCTTGACTTTGTGCAAAGACTCCCACATATAGATAACCACAGTGTGTTTTAGTGAGCAAAAGAAAAACAGAGTGTTCTCTGCCTTTTTATTTAATTATTTCTATTATCTACATTAGTATGCTGTTCTGTAAGTTTCTATGTTCTATAAGTGTGTTGCTATGGGAACAGTTTGCTGTGCATCAATGACTGAATGCTCTAGGGCCCTTTGTTTGTGAATAACATGTCGTCCACACTCAAAGAAACTGATTTAGCAAATAATACATTTTTATTACCATTTAAATGCCATACTTTCTACATTTACAATGTAAATGCCATGCACAATGATTCTACCGGTCTTTATGGTGAACAAACAGGCATATATTTTATATTATCAGTAATTCAGCTTGTCAAGGAAAATTCATAAATGCATGCTTTGTAGCTAGCTTACAAAAAAGATAACAATGAAATTATCAGTTAGACAGAAGAAAGGGGTGTTCCAGTGAAAGGGGAGTGTGGAAGAAAGAGAGAAAAGAAGAGGGGGCGGCAACAAATCTGAGAAAATGAGTTACCCTTGAGAAAGCATGCTGGCTCCTGGTTGTCGTGGCAACGGGACCTGTTATGTAACCATGTTGCCGTGGCACGTGTTTCCATGGTGATGCAGGCTTGACCACACCCACCAGCTGGACAATTTAGAGGCATTCAATTCCAGGAAGAAGTATGATGTGTGTAGATGCAACCTGGTATCCATGTGGTCTTTGGTGATTGTTATCATTCATAGCAATTATTTTTAATGTCCCATTTAAAATTTGACATGTATATTTGTAGATGCTTTTATTCAAAGTGGTCTGTCTGTTTGTCTCTATATTAATACATAGAAATATAGACTCTTTGAGGCATCATAAACTCAGACTCAGCTATATTTGTTTTCTTCAACAACATTCATAGGTTTTGCTATGTTTTCTGTTTGTATAATTGAGACATTTTTTTCCGCTGTTCATACTGTAATTTTCTTATTTCTATTGTGAACACAGTTGTGATATTGTTGTGGGAGATATGTCATCTTTCTCTTTAGGGGGTGGAATCTTCTCCTGGGGCTGGAATGAACATGAATGTGGGGAAATGGTTCCCTCTTTTACATCACACAACCACAATCAGTCCCAAGCCTCAGAGACACTGCGCCTCTTCTGATTGGCTGTGGAGCTGGGCATTCATGGCACTGTGCAGTTTGAAGAGCAATGAAGAGGCTGCAAGCTGAACAGGTTTATAGCTTTTGGCTCTCTGACTGGGTTTTGACAGACAAAGACTGTTTGCTTATGTTACGGTCTTAATGAATTATTCAGAAAGACTCATTTAAGCCTGTAAAGGACAGATTTTAGATCAAAGTCTCAAAGAGGCAAATGTGGATTCACACATTATGCATATGACATCAGAAAGGTTAAAAGGAAACATCATAGAATGTTTTTAACAACACTAAGCCTATTTGCAGCTGTATGCAAATATTAAGAACTTTTACATGAGAGGCACTTGTCAGGTTTTAAAAATGACAAGGACATTGTGACAAGTAAAGGGTATGTTCTTCTTCTTCTTATTATTATTAATATTATTATTATTATTACTTTTTATAGGGCATGTTCTAAAATGTATAATAAATTATGTTGAAGGGATAGTTCATCCAAAATGCCAATTCTAACCTGGTCTCATTGAATATAGTTACTTTACCTATATTTTTGCAAAATTATTTGTGCGTTTTTTTGTAGTTGTTGTTTTTTTTTTTTTAAAGAAAAAGAGGGCCAAGTCAAAATAAAAATGTTTTTGTGGTAATCAACATTATGCCACAAATGATGTCGATTTAGCTTAACTTGTATTGAACCCAGAATATTCCTTTAAGTTTCACTTAAAGTCCCCATGAAATGGCTTAACGAGCTAATTTTTTTCCTGTGTTGACGTATTTACTTCTTGAAACAGAAAGCTGGGGCAGTGCATTTCAAAATAAGTTTTTATACCCTTTTGACATACATTCTCATTCTAGAGAGCATTTTAGTGGACAAAAGCTTATATACACCATTGAGGGCAAGATGAGTCAATATTTGTTCCTGGAAGAGAAGACTGTACATTTTATATGCATTTACCTGCTAAGAGTTAATGTGGTCCACTTTTAGGAGTACATAAGCATATAAATTACCTCAAAGCTAACAGACATGGAATAAAAGCAACAAAACGTATGGGGTCTTGGCATGAAAATAAATATAATTTATAAAAATCTGTACATTCATACATCATGTTATAATTTGTATAGATAAATTAATTTTGCATCAGCAGTGCCTTATACACTCGAAAAACAAACGAAACACAAAATCTGTGTTTTTAGTGCTTTTATTATCATTATTTCTGTTTTTATCTTGTTGGTTTTTTTTTCTTCCTCTTCACAAAAAGACACAAAATTGCCTTAACAATATGTCAGCTCAAACCATCAATGAAAACACCACCTGGTTTAAATAACTATCCATACTTTTCACTGCAGTGTGCTGAAACACACAAGGGACGTCTCACAAAACAGCACAAACGATTGGGATTTCACCTTTTTTTAGTCCGATGTTTACTATTTCCAAGACTATTTAGTCACAAAACCAACCTCTGAAATTCTACTTAAATATATTTATTACTAGTTCATTTTTGACTGATGTTGGTGCTCTGATGAGGCTGGGTCTTTGAACAGTATATTAAGGAAAGAACCCAACGCTGACATTCCCAAGACACAACTGGCAGTGTGCTAGTTTGGTCCCAAAGAATTGGGTTTACTTGACATTTTCACAACAATGAAAAATAAATATCGAAACAAACCTAAGACACTGTATCGGTTCCTTTCTTTTACTCAGTCCATCAAAAACCCTGTTTATGTTCCTTATAAATTAACACCTAAGAATCATGTTGTATTGTATAGGATTGTCTCTTGTGAAAGTTTAACATAAAACCGTTTTCGTCGGTGGCTTCCAAAATAGCTTGCATGTTCTGAATTTTCAAATGCAGTCAAAGCATTTTTTAAACTTTATTAAAGACTTTTCTTGTTGAACACAATGCTGGTAGTTTGTTCAAAACAAAGTGAGTTTGGTCCCAGTGATGCGCTAACTAGCCTTGTTATTTTTCCTTCAAATCGAACAAAGTGTCTAATAATGTTCCTTATAAATGAACACCTAAGAATCATGTTGTATTGTATAGGATTGTCTATTGTGAAAGTTTCACGTAAAACCGTTTTCGTCGGTGGCTTCCAAAATAGCTTGCATGTTCTGAAATTTCAAATTCAATCTAAGCATTTTTTTAAACTTTATTAAAGACTTTTCTTGTTGAACACAATGCTGGTAGTGAGTTTGGTCCCAGTGATGCGCTAACTAGCCTTGTTATTTTTCCTTCAAATCGAGAGTCCCAATCAAGAATGACGTGACATTTCCAGCGATAAATAATTTGTCTGTTGACATGGGACGCAAAAAGCTACGCAAAGCGACACAATGACAGCCAATCAGAATGTATTTATTGTTTAACTGAATTTTTTTACCAATAAGATTTCACTTTGGGTGGGGCTACCCTGCATGACGCCCCAGAAATAAGTTCTGTTGCTCATATTTAAATGCGGTTGTGGCACAAAATCTAACAAAAAGATTTTTACCTTTATCGCTTTTATTGGTTTTTCGTGTCATGCCTGGTTAGGACATGGTCTAACGCGAAAGTTACCAACCTAACATGTAAGCTACAAAATATTTAGTCGTTTGTTCAACAAAAGGGAATCTAAAAGTGAACTTGTGCAAACAGCGCAAAAGGCATTCTCTACATGGTAACTACAATAGTACAAAACATTGGAAAACAATTTTCTTAGCTAACTTGATCACTACATGGACATGACCACAAAGTACATGGATTGTTTTTTGTTTTTTTCCCATTGAAAGGTGATAAGTGATTGGAACAACATTTTCACAACATTTAAACAACCGAAAACAAACACTTCAATGAGAAAAAAAGAATGTTTACACAACACTAGCACACACAAGCACTGTGTACAACATTGTCACTCGTGAACGGAAATTCACCAGGCATTTTGCACAGCACGACAGCACAATTAACCACGAATGAAATAGCGCTACATATGGCTGAATGATTACAACTTCTCAGGGTTATTGTGCTACATCTAAGCTGAATTAATTCTCAGTCACAACTCAAAGAGAGATGCTAATCTACGACAAACGAAAACACACACACTTTTACGCAAACACACGCTAAATACGGTACTATCAGGTGGGGGATGTGGCTTTATGGTTGACACACATAGTGGTTGGTACACCATGGTTCATTACACACACTGACTCGGTTGGTTGTCTGCTTCGGTTGGCACGCTGGGTCTCTATAAACACATAAAGAAGAGAAAACCACAACAACAAACAACAAGGAAAATCATATTAATACACAAAAACGAACGTCACAGAAACATGGGGGAGGGGGGAGGGGGGACAGATGGAGAAGTCTGGCGGGATTGTTGTCCCTCGAACCGTGCAAGCAAACATCCACTGGGATGCATGAAGTATCAAGCAGGTGACTTATGACTTCCATCACAGGCTCATGGTAAACGCAGGTTTTACCATGCTCATCTTCCAAGCTGCACTCATTAATGTAGACTGGTTATTGTACAAGGAATAGTTCGCCCAAAAATTAAAGGTCTGTCATTATTTACTCACCAACATGTCATTCGAAACCTGTATGCGGCGTTTTTTTTTTCCATGAAACATGAAAAAAAAACATTTTGAAATATTTACTAATGGGGTCTTGAGCTTTCAAGCTTCAAAAAGGATGCAACTCACTGTTGACTCTTAAATTTTGCTTTAGTTCTAACAATTTGTATCTTTTTCCCACACAAAGCAATCACATGGTTTCAGAAGACATAGAAAGACCATTTCTATGGTGCTTTTGTGTCTGTTTTGAAGCTCGAAAGCTTCTGTCCTCATTTGTTTTTATTGCATGGAAAAGAGCAACCATTCCTTTTGTGTTCCATGGAAGGAAGAAAGTCATACAGATTTAAAATGACATGAGGTTGGGTACATGATGACAGAATTTTCATTTATGATTGAACTATTCCTTTAACGTGATTGGCTCAGTACATGCTGTGATTGGGTGAGTTGAAACGCAGTGTGACTCTCATGCTCGGTTAATGAGGTGTGGCATGCTACCGGTCTGTGAAACAGGGCACAGTCATTGCTAGTCCTGCCTCGGCTATCCTGTTTCAATCCCCCCGGAGGTCACACACACTCTCTTTGACCTTTCTGACCTTTCAAGAGCCAAGTGTGGTTTTGCATCCTTTTAACTGTATTGAATTATGCACTAGTTTCACTGATGCATAATCGCAACAATTGCTATCATTTTTTTTTTTTTAAAGAGATAGTTCACCCTCATGATAGTCCAAACACATTTGACTTTCTTCCTTCCATGGAACCCAAAAGGAGATGTTAGGCAGAATGTTAGCCTCAGTCACCACCGTTCATTTTCATTGCATCTTGCATTCACTTTCATTGGTGACTGCGGTTGTCATTCTACCTAACAGCTCCTTTTGTGTTCCACAGAAGAAAGTAATATGGGTTTGGGAACAACATGAGGGTGAGTAAATGACAGGATTTTCAATACTGGGTGAACTATCCTTTTAAATACGGGGTTTAAAGTCCAAGGGATTGGAAAAAATAGCTGCCGGAAAAAAACAAAAACAGCTTGCCGATAAAGAGGGGTGAAAGATCAAAGAGACATCACAATACAGGCAGAGCTTATTGCCAAGCAACAGGGAAGTTATGTATGCATGTTCTTTCAAAGAAAACAGAGTCTATATACAGATTGGATACAAAATTTATTTCATGCAAGGTTCATATTTACAGTTTGTCATTCGCATATGTATTTTTTTGCATAAAAGTGCATGCATTTACCTCTCCCCAAGTACTTTTTTTTCTTTTTAAAAGACGTTTTCTGCACATTATACAGCTACATAGCATATTTTCTGTGGTTGTGGTTTTGTGTGTGGTTTGCTACAGTATTAAAGCAATGTTTGACAATGAGATGTACACGTGTATAAGATAAACCGCATTTGTATGAAAAATATGCGTAGATTGTTGTGAAAATAAAATTATTTATTTTGATAGCTGGTATTATAGTTGTAACTATGTTTTTGACTAAATTTGCCCGCTCTGGTCGAGAAAGAGTTAAAGTGCATTTTTCACTATTTGCATCTTAATTTGTTTGTCAAAAAACCACATGGTCTACTCGACCGCTGCTACTAACAGATAAAGGGTGCTTAAAACACACCAGAGATCATAGTTTGGGGAAAGGCAAAATGTCTGCAAAAAAAACTTTTTCATTGTACTGTAATATGCTACATATATTGTATGTCATCGTAAATGATATCATACTCTGCATCAGATATATTTAAAGAAGCTTTGGATGAGAAAACATAAATTGTCTTACATATTTTCATTAAACTTACTTTTTTCTCAGATAGTTTCCCATGCAAGGCATGCAAATGCAAATTAGGTTTCTTCCGTCAAGTTTCTATCTTGTTGACATGTGCATCACTAGAATCATGATTGTATAGTGTTACTAATTTATCTCATATTTGTTTTCATACTGCTGAACTATATATGAAATAGCCATTTTCCATAGTTCCCTTCTTTTTATTCTTTTAAATGGTGTCCAATAGCACCTAATGAAAACCACAGCTTAGAAACACCCAAGGGTTTGGAAAAAGAAGGAGGTATGAAGGAGAGAGAGAAGGGGAAACAATGAATGTGCAGAAGTTTTGAAAGGGGTAAGGAAATGAGACCACAAAGAGGTATGGGAAGACATGGCCACTGCATAGGAAGATGAAGAACCTTGAAGAGAAGAAAGAGAAGAGGAAAGAAGATGGAGAATGGAAGAGAAAGAGTAAAGAGAAGGGAAGAGGATGGAGAAGAAGAAGAATAAAAGATACAATGAAGTAGAGGGGTAGATGTAGGAGAAGTAGATGGGAAGGAAAAGGGAAGAGAAAAAGGACAGAAAAGAAGAGAAGGAAGTGGAAGGGAAAGAGAAGGGAAGATGGAAGGAGAAGGGAAGTGGGAAAAGACACAGGAGAAGGAATGGGAAAGAGAAGAGGAAGTAAAAGGGAAGAGGAAGGAGAAAAGAAAACAGATAAGGAAGTAGAACGGAAAAAGGAGGGAAAGTAGGTGGGAAGAATTAGATGGGAAGAGAAAAAAGACAGAATAAAAAGAAAAGGACAGGGGAAAAGGTGGGAAGTGGAAGGGGGAAAATAGAAGGGACAAGGAAGGAGAAGTGAAGAGGAAAATGACAGAAGAGAAGAATGAAAAGGGGAAAGAGAAAGGAGGAGGAAGTAGATGGGAAGAGAAAAAGAGAAAGAGGGAAGATTTAAGGGACAAACAAGAATAAGGGAAGGGAAGAGGAAGGGGAAGGTAAGAGGAAAAAGACAGAAGGTAAGAGAAGGAAGAGGAAGGGGAAAGAGAAGGGAAGAGGAAGGTAGAAGAGAAGAGGAAGTAGATGGGAAGAGGAAGAAGGAAAGAGGGAAACGACAGAAGGGATGAAGAAGTATAAGGGAAAGGAAAGAGAAGAGGAAGGGGAAGTAGACTGGAAGAGGAAGAAGAAGGGGAGAGGAAAAAGACAGAGAAAGTAAGAGAAGGAGGAGGAAAGGGAAAAGAAGGGAAGAAGAAGGTAGAAAAGATAGAAGGAAAGAAGAAAACTAAAAGATTTGGAAGGAGAAGAAAAGAGGAAGTAGTCAGGAATAGGAAAAAGAAGGGAAAAGCAAGAGAAGAGGTGTCAAATGAACGAGAGTTTAATGAGAGATGGATGATATACAGTGTGAGCAGGCATCTCAGCGCAGCACTGCAGAGCGGGCCTCTGATTGGTTAGTTTTGTTCTCCATGCTACAGGATGGATGGGATGGGGTAGTGGGCCTGCTGCATGAGACAGGGCGGACTGCAGGACAGGGCCGACACTGAGGCCACGCCTCCAGACATGCTGCTATGGCTCCATGGCTTTTCATAACCTTCATTTGAAGAGAAAAAGGGCTTTCAGTTAAACCTCAGAGCAGCCTTCAACTCTAGACAAAGACTCTCTGCCACGGTTTGTGTTTGTGAATAAAAATATGCTTAATAAGGCAGGTAGGTAGACAGATGTGTGTGTTTGCGCATTTGTTTTTGTTTTTTTGTGCGTTCCCCTGTCATGTACTTGTTATGTTAATAGTTAGCTAGTTGAATTTGACTGATTGCCAAACCAACTCCATGCGTTCTATGCTTCAGACTGTCTACTGCATGCATGGGGTGGTTTCACAGTGCTGTACAGCACACACAGATTCAGAGAGATATCAGAGAACTCAGCCAGACACGTCAGCCCAACCACAAAACAACTATACTCGGTTTATCAATATAGCTGATAAGCTACAAAGAGAAACTAACAGCTAAAAGACATCAAAAGAATTTGTCCTATCTTATTCTTATGGTTTATTTTCCTAAAGTATTGCTCATTGTGTTAGGTTTTTGCAAGCTTTTCAGAAGCAGTTTGATTCTTAAAGTTAACATGAAACCAAAATTTTGTGCGTTTGCATGCACAGCATTACGCTGATAACTACCAAAATTAGCTTATTAAAAAATTCAAAACACGAAACTGCATTTACGTGATATTTGAAATCATCAGGTTATTCTCTGCATTTGACATTAAAACATAAAAAGTAATGTGCTCAACGCTGGAGTAAGTCAGATAAGTCGCTGGTAAAGGTGTTTACATGCAATGCAAATGAAGGGTAATGGTCAAAAATCTACATGTGCTGATTGGTTTATGCTTAAACCGTTTATGATGTTACCCCGATAAAGGAAAACCATTAAAGCCGCGTTCACATGAGACTTATCTATGCGTTAGATTAACTATGTGTGCATTTACATGCACACCAATATGCTGATAACTACCAAAAATCAGCTTATTCCAAAAATCTGACAACCCAAGAAAACTGAATTACATGACATTTGAAATCATTGTGTTATTCTCTGCTTTTGACACCAAAACATAAACAGTCATGCACACAACACTTGCACATGTCGGATAAGCTGATCAGAGTAATGGGCAAAAATTTACATGTGCGATCGATTTATGCTTAAACCGTTTATGATCATACCCCGATAAAGGAAAAACGTTAAAGTCATTTACATGATCTTACACAGCTTAGGCATTATCAGTGTAAGATTGCGCATGATCATACTCGCTTGTGCAAATTGAATAAGCCTGTAAGAAATGCTGGTAAATGAGTTTACATGCAATGCGAAATTGGGGCAATGGACAAAAATCTCCGCGATCGGTTTTTGCTTTAACCGTTTGTGATCTAACCTCAATTAAGGAAAGCCTTTAAAGGCATTTAGATTAATTTTACAGGCTGTTGGCTTATAAAGAATAATTGGTGTAAGAACGTGAATATAAACACAGTCCAAATCTCTGGACTGATGCATTGAGAAAGTCAATACAGAATTATTTTTTTTAATTCTTTGCTATCTTTTATCGAATCGAAATGAAGCTCCGCCTCAGAAACGACTTCGCTTTTCACCTAACATCACAAATTTCTCTTACTTTTCAACCCTTCCCCTCCAACCACCTTTATTCTGGTACATAACGCCCAGTTTTAACAATCCAATCAGTTACCTGATGCATAAAACGAAGTCCCATCCTACAGTTTGTCTCGGTGAATATCTTGTTTCACTCAGAAGTACATTGAAAGTTTGTTTCAGGGTTGTGAATACAATTTCATGTTGACTTTTATAACCTAGCCTCTTATCTTGATTAGCATGGACTTGCTTATAGATGTAATTTGTGTTGTATTCTCTGTTTGCTAACATTGTTCCCAAGAGCTTCTGACTGGCTGAGTTCTTATCATGTGACCACATGCCCCATATCCCATGCCGCATCTCATTTTGAGATTCACCAGTACCACCCACCATTGTGAATCTGCATGCAAACAAGCACATTGCTAGGCAATATACTGAAACTTTCTACAACGTTCAGTTATAAGGTCATAATTTCGTTATGTACATCGTTACATTACTTTTTAATTGAAACTGGAGCCTGGCGCATATTGTAATTGCATAGTGGTCCTTTGACATACAGCATCCATATGAAAATATTTAGAAAACTGGCACCAAATGTTCTTCCCGAACATTTTATATAGACTGAGCTAAAAACCAAAAGAAGCCTGTTAACGGCTCACTTGGATATGTCATTTCTATGACAGCTTTTCCTGTCAACCAGACCTTAGGAGCTATCAGACTGCAAAAAAGAATGCTGAGTGACAGCGGTCGATTTGCACTGAATGAGCATCTTTGATTGACAGCTGCTTCATTTTCAGACACAGCACTGGCAGTGCTCGGACGCCTAGCAGTGATTGGCTGGTTACGTACCCTTCCTTACTCTTCCCCCTGTGTGATTGGCTCGTTCTGCTCCGGAGGTGAGCAGGAAGCAGGGTCTCTCGCGGTCCACGGGGCTGAAGACTTCCTCGGGCGACACCGCCTGGTCGATGTGAGGACAGTCCTCATTGGCCAAGGCAGCTTTGGACGCCTCCCCATTGACTTTAAAATCTCCAGCCATAGGCAAAGAGAGATGACTCATTTCAGATGAATGCAAGGTGACATGCAGAATTTATTTAGGGCTATCAACACAGTGATACATTCTGAAAGCCAAACCTGTTTCAAAGCTCAAACCTGCTAAAATACAAATGTCATATATTTTTCTGCAATAGGGTTTGATAACTGAAATTTTCAAATGTAATATAATTTTAGCTGATATAATAATATGAATGATTTAACACCCAGCCAAATTCTCCTGGATCAATCTAGCAATTAGACTAGAAATTAGACTCATTATGTTGAATTTCTGCATTAGTGTGCTTACACACCAGAGAAAGCTCTGACACAGCTTTTGACAGATAGGAATACGAAAGATCCATTTTGAGAGTATGGAAACCATTGCATTGCCCCTTAATTTCCTTGATGGCTGCAGAACCTAAGAGTTATAGCTTCTGTAACATCAACTCCAGATAGAGACAAAGAGAGAGGTGTCTTGTTTACTAAAACCCTTAGCACTTAATTTTCACCAACAAGACCAATAGCTACTCAGAGGTTTACCGGAAATATATATTGATCACTATCAGTGTCTGCTCCAAAAAGCAAACCTACCATAGATTCATCTAGGTATACATACATAATTCATGTCTTACCTTTTGATTCCTTGAACCTTTTTGCTCTGCTAATAGGTTTTTCAACAGGACTGGGTATTGATACAGATTTCCCAATTTTATTTGATTCTGATTCACAAGCTTTTCATTCTGATTAATTTGGGTATATTTCATTACATATTAAAGAAATTTTCTCAAAGCTATTGCTATTAATTATACAGGGGAGATGGTACATTAAGAAAATATTAATAAAAATTTTTTTTTATCATTAGTTTTACATTTTTGTCACATTTTAACTTTACATATACTGTATATCTCTTTGTATATAATGTTATATATCTAGTTACATTGTTTACATGCATAATTTGTACTATTTACAAGTATTTACATTGATATGTAGAACAAGTGCTAAAATGGTACTGCCCCTTTAAGAATAGCAGCAGTTCGGTGAGCATCTCACAGAAGTGTTTTGGTTGAGCACATTTCAATGAGAGTGGAGTCGAACTGCTTCTTCTTTTATTTATTTATTTTTTCCAATTTGGAATGCCCAATTCCCAATGCTCTCTAAGTCCTCGTGGTGGCGTAGTGACTCGGCGGAGGATGAATCTCAATTGCCTCCACGTCTGAGACCGTCAATCCGCACATCTTATCATGTGGCTTGTTGAGCGCGTTACCGTGGAGACATGGCGCGTGTGGAGGCTTCACACTATTCTCTGCGGCATCCACGCACAACTCACCACATGCCCCACCAAGAGCGAACCACATTATAGCGATCACGAGGAGGTTACCCCATGTGACTCTACCCTCCCTAGCAACCGGCCAATTTGGTTGCTTAGGAGACCTGGCTGGAGTCACTCAGCATGCCCTGGATTCGAACTCGCGACTCCAGGGGTGGTAGTCAGCGTCTTTACTCGCTAAGCTACCAAGGCCCCCCGAGTTGAATGGCTTCTTTACCGCATCTGTGCTATTTGTGATTAGAATTAAATGTTTCTTTTTTTGTTGTTTTTTTATCAACAACTTACTGTAGAGAACAGAACGGGTATTAAAAGAGATGTTATACAGTATATTGACAAATGGATTGTGTGTATGCTCTTTGGGCACACAAAATGCGTAAAAGCAAACATTTACTTTAAACATTTTGGTGCTGAACATCTTTGCCACAATGCACCTCAGTCACTGGGGAGTGAAATCTGAACATTTACCAGCCAGTGGCTAATCACAGGCATTTTTAATCGAATAGCATGAATTTTGGTCGCAAATGCGAGTGATTTACTTCCATTTTAAAGGGTTGCACATAGAGTAAAAGATAGATCAGGATTTTAAAAATCAATATTGGGTTTGTTCAAATGAAGATTGCGATTAATCGGAAAATTGATATTTTTACCCAGTCCTATTTTTCAAGTAGATTGTTATTGAAGTATGGGCCAGTGTCAACTACAGTATACTGGACTCGAAAGCAAACACACATACCATGAATAAACATTGTATCTCACTTTACGTGCAAAGAGCGTGTTTACATAGAAGTCTTAGGCCAAAAACATACTTTATGCAAGTACATGTACGCAGATGCTAGCGATTGGCCAACACACGGTCCTGTTGAACATACATCACTGTGGTGGTAACTTCAGTACTCAATGGGGCGATAGAGTTATCTTTAAATGTTTGTGCCATAAAACCAGATATGTTATTATTCAGGTACATTGCTATAAATGTATTGCCTTTCACTTACAACTTAGCAACATTCTCTTCAAACTATTGCTCCGACTTGATAGTAGTTGACTTGAAAGAGGAAACTCACCATTGCACCCCGTGGCAGTGCTGAGAATGCAATGCGTACCTGCATTGTTATGAACTGTGGTCTGACACATTTTGGAACGCAACAGCGCATGAAATTGAGCTTTTTGGTAGCTGCGTACTTTCGTAGAGTATGTTTGGAATGGCCCATTTTCTTTTAAGGGTCAGAGTAAAAGACATTTACAGATTCAAAATATTAGTTCCTACCTTGGTATCTGACCTCGGAAACCTCTTCCTGTGCCAGGGGGCATGTGTCGCTGTGCGTACTGGGTCGTGGAGAGTTAATGGCTGACTTGCAGTAGTTGGGCGACCCCAGTTGTGGTGCTCGTGGGATATGCTTATTTTTTTTCTTTGGTAGTTTTTGTTTTGCCATTGCTAGAGAGTAGTACATGCCGAAGTTGTTCACAATAACAGGTACAGGCATAGCAATAGTCAACACACCCGCCAGGGCGCACAACGCGCCCACCAGCATGCCGGAAGTCGTCTGAGGGTACATATCGCCATAGCCGAGTGTCGTCATAGTAACCACAGCCCACCAGAAGCCAATGGGGATGTTCTTGAAATGCGTGTCATTACTAGCGTTTGGATCGTTGGGGTTTCTTCCAATACGTTCAGCGTAATAGATCATAGTCGCGAAGATTAAGACTCCAAGAGCAAGGAAAATTATAAGGAGGATGAATTCATTGGTACTGGCACGGAGCGTGTGACCTAGTACGCGTAAACCCACAAAGTGTCTCGTTAGCTTAAAAATACGTAGAATTCGGACAAATCGCACCACGCGGAGGAAACCCAACACATCTTTCGCTGCTTTCGAGGAAAGTCCGCTCAGCCCCACCTCCAGGTAGAAAGGTAAAATGGCCACAAAGTCGATAATGTTGAGGGTGTTTCTGACAAACTTCAGTTTGTTTGGACATGTAGTCACTCGAATGAGAAACTCAAATGTAAACCACACAACACAGACGCCCTCGATGTAGGTTAGCTGCACCATGGTCTCTGTCACAGAAATCACACTTTCCACAGTTTCGTTGCCTACCCTGGTGGACTCTGTATGGTTAATTATGGGGTTGAAGGCCTCATGAGTCTCCAGACAGAATGTGGTAATGGACACCAGAATGAAGAACAGAGATGCAAATGCTATCCACTGTGAAAAAAAAAAAAAAAAAGACAGAAGAGAGTGAGATTATGAAATAGAACTTTAAGGGGGAAGAATGAACCTTAAAGAAATAGTTCTCCCAAAAATGAAAATGTTGTCATTATTTACTCACAGTATGAAATTGCAAACCCGTATGCTAATATATTTTTTTTCTGTGAACACAAATGGGCACTTTTTGTATTATTATTATTATTATTACAGCTGCCAAGCTCTAAAAAGGACAAAAAATAAAAGTTGTCCGTCACTGAAAATATTTGCATATTAGAAGAATACTAGTCATAAGAATAATAGTAATTGTAATGCAAATAATAAACACAAGCATTTTTTGATACCATCGAAGTCAAAAGGTGCATCCCAAACCACACACTTCTGTACTATTCAATGTCCTTTTGTAGTGCAAGTATGGATAGTTCACCCAAAAATGAAAATTCAGTCATTGTTTACTCAGCCGTGTGTTGTTATAACCCCATATGTCTTTCTTTCTTTTTCTAAACACAAAGGGAGAAATTGTGAAAAATAGAATGACAGCTAATGGTGACTACCTCTTCAAGCTTCAAAAGGATGCAAAAGTATAATTCAGAAGTTTAATAAATTATTATTAGACTTAGTATAATTCTAATAATAGAATTCAAAAGTCTAGTAAATTATTATTAGACACACACACACACACAAAAAAAAAAAAAACATGATTACTTGAGTCTTACTATAGTAACACCATGTTTAATTTTTGGTTTTTAAAACCATGGTTCCTTTCATAAACATGGTTTTTACAGTTTTGGTTACGGCAGTTTTACTATAGAGAAACAATGGTTAATTTTCATAAGGTCATGTTTTTTTTTTTTTTTTTGTTTTGTTTTTTTGGTAGGAGCCATGGTACATGTACCACATATTAACCATTAAAGTAATGTTCTGATCAGGTTCAATGCAAGTTAAGTTAATTCAACAGCATGTGTGGCATTATGTTGATTACCATGAAAAATAATTTCAACTCGTCCCTCCATTTCTTTAAAAAAAAAAAGCAACAATCGAGGTTACAGTGAGGCACTTACAATGGAAGTGAATGAGTGCCAATTTTTGGAAAGTTAACGGCAGAAATAAGAAGCTTAAAATTTTATAAAAGCACTTACATTAATTCTTTGGTTAAAACGTATGTATCATTTGAGTTGTTAAAATTTAAGTCATCATTTTACGGTCATTTTGGGGGTATAGGGTTTGCAGCGTTATGTTGTCATGGTAACAGAGTTGTAAAATTGCCTATAACTTTACACAGAAAAGGTTAGTAAGTGATTTTATCACACTAAAATCATGTTAACACACATATTGTTTATGTCTTGTGGTTAAACTTTTGAAACAGTGAGTATTTTGACATTAACGGATTGGCCCCATTCACTTCCATTGTAGTTTTCTTTTTTTTTCTTTTTTTTTTTTAAGAAAAGAAGGGGCAAGTCAAAATAAATTTTTGTGGTAATCAACGTTATGACAAAAATGAGGTAGATTAAACTTAACTTGTATTAAACCCGGAAAATTCCTAACTATGTTTCGGCAGAATGATAGTATTCCCATATTTTAGGTTTTTCTGTATTACTACTATGGTTGTACTAAATATATTATGGTTAAAATATGATTATGAACCTTGGTAAATTTTACTGTAGTAAAGCCATGGTTAATTTTCATAAGGGATGGATAAAGCTATTGCAAGGGAATGCAAAACATATTGTGTGTTAATTACAGAATTCATTTTTTAATTAACTGTTTCTTTAATAATAGCTGAATCTGCCTATTTCTTAAAAACACTTTAAGATGCTATCACACATTTCCACTATAAATGCTGTCCCGACTTCAAAGCACAATCAAATTACATAAGAAGCCAACTGCCCAACACTAATTGCCCATAAACATCATAAACATCCATTTCAGCAGAATTTACAGGAAGAATGCTTGGATAATGTTGCATCTTCAGTTTCTAAACGTGTTACTGAAAAGTGCCATGTCAGCATGAGGGGGCTCAACATTAGGGGGCTCAACAGAGTTCGCTGCGCAAACTCAAGGTCATTGTTCATTCTCAAGGTCAAGGACAGCATAGAATAACAGTAGGTACCAACCTAGCTGTCCTCCACCACTTCGGGATAAATTTAACCGTAGTATCCCCAGCCTGGGACTCCTGGTCAGCCCCTGGCAAGGTAACACAAGTAGATTTGGTGAGTCGGTCTCTTGAGTCTTTTGAAAAGAGTGGGGGAGGGTTTCACCATTTACACGGTAGCTTACTATAAGAGGGAATGGCAAACATGTACAGATGGAACTGGATTTCAGTAGTGGAGCCCCAACAAAGGATGATGGAATAATGGCTTGTGGTGGAATTATGTAAGTGTATGTTTACCCTGTTTCTCTACCAAGGAATCTTCTGGTAACTATGTGAAAAACTGCATGCATTATGTACGGAAATTAAAATACTGTATATATTATTTTCATATATCTACATATCTATTATATAGTATATTATTTTCATATTCAGTGTATACACTGCCTGGCCAAAAAAACATTTGCATACTCTAATATTTCATTGGACCGCCTTAAGCTTTGATTACGGCACGCATTCGTCATTTCGACAACCTTTTGCGACATCACAACATTTATTTCCGTCCAGAGTTGCATTCATTTTTGGCCGAGATCTTGTATTGATGAGGGGTGAGTCGAACCACTCCGTAAAGTCTTCTCCAGCACATCCCAAAGACTTTCAATGGGGTTAAGGTCAGGAATCTGTGGTGGCCAATTCATGTGTGGAAATTATTCCTCATGCTCCCTGAACCACTCCTTCACAATTTGAGCCTGATGAATCTTGGCATTGCCATGCCGTCAAGGAAGAAAATATTCATTAATAGGATAACCTGGTCATTCAGCACATTCAGATACTCAGCTGACTTCATTTTATTGCCACATGACATTGCTTAGCCTAGACCTGACCAATTGAAGCAACCCCAGATCATAATACTGCCTTAAATCCAAACTGCGATTTTTATTTATTTTTTTGGCCAGGCAGTGTGTGCATCTACATATATATACTGGAAATATATTTATATATATTAATATATATAAATATTATTATATCTCCTCACCACAATTGTACAGAGCAGTTATCTGAGTTACCGTAGACTTTGTCAGTTCGAACCAGTCTGGCCATTCTCTGTTGACCTCTCATCAACAAGGTGTTTCCATCCACAGAACTGCCGCTCACTGGATGTTTTTTGTTTTTGGCACCATTCGGAGTAAATTCATGGACTGTTGTGCGTGAAAATCCCAGGAGATCAGCAGATACAGAAATACTCAGACCAGCCCATCTGACACCAACAATTATACATGTGATTATCTAATCAGCCAATTGGGTGATCATACAGATACGGGTCAGGAGCTTCAGTTAATGTTCACATCAACCACCAGATAACCACTCTGTACAATTGTGGTGAGAAGAATATCATCTCAGAATGCTATTTCTGTTTGTGTGGTTTATGAGGACATTGTTTTAGGTTACAAACTGGTAATTACAAGGACATTATGCTAGAAATGTGGTTTATGAGGACATTTCTAGGGTTCCCATAATTCAAATTGCTTAAAAAACATACTAAACAATGTTTTTTTTTTTTAAATGCAGAAAGTTTTTTGTGAGAGTTAGGTTTAGGGGTAGGGTTAGGGGATAGAATCTATAGTTCGTACAGTATAAAAATTATTATGTCTATAGAGAGTCCTCATAATGATAGCTGCACCAACATGTGTGTGTGTGTGTGTGTGTGTGTGTGTGTGTGTGTGTGTGTGTGTGTGTGTGTGTGTGTGTGTACTATAATAAGCATTATAAACTTTAATAACCCTCCTCAAAGCAATGTTTTGGTTTTTCCACTGGCAGTTTATATCTGGGTCAGCCAGTGCTTAGTCTAACAGAGGCAGTTCCCTTGATGTGATTTATTTGCGGGGAGGAGGAATATTTTGTCTGAGGAAGTCTACTAGCACATACGCAAAAACACACAAATAAGGGCTTTTCACCTACCATTAGGATCACTTTGTCTTCTTTTTGCCCATGTGGAAAGGCAGTGTGGAGTGTGAGTACAGTGTATAGTGAGGTATATAAGTGCTGCACTGCCTGGTCACCATTTACAAAGAACCAGTGGACCAGAACAGGGAGACTGTCATAAAAGACTGCTGAGACTGAGAAACTATTTTAAAGTGAGTGATGGTAATGAAAAAGAGGAAAATTGAGGAATAGATGAAGGTACTAGGGTGGAGAGAGCTGGGAGTTTATGTTTGAGTTGTAAATCAAAGTGTTCAGCTTCCGGACGAATGTGCTGTATAAGAAAGTGCAAAGCACTTATTTCAAGGTTTTTTGCCCTGCTTCCCACAAACCTACTGTATGTTGCAAGGTAAACAGTTAGCCTGATAGTAAAAATTCAGTTAATAATTGATCAAGGTAAGATGGATTACATCATCACCACTGTTTCTCTCTCTGTCAATCTCTCCTTCACAGAACCCAGGCCTTTTCATTCCATGTAATTTGTGCAAATTAACAAATGTTACAAATCTCACCTCGAATATTTGTAAAACAGTTCTTGCATAAATACTGTATCACTTCTGCTCTCCTGAAGTTCAGGGCAAAAGCACATTCTCACAACCTTCCAAATCCCAATGGCCAAAGGCTTGATCTATGAGGACGTTGTTTTTTCACTCTCCCATTGATCAAGATGAAGACAAGAAAAGCCTGATCATCCTGATCTCAAGGGACACAACATGATCGCTTTCTCCTCCTGATCGCTCTCCCATTACACATCGATGACCTCAGAGGAAGTGCCAGTGATTGGTCTGCTACAGTTTTCTAATGATTCTTAACAGAGCTCAACAGTAGGCTTATGGAAGTAAAAATTCCATACATTTGTTCCATAAAGAAATTGTATAAACCTTTCAAGACAAACTATATATATGTAACAGGGTAAAAAATGGGCAAGGAGGAGGCGGGAACTGGCTGAACAGTCCAAGTAATATTTAATGAAACAAAAAGACACACACGGCAGCTGCGTGTGGCTCTCTCTCTCCCAAACTGACACATCCGGCTCGGCCTTATCCCTCTCCTCGGCTGATTAGCCAGATTGGGGTCCAGCCGTGCGGACTCACGCCCCGGCCTCGCCCTCCTCCTCATCATATATATATACAGGTGCATCTCAATAAATTAGAATGTCGTGGAAAAGTTCATTTATTTCAGTAATTCAACTCAAATTGTGAAACTCGTGTATTAAATAAATTCAATGCACACAGACTGAAGTAGTTTAAGTCTTTGGTTCTTTTAATTGTGATGATTTTGGCTCACATTTAACAAAAACCCACCAATTCACCATCTCAAAAAATTAGAATATGGTGACATGCCAATCAGCTAATCAACTCAAAACACCCTGCAAAGGTTTCCTGAGCCTTCAAAATGGTCTCTCAGTTTGGTTCACTAGGCTACACAATCATGGGGAAGACTGCTGATCTGACAGTTGTCCAGAAGACAATCATTGACACCCTTCACAAGGAGGGTAAGCCACAAACATTCATTGCCAAAGAAGCTGGCTGTTCACAGAGTGCTGTATCCAAGCATGTAAACAGAAAGTTGAGTGGAAGGAAAAAGTGTGGAAGAAAAAGATGCACAACCAACCGAGAGAACCGCAGCCTTATGAGGATTGTCAAGCAAAATCGATTCAAGAATTTGGGTGAACTTCACAAGGAATGGACTGAGGCTGGGGTCAAGGCATCAACCACACACAGACATGTCAAGGAATTTGGCTACAGTTGTCGTATTCCTCTTGTTAAGCCACTCCTGAACCACAGACAACATCAGAGGCGTCTTACCTGGGCTAAGGAGAAGAAAAACTGGACTGTTGCCCAGTGTTCCAAAGTCCTCTTTTCAGATGAGAGCAAAGTTTTGTATTTCATTTGGAAACCAAGGTCCTAGAGTCTGGAGGAAGGGTGGAGAAGCTCATAGCCCAAGTTGCTTGAAGTCCAGTGTTAAGTTTCCACAGTCTGTGATGATTTGGGGTGCAATGTCATCTGCTGGTGTTGGTCCATTGTGTTTTTTGAAAACCAAAGTCACTGCACCCGTTTACCAAGAAATTTTGGAGCACTTCATGCTTCCTTCTGCTGACCAGCTTTTTAAAGATGCTGATTTCATTTTCCAGCAGGATTTGGCACCTGCCCACACTGCCAAAAGCACCAAAAGTTGGTTAAATGACCATGGTGTTGGTGTGCTTGACTGGCCAGCAAACTCACCAGACCTGAACCCCATAGAGAATCTATGGGGTATTGTCAAGAGGAAAATGAGAAACAAGAGACCAAAAAATGCAGATGAGCTGAAGGCCACTGTCAAAGAAACCTGGGCTTCCATACCACCTCAGCAGTGCCACAAACTGATCACCTCCATGCCATGCCGAAATTGAGGCAGTAATTAAAGCAAAAGGAGCCCCTACCAAGTATTGAGTACATATACAGTAAATGAACATACTTTCCAGAAGGCCAACAATTCACTAAAAATGTTTTTTTTTATTGGTCTTATGATGTATTCTAATTTTTTGAGATAGTGAATTGGTGGGTTTTTGTTAAATGTGAGCAAAATCATCACAATTAAAAGAACCAAAGACTTAAACTACTTCAGTCTGTGTGCATTGAATTTATTTAATACACGAGTTTCACAATTTGAGTTGAATTACTGAAATAAATGAACTTTTCCACGACATTCTAATTTATTGAGATGCACCTGTATATATACACTGATCAGCCACAACATTAAAATAAAAACATTAAAACCACCTGCCTAATATTGTGTAGGTCACCCTTGTGCTGTCAAAACAGCGCCAACAACCACAATTGTACTGAGCAGTTATCTGAGTTACCGTAGACTTTGTCAGTTCGAATCAGTCTGGCCATTCTCTGTTGACCTCTCTCATCAACAAGGTGTTTCCATCCGCAGAACTGCCGCTCACCGTTATTTGTTTTTGGCACAATTCTGAGTAAACTCTAGAGACTGTTGTGCTTGAAAATCCCAGGAGATCAGCAGTTACAGAAATACTCAAACCAGCCCGTCTGGCACCAACAATCATGCCACGGTTGAAATCACAATTTTTTCCCCATTCTGATAATTGATGTGAACATTAACTGAAGCTCCTGACCCGTATCTGCTTGATTTTATACACTGCACTGCTGCCACATGATTGGCTGATTAGATAATCACATGAATGATTGTTGGTGCCAGACAGGCTGGTTTGAGTATTTCTGTAACTGCTGTATATATAAATAAATATATATATATGATCGCATATTCCAGTATTTAGGACTGCTTTTTTCCCCTGGTTTTACACTGCTAACAAACAGCAAAGGCAAAGACCATGTCGCTAAAAGGAAAGTAAAGAGAAAAAGGCTTGAGGTTTACCATCATTTAATGAGGGCTTGTGTTTACCACTGGACACGAACATGCAGAAAAGTAAAAGTATTATATTAGTATTTTATGAAAATGGTATATGAGAATATATTGATGTATTTTGAGTTTATATGAGCTAGTAATCTAATTCCCTGACGAAAAAGGCATGTAGATAAATAAATGTCAGCTACAATACTAGTTAACCCATCATAATAAAATCATGAAGATGCATTAAATGAGTTACCACATACTAAACCCATTGTGCCAGCATGGTTGAGTATGGTTAACTAACCGAGTCGAGAATTCCGGGCCAAGAACGGTTTATAATCGTGCTGTGCTGAACCGTGCTCCAGTCGAAATGCTACTAAGCATTCCATACCATGCTCAGCCCGATGGTGGAAATTTTTCACAGGAACATTTGTCGTAAAATGGTTATTTTATATATTATTCTTTTAGTGTATCAAATATAATTTTTTTATTTCAACATTCCCTTTGCAAATTGAATTTAATAAAAGAAGAACAAGGAGCCCTACAACAGATGGTATGCCTCCACAGAGCCCAGATCTCAACATCACTGAGTCTGGGATTACATAAAGAAACAAGCAACTGAGACAGAAGAACTGTCCTAAATAGATAGAAGAACTGTTGCAAATTCTCCAAGAAGCTTGGATCATCCTATCTGCCAACAATAAAAAAAACAACTGTCCAGAACTACCTCATATAATTGGTGCTGTTTTAAAGACAACTGTTGTCACACCAAATATTGATTTAGTGCCTTTTGCAAAGTACTGTATAAATGTATATAATGTTTAAAAGAAATGTTTCAGGTTCAATACAAGTTATGCTCAGTCAACAGAATGTGTAGCATAATGTTGATTACCAAAGAAAATACAGTATTTTCGAACTCGTCCCTCGTATATTTAAATTTGTGGTTACAGAGACACTTACAATGGAAGTGAATGAGGCCAGTCCATAAACATTAAAATACACATTGTTTCACAATTACAGTCACAAGACATAAACTTTCCTTTTGTCTCAATCAGCACCCTAGCTCCCTTTGTCGTGAATCAGTATCAATTTTGAACACAAATCTGGGCACTGGCAAGGGTGTTCATCCACTGAACATTGGGACACTTACGACTCAATCACCAAGAACAGCAATGATGCTCTCTAGTTTTTACATTGCATTCTGAGAATTTTTAAGGAGCAAAGAGTTCAGAGCACTGGAACGATTTTGCAACTGAGACAGACTTCCTGATCAGTGCCATGTTTACTGAACTAGGAAGCTGATTGAGACACACCCATCATACTGTATGTTGATATGACTTTAGTGTGATAAATCTCTGTTCTACAAGATTTTAATGTGATAAAATCGCTTATAATTGTTACTTTGTCATATCAACGGATTTGTAATATTGGATATAACTTTACACTGATAATGTTAGTAAGGGATTCATCATACTAAAATCATGTTAACACATATAATGTTTACATCTTGTAGCTATAATTTTGAAACAATGTTTATGGACTGGCCCCATTCACTTCCATTGTAAGCGCCTTACTGTAACAGCGATTTTTGCTTTAAAAAAAATTAATAAACGAGGGACAAATTTAAAATAATTTTTGTTGTAAGCAAAATTATGCCAGGAATGCTGTTTTTTACATGTTTTGAACCTGGAACATTCTTCCGATTGCAGAAGTCTTGGGAAAAACTACACTTCCCATAATCCTAAAAAGAGATCCACCAATCAGAGAAGTTACCACAGAAACGTAAACAGCAGCACAAGATTTTTGTGTGATTCATCTTGGAACTGGATAGTTTGATTAATGCCTTAGATATGTTAATAAAGAAGTTCTGAACCCCCTATTGAAAAAATGAATGGGAAAAATATTTATGGAACCAAGGCCTATATAGTAGGCGGTCTCTGTTACACTTAACAAAGCTTCCTGATTGGTCAGAAGTCCTGAGTAACTTCAAAGTCTAGCACTCTACAGTATGATTCAGTGAATATAGTGCATTATCACACCCGAGGAACATTGACGGCAGACGTGCTGATGGTTGCTCTAAAGTGTCATCATTTGCATCCTTTTAGTCTATGTTTAGAAGCCCATTTTCATTTTTCAGTCCTTGGAAAAATGTGTAAGATGCAGAGCTGGGGATGTTGAAATTCACTTAAAGCGAAGGTAACTGTATTAGTCAGTGGGTGGCCGGGCACTGATTTATTTTGCTTGTGTTTGGCTGATGTTGCCATGATGCTGATCATACGGCTGAGATATGAGATGTTCTCATTAAACACAAACACACACACATACCCCAGCTTTGCAGCTTTATGAATGACATGCGGTTGGATTATTACTAAATTGGAACCCTTTAATGGGACCATTACTTTCCCTGCTATTCCTGAGTGATTCTCTCGCTCTCTCCAAAAAAAAAAAAAATAAATAAAAATAAATAAATAAAGTTCACTCCAAAACAATCACAAGAAAAAAATAAGAAGGTATTTTTTCCAGAAAGAAAATGCAGCTATTATTGGAATATTAAGATTAATATTTTTATTTTTTATTTTTATTTTTTTTGCAGTGTGACATTATTTTCATGACAATTAAGCACAGTTCACCCCAAATTCTTATTACTGTGCTGCATCTGGACATTTTGCTTATGCGTTGTTTTTATAATTCCCATTATTTTCAATGCAGATTCTCATAAAATTTCCATTACTATAAAACAATAATTTTTAAAACCAATAAAATAAAACAATTATTACAACATAACTGCAATACATTTGTTTTGTTTTTTAAAATCAGCTTATTACACGGCTCTCTGGAATACTCTATTCTGATTGGTCAATGGTGCCATCTAGCAGTTTGATATAGCTCAGTAACAACCACACATCCACGTATCAGACTGCTCATCCGGGTATTGCAAGTCATCTTTCTTGCTTCTCAGATCACTGTGCGATCGCTATAAGTAAGCTAATAAAATCATTTAAACTTAAATCAATGTTTCATGTGCATTCATTTATTTATTTGGCAAGTAGTCTTGTAATAAGATGCATAATGAGCAATCAGACAGCCATTAATTACAAATAAACACCAACATAACTCTGACACAAACCGGAGGTGGATTTCAGTTGTTCAGTGATGTATTTCTTCTCAAATAATTACAAAATTTAATGCAAATAAATATTTTTGTTCATGTGTGTATTTGGTTAGTTGCTGTGTAATAATGTACAATCATTGTCCCGCTTTGCATCGGTGTCCTGATCAAGCTGTCAGGGTTTATTTTGCGATAACAGTCGCTTATTATCCCAGTACAGTACAAGCAGTACAATAAATACTAGCATGATGACAAAACTATGTTTTATTTATATATAGCACTTTTTTGTTGTTTTTGTTTTTTTGCATTAGGGTAATGTGAATGGGAGGTGCTTAACTGTCATAAAATAATATCACAATACAATACAAAAATAATGGTCTTCAAGCTAGGCTTTATTTTCTTTAATCAAAATACCTTAATCAAGGTAAGGTAGTGTCATCATTTTAACAGAGGGTCAATACTGTGTTTTGCTAAATACAAAAACCTTTTGACATTTGCAACAATCAATTGTATCACAATTATAGCAGAAATCAAACAGCATTTCATTTTTTTAGTACCTACAGATATAGAAAATGTAAAATGAATAAGACAAAATGTTTAATAATCTTGAAAAATATCTGCCTAGAAAACAGGTGGGACGGGATTGTAAGGTTTAAAGAAAATATCACGAACATGCTATCCATAGTGTAACCTTTAAACAACATTATGAAAATATGTATCATACATATTTCAATGTGTCAAATGCACATTGTCGATGTGAAACACTGTTAGCAGCAGTGTTTAGTGTTTAGCAGTCTTTAGAAATTGGACATCTTTCAAAGTAAAATAAGATATTCAGCATTAAAAAATACAGAACGCAACATACATTTATCCATCAGGAATTGATTGGAAAAATTAGCGTTCCATACCACAAATGGATCCAGGTGATTGGAGGAGAGGGGTGGAATGGAGGGACTTGGACTTCAGCAGAAAAGGAAAGCCATTTCTGGGGCAGAGTAAGTTATTACATTCATTAAAGATTATGATGAATACAAACTTTTTTTTCATTTGGACTGACATGCACCAATGAATCATCCACAATAAGACCAGGAACATGTAAGATAATAAATAGGGAAGCAATCCAATATGTTCCGAATAAAATTAAGAGTCCCGTCTGTTCAACTGAATCAAGCATTTTTGCCCTTGGATGTCCATCCGTGACCCTTAGAAGCCCAAACCTTTTGCTAATTTATACAATATGTTGCCGTGGGTTCCGTGATTTTAGTTTAGATAAAGATAGCAAGATGTCAACTATGGTAACCGCAAGTAATTGAGTTGTCAAGTTCTAATGTAATTAAGATATTCTTCCTGATGGGAAGGACCTAAAAATAACTTGTCCCAGTTGAATTGACTCGGGAAAACACACATCTCTTTTACCAAGAGAATCCACTGAAGAACTATTTGAAAAAGACTCATGCATGACAATCTCACAGGATCTTAAAGGTGATGTAATTTTTTCAATGTTAATATGCTTTCTCCTATCCTAAGTTGATGTGGAAGGACAACTATTGTAAGCAAAGCATAGGTTGATTGCCATTTAAAAAAAAACTGTAAACAGGATGATTCTTTGAGCAGTCCAACACTACAACATTGGTTCTACCAATAGCATGAGATTGGGTGTGGGACTTTCTGTCCCTCAACCAATGGAAGACAAGGGTAGTGTTTGGGGAAAATTGCTTGTAACAGTCAGTATTTGTGCAGTTCCATTTGGTGAAATTATTTAAACTTTACATTTTATTAACACTATAAGTCACAGTTTACATAGTTTAGAGCTCCTCTGCGCACCAAGTCTAGCCACAATTTTCAGCATAATACAGCATATTTTCTGCAGCTGCCCACTCTTGAGCGGCACTGCATTTAGAAAACGAGGTAAAAATAATCCAGCACCGTTACCAGAAATACATATTTGATGCAGCAACTCAACTCTTTCTTCATGCATCAGTGATTGCTCAGACTCTGACAAAAAACATGTCTTGCAGATTATCTAAATCAGAAATCTTGGCTGCAGTCTATCTCCATAAGCGGACTTCAGCAGCTCATTACTGCTTGCTTGCTATCGGGCATCTGAGCATGGTTTACTGTATGTTTCTTTGTGGTGCTGCCAGGAGCGGTGGCACTTGTTCTTAATTCCAGGGTCGGACAGCCTGGCTCCTGACAGTGCAGCCCAGAGCCAGATTAATAATACATTTTGCTCTAGAAATAAGTCTAACCAACACTCTTGCTTGTTTAAAACACACTGGATGTCCAGACCACACTCCAAAAATAATTTTTTTGCTTCTCTCTCAATTTACTTAATTTAAGTGAGCTAATACAACAAAATTCTCAAATATTTTACTACAACTTTGCATGCAGTCCAATAGAGGGCAACAGTGCCCATCCACTTTTTCAGCCGTCTTGGTCCTGGGAGTATTTTTCCCATTCATTTCTTCTATCTGGATTACATTACAGTCTTCATAAGAAGTTCTAAGCCATGAACCAAACCAACCAGCTCTGAGGTGAATAAGAACTTAAAAGAATCAGAAAATATTGATTTAAAGTTGCTGATTATAAGTGTATAAACTATATTTTAATTCTACTGCAAAATATTGAGATATTTACAAATATATACTGTAAGTAGTTTCAGAGTATAGGAAGACTGACTCAATTTTAAATTCATAGTGTGCGATCGCAGCACAGCTCTTTTGGCATGCTTTGTTGACCACGATTCTAAGATTGGTGAATCGTTTCCCTTCAGGATCGTAGGTAGAGGAGTTCTTCACCAGGATTTCTTAAAAGTGAAGTTGAAATAACATGGACTGATGGCTTCATGGATTAACAACCTTGGAGCTCACAGTAGGTTCATCTTTAAAGGTTTAGATGTGATCTTTTTTTTCTCCTTTTCTCCCCAATTTGGAATGCCCAATTCCCAATGCGCTCTATGTCCTCATGGTGGTGTAGTGACTCACCTCAATCCAGCTGGTGGAGGACGAATCTCAGTTGCCTCCACATCTGAGACTGTCAATCTGTGCATTTTATCACGTGGCTTGTTGAGCACGTTACCGCGGAGACGTAGCACGTGTGGAGGCCCACGCTATTCTCCGCGGCATCCACGCACAACTCACCACGCGCCCCACCAAGAACGAGAACCACATTATAGTGACCATGAGGATGTTACCCCATGTGACTCTACCCTCCCTAGCAACTGGGCCAATTTGGTTGCTTAGGAGACCTGGCTGGAGTCACTCAGAACGCCCTGGATTCGGACTCGCGACTCCAGGGGTGGTAGTCAGCGTCAATACTCGCTGAGCTACCCAGGCCCCCTAGAAGTGATCATTAAAGATTTATTCGCCTATAGAAAAAAACAAATGTGATTTTTACTTCCGGGACCAGACTGTTGCGCTCTATTAAATTTGTGCAATAGACATTTACTCAATCAATTTGTGTTGGGACTATTTGAATAATTTTTATACTTTTGAAACATTAAGAAAATCAATTTACAATGTGTGGAACCACATTCCGTAATTGAATTAAGTTCAGCCAAAGAATATTTTTTTTAAAGTGCATCAATAAAACTACCTAAATCTCTCTCTTTTTCTATTAGTTCCTTCTACAGCCTGTTCACTTAGATCTTGGAGGCTGGCCATCCCCTGTTCTGTCAGTGCCAATGTGGCGGACTAGATTCAGTACAGCGCTGACCTGTTTTAACCTGTCTGCCAAAACTCGAGAAATGCTGGGATGGTGCTCAGCTCCAATTAAGAGCTTACAGGATTCCTGCTGAGTACTGTGATGGGACATTGGTGAGGGGAGTGGTAGGGCAAAGAGCTGACATTTGAAATGGGCTAATGAAATGCCCATAAAAGCTCAAGGGAAGTGTGGATTTTGCATCATAAATGCCCTTAAACACTTTATGCTTCATGGTGTGTACATCTTAAGTGTGCATTCCAGTGTTTGCGAGTGTGTATCAGTGTGTGTGTGTTTGTGTCTCCAGGGAAAGTTGCTGCTTGTCACACATCAAAAGGGTGAGCAGCAGTTACTGGCACGGTATGCTTCTGAAGTAAACATGATCTGTATAGACAAGCAAGGACATGAGCCATCTTTATTTCTAACCCCTAGCCAGTCGGTTCGTCACAGTCCCTCAGTAACCTTCAATACATCAGGCAAAAGAAGACAATGAAACAAGGGTGCATTATGGTGCAAAATTTGCCAAATCAATTCTTCACCATAATGCCATTAAAAGAAAATATCCAGAACTCTATTTAAGAAATTATTGCACTAAAAAACATACATGGCACAATTTATTGTGCACCTTTGTCCCATCCCATGATTTCTCATGATTTTTTAAAGAGTAAAATGAACATAATACAGTCTTGAAACAATATTCTGGGTTCAATACAAGTTAAGCTCAATCGTCAGCATTTGTGGCATTATGTTGATTACCACAAAAAAATTTATTTCGAACCTTCCCTCCTTTTCTTCTTCTTCTTCTTCTTCTTAAAAAAACAAAACAAAACAAACAACAACAAAACAAAACAAAACAGTTACAGTGAGGCACTTACAATGGAATTGAACGTGGCCAATATTTGGAGGGTTTGAAGGCAGAAATGTGAAGCTTATAATTTTATAAAAGCACCTACATGAATTCTTCTCTTAAAACTTGTGTATTAAAAGTTGTAAAGTTGCTAAATTGTTGTTTTTATGGTTGTTTTAGGGTTTATAGCATTACGTCGTCATGAAAACAAAGTTGTAAAATTGGATGTAACTTAACACAGAAAAGGTTAGCAAGAGATTTTATCACACTAAAACCACGTTGACATGCATATTGTTTAAATCTTGTGGCTATACTTTTGAAACTGTGAGTATTTTAACATTTACGGATTGGCCCCATTCACTTCCATTGTAAGTGCCTGGCTGTAACCCAAATTTCTGCTTTTTTTTTTAAAGGAGGGACAAGTCAAAATTAATTTTTATGCTAATCAACATTATGCCAGAAAAGCTGTCGCTTTAGCTTAATTTATATTAACCCGGAATATTCCTTGAATAAATTTCAAATTATTGGTCAACTGATGGTTTTCCAATAGTTTATTCTTACATTTTTACATTGGGTTTCCCCCAATCCTGAATATGTTGTAATAATAATCTTGTAAAATAAAAAAAAATAAAAATTAAGGTCTATTATTTTAAGGTCACTCTACCAATGAGTTGAAATTTAAGTGCCCCTTTGTACTTCTTTTTTCCACAACATAAATTGGTGGCAACTGGCATGGATGTATCAATCACTGCTTTGTCAAATGATCAAATCAAGAATCAATGATGTGTTCATCAGGATCATTTGACCGTCAAGCGGTCTGCAGAATTGTATTGGTTTACGTTTAAACAGTAAAACATCTACTGACACTCACCCGCGCGTATCTTGAGGAATACGGGTCCTCAAATAGCGCCCAAGTCTTCCTCTGCCATCGGCTCCAGCGCCCGGACCTATTGTCGGGCGAGTCGCCTTGCGCCAGTCTCCGGGTCATCTCAACGCCCTCGTCGCCATCAGCCGCCTCGACCACCCCATCAGGCTCAGGGTCTTCGTGCCCGAGATCGAGAGCACCTCCGGTGAAGCTGTCCAAAGCCTCCTCGGCTTCCCGATGTTGCCGGTAGGTCATCCAGCAACACGGCTCTACGTCCGTCTCGTCGATACCCCAGAACGCCAGTTCCTCCTCGTACAAGGGTCCGCACACGTCCGCCGGGCAATGCAGCTTGCCCGTGCGGTAATAGTTGAGGATGTGGGCGAAGACGCCCGGGTGACGGTCGAAGAAAAACTCCCCGATGTTTGCATCATAGTCGAAGTTGTTGTGTGCGTCGGGCTCCGCCAGCCAGGACAGCCGTGTACCGGGTATGGTGCGCAGGGTGCTGCGGTAGGTCTGGTGCTTGATTCCTCCGACGTTGATCACGATGCGATCCTTGTCGTCGCCTTGGCCCATCGCGTTCCTTTCTAGTCATATCTCCTACCAACGCCGGGCATCATTGTACTGGTGGGAGCCGTGCAACACATGTGTATAGACCGATTCAAACCAATCAGCGTTGCAAACATTGCAAAGTTCAGAAAGAGTGCAAATGATTTGTATTATAAAAGTAGACCAATAGCTATATCGCTGGTGCGCAATGCCACACTTTCTCACCATTTGAGATCAACAATAAAAATCCAAAAGCGCTTTATCCACAATGGTTAAATGGACTTGAATGACTCCAAAGGATAGATGCAACCCGTTTTCCTTTAAATAATCCAAGATCCCGACTCCTCGTTTAGGGTTTTGGGGGGGCGGGCAAAGGGTTTTTCTACGGTGTCATTGCGCGCAAGGTGAATCTGGTTGTGGTGCTGAACGGACAGCGCCAGTTATCCGTCGAGCCTCATAACTCCAGTGTCCCTATTGTGTTACAGCTCTGAAGGGAAAAAAAGGACGTCTTCAGCGCTACACGTCCGTTTCCTGGAGAAGACACAGCATATAGCATCAGTCTTTGCCTTCAGCAGTTCTGTTGGCCTTCACAAAAACAACAGCTTCTTAAATAGTTACGCATTCAGAACGGGTGCGATCGATGGCGCGTTACAATTTTTGGTTTCCGGAACGTTCTGGGGACGTCAGTATACGGGTAGGCTACTACAAAAAAAATAAAAAAAATAAAAACATAAATAGAACGTTACTAGAACGTTCCTTAAACGTTAGGAATTGGTTCCCAGAAAAATAACCAAACGGTAACGAGGGAACCAAACGCAAATGTTGAGGGAACGTTCCAAGTTTGCTGGGTTTAAAAAGGTGAAACCACTGATGCGTTCAAAGTCCCACTGAAGCAGTCCGGTTGCGATGACAACAGCGTGGCTGGTGAGTTTGGGGCCGTTCAGAGCAAACACGTTCCAAAGGTGTCTCAAGACGCGTTTTTAACAGTTGAGGTTCTGTTTAACTTGAGACGGCTCCGGCGCGATACGCTGAAAAACGTCCGTCTAGCGTATGTTTAGGTAGAAAAACGATTTAAAAACAGAGCCGACGGATGCTAAAGATGTTTGTGGGGAACGCCCCTTTTTCTTTTTTGGAAGAAATATGCGTTGCAGCAGCAGCAACAACAAGGGAGGGTCTTTCTTTTCATTTCACGTTCGCTGAAAAGGTTTCCACGCCAACAAAAATGCAACATGTTCTCAAGCCCGAGGCGCGTGTCCTATTTATTTATTTATTTGTGCTGGAGCTGTTTTTAGAGGACGATCTGGCGATGGGTAGGTGGTGCACAAGTGAAATCAAAACACATTTGCCTGGGAGGGGTGTATGTCCGTGAACGCGTGGAGAGGGTGTACGTACAGGGGGTGATTTGTAAAATGTAATGGGACATTTCCATGTTGCATCCTGTTCCGGCGACCTTTTAAAAGGCGTTAATAGGCACTGTGCCTTGTTATGGACTACTAAAATAATAATAAATAAATGAATAAATGAAATAAATAAATACAATTATAATTTCGTATATATTGTCCATAGAGTAGTGTACTGACATCAGTGTTATCCAACCAACCTGAACAACTTAACAGCCTTTTTTCCAAATCTATTCAATCTAAACCTCTCTTCTGCAGTTTTATCAGGATATATGCCACGTGAGATTGTGCATGTCAGTTTTATTTGATTATCTACAGTAGCCTACTCACAAAATCTGCAGGCTATGTTCCAATACAAATGTAATAATGAACACTGTTTCATAACAGACACTGTTTGTCCTGTCATGCTATTTTTAATATATCTGTTTATGCAGCTTTTTGGTGTTTAAGACTGTCAGTGTCCTTTATAAACAAGTTATCCTTGACATATATGTCCTTCCTCTTGGAAGCTTCTTAAAAACATCTCCTAGTTCACACACACGTGTCCAGACATTTATAAAATAATAGAAATAGCTCGCAGTGGCAACACATGACCTGTCAAAACCCTCTTACAAACAAAAGCTGTAGATCCAGCCAACAGGCGTTGAGGAAATGATCACCTCCCATCTGCCGGTTTATATTCGACGCGTCCACAATATTTCTGTATTTTTTATTAATGCTTACAAAACTTTTACAACAATAGCCAGGAGGTATATTAACACAAACAACAACAGCAACAAAAAAAGACCAAAAGAAAAAGGAAAAAAAAAATAATAAGATAAATAAATAAACAGTTTATATAAAAATATCAAATTGTTTACATATTTGTTGGTATTGCATTACAAATAATGGTTTATAACCACCATACTTACATTCATGAATACTAAACTTTGCCAACAAAAGCAGCAAATTAATCAAATAATATTCCTTATGAAGAGCAGGGTTGGGAGGGTTACTTTTGAAATGTATTCCACTACAGATTACAGAATACATGCTGTAAAATGTAATTTGTAATGTATTCCGTTACATTACTCAAGGTCAGTAACGTAATCTAAATACTTTGGATTACTTCTTCAGCACTGGTAGATTTTTTCACTTGTTTTAACTATAAAAACTGCCAAAATACACATGTTATAAATGCATTCTCTGAAAAACCTAAATATCTTATGCAGTGTTGTTTCTAAAACAAGATTGATCAAATTGATCTTGATTTAAGGATTTTTAAGATATTTTTACAGGAAAACAATACAAAAATTATTATCAAGAATATAATTTTTGCCCTAATATCAAAGGTCTCACTAGAAAAAAAGAAATTATGATCCAACGTGAATTTTCTTAATAAAGAAATATGATCGTGCCTGGTAACATGTGCATGTAAAATGACTAGAAATAGCATTTCAGCTTAGTGTAAAGATGACAATTTACACAAGGTTTATTTCTATTTGTTCTGCTCCAAACTTACTTCAAACGTACTCCTCTCTCTGCTCGTATGAATGTACCACATCATAAGAAAGTGTTTCACAGCTGTTCAAATGCACTTTGGATCGCATCATTTATATGTATAAATGTTTTCCATCTGAAAGGACTAAATATTAAATGAAACAAATGACAATAAAATGCAAAGTAATCTCTTCAGTAATCAAAATACTTTTGAATGTAACTGTATTCTAATTACCAATGATTTAAATTGTAACTGTAGTGGAATAGTTACTTATATTTTGTATTTTAAGTACGTATTCCCGTTACATGTATTTCGTTACTCCCCAACCCTGATGAAGAGGCATGTCATAACTAAAAATCCGAATAAAACATTTTCAAAACAAAGTTGAAAGCTGGGAATGATATGATCTCTAACAATCGTGCAGAAATCAGACCAAAAACAAGTCGAGTAAGGACAACTCCAAAATAAACGAAAAAATGTTTCCGCCTGCAGACCACAGATCGTACAAAATATATCAACATCACAATTAAATCTCTCTACAAGACGCGTCCACAATAGCGCGAGGGAGCGCGCGGCATAATGACGTCATCGCGGAGTGGGCGGTCGTGCGCTTTGAGTGCGCTAGACCTTATTCCGCGTGGCGGTGCACATGGCACCTTTTGTAAAGCCTTGTTTATACTTTCTCCTGGCTCTGCACCACGAGCCTCCGCTGACTGCGCGCGCACCTCCCCAAACGGACGAGGCGTTTATACTTGACGCGCTCGCCGTTGTAATATTATTTGAAACGAAAGGGGGCGACTCGGAGTAATCGTCCTTTAAACCAACAGGAAGTAGCTGTGAGAATAAGTAGTTTGCCGGAACAATATGGCGTCTTGTGTGGAGTTGCTGAATGCTGAGGAGGAATTGTTGTGTTTGTTGTTGTCTAAAAGACGAAGAAGATGGAATGCCCTTCCTTTAAATCCCACTAGACACAGAGATGGCGAATACACCGCTCATTTTGTCTCCCCACCAAAAGGCAATGAATGGTTCGATATCAGGCAGGACTTTCCCAACTGTTTGGGGATACACGTCATAATCAAGGCACCACCAAACGCTGAGAATGACTTCTACAATTATAAAGGAACACACTCCATTGTTCTCATGGCAGTCTGCGATGCCAAATATCGCTTCAATATGGTGAACATTGGTTTGTAAGGACGTGAAAGTGATGGTGGGATTTTCAGGGACAGTATTTTTGGTTCCAGGCTACTTCGCGGCACCCTTGAACTTCCACAGCAGGAAAACCTGCCAGGCACCAACACCAAACTGCCACATGTGTTCCTGGGAGATGCTGCATTTCCACTGTATGTGAACTTGGTGCGACCTTATCCAGGTAAAAAAAAAATAATAATAATTATATATATATATTATTTATACCATAAACTACTAAGTAATATGACATATACAGGACGTAAACATAATGTAACACATAAAAATAGAACATGTTTCTCAAATCTGTGCACTTGTGTCTGTTTTACAGGTGCCAACTTGGATGATGCCCATAAAGTGTACAATTATAGACACTCACGGGCCAGAAGAGTTATTGAGAACACTTTTGGCATCCTGGCAGCACGCTGGAGGATTCTTGGGCGACCCATGGAGTTCCAGCCTGAAAAGGCAGTGGATGTTGTGAAGGCCTGTGTGGCTCTTCACAATATGTTAGCCCTCACAGATGCTGCAACATCTCCTGCATCAAAGTACATTCCACCATATTTTGCAGATGGTACCACAGCATCAGGGGAACACATGCCAGGTGAATGGAGAAGGCTTGTGTCTGGAGACAACAACTTGGTTGAGCCAGGAAGACTGTCCAGTGCATGAGCATCCCAGGCTGCAGTCGTCGTGAGAAATGACCTAAAGTCATTTTTTCTCACACCACAGGGTCTTGTACCTTGGCAGGACACTGTCATCAGAAGGGGTTGTTTACAGTAGTAGTGCTGCAAACTTAGTAGTTGAACAGTGTTGTTTTTGTCTTGTGTGCCTATTTTGCATGCCTTAAAGTATTTATCTGTTTTTATTGATGTACAACTGTTTATAAGTACATTTGTAATAAAAGCATAAAACTTAAACCTAGTTTTTGTATTTACTCATTATTATATAAAAGGTACCAAAAATGCTTATAGAACACTTCCTGATCGTATTATAATCCTATTTAGGCTTTTGCTCTCTGTCCGGTATGGTTACATTTCTTAACGTGTAAACACTCCTATTGGGTTGTGGGTCAATTTGACTGATTTCTTTTTTAAGGTATTTGAAATACTGGTTAACAAATTATGATCTACTTGACATTTTGTGACTTATATTTGAGGTCATATTTGAGGTCTTGAACATGCATGCAGAGAGGACACACATGACGATGTTGAAACCCACACTACGAAAAAAGCAAAGAATCATGTAAAACCCAGTAAACCTTGAGATTATTACTTGTCACATTAGAACAAAAAATATAAACATGAGAACATGTGTTTAAAACTAAATTGAACAACAATCTCTTAAATATCTTTTTAATTTTATTAAACATGGACCTTTACTTTCAATAAACAGGCTTATTTCTGGTATCATAGGCTCATTTTGTAAATGTAAGCAGTTACTTTAGACATAAGCACAAAGTTGGTGCTTCCTGCAAATGTAATTGCTCACATTTATAAAATCAGGCAATTATGTTCGCCTAGCAATGCAAATATCTCTATGTATAGAGACAAATGAATGTTATTACAGAATGATCACTGCATGGCCGCCCATCATGTAAATGTCTCTTTATATATATAGAGACAACAGAATGGGGGTAATTACTGTCTATCGCTGTCAGTGTAGTGTAGTGACTGTGTATATTTGTGAAGACATTGATGAATGAAAACATGGTATACCCCAAAAAAATCTTCAGCTTTTGGTTGTATTCCTCTTCCAACAGTATGTACAAAAATCTAAGACAATATTTTTTAAATCCTATGTAAATTAATTCTTATTTGAACTAATAGACTTTCCATACAAAAAAAAAAAAAAAACATTTAAAAAGTTCTTTACTTAAAAAGTGCAGATAAAGAGTCTATGATTTGTCATCCTCAAAGCCTCAAAAAGCACCTGATGGAGTTTAAACTTCACATCAGACTTCTTCTTTGGGTCCAGTTTCTACAGCAAATCTGTAGTCTTCATTGTCCTGCTGCATAGCACTTTCCCTCTCCTGGTCCAGCTTCTCCAATCTCCTCAGCAGGGCGTCTTCAGTGTTCCGTTTTTGTTTACGCAAGGAGCCTATAGGAGATGGTGACTGTTGCTGTGCAATGCCTCTTGGTGACGGTGCATGTGAGTAGGGCAACGATGGAGTTGGAGATGCTGGAATGTGGGATGTTACAGGAAGTGGGGAGATGGGAGGTGGTGATGGCATAAGGAACACTGGTGAGTTGCTGCTGGAGGTCACGGTGTTTGGTGTTGCAGATGATGATGCAGATGATGATGCTCCAGGTGACTGTGTGGCCGTGGAGCTGCTTGTCTCTGTACGTTTCTCTCTATTCACGTTATCTACCTCCTTAAAAAAAAAATGCAATAAGTAAAAAAATAATAATTAAAAAGCACACTCTGTGAACACAGAAAGTATATCATAAACAAGAATGCAAAATCTACCAATTAGTCTCCAGTTGTTTTCTACTTTTTCAGCAAAACTTTAAAAAGCATGGGTACACAATTGGCTTCATCCATAAAACACCAACCAAACGAATTTAATTAAATCTAACTCAGAACAAATTTTTCATTGATCATTCATTGTGCTTAAAAAGCATTAGAAAAAAGAATAAGACAGATTTTAAGACATGTTTTCTAAACGAAACACAAGAGTGTTTCTGGTTCATCTTGTCTACTTTTTTTGAACACTGCACACGGGTCATGGTCAGAAAATTATAATGAATATATATATATATATATATATATATATATATATATCTACTCTTTGCAGGTCAGACTATATTCTGGCTAACTGAAATGTTTTTAAACCAATTTATTTTTATTTTTTATTTTTTTATTTTTTATTTTTTTTTGTTCACCACAACTTCCATATTCGATTCTGTTTCCCGGTGCTTTACAAACTGGCACAGTCATCCAAGTTCGTTTAAAATTGGCGAAATGTTCTTGTATCCGCCTGGGTCACTGCTTCTTCCATGGACATTTTTCTTGATTTTGACAAACTTGTCTCTCAGATTTGTCCATACATTTCGGCAAATCGCTTCTTTCCCCACCGTGGCTGCAGTTTCTTTCCAGGAATTATGTGCCATCTGGCTGCCTCTATATGGTCCCGCATGGCTGGATCACAGAGATGCCTGTACAGACGTACCTGTTCGGCCAGAGTCGCCTAGAAGTCGTTCATTTTCGGAAGCGGCGTCTCGCGCACAGTTATGGCTGCGTTATAGGATGCGTGGAGAGTTGGGGAAACTGAATTTCAGTTTTGACGGAGTCTAATTTATTTATTTTCCACAATGTCTGCGGGTATGATGCTTACAAACTTACACATACACAGGCTTTGCCACCGTTCATTCAGGGCCAGACCGCCGGTTTTAGCGAGTTTTTATCACACACAGCGGGGAGTGTACGGTTGCAGACCGAGAGAGAGTCCGGAGAGAGACGCTGAGCTGCCGCAGATCTCCGCGCTGAATCAAGGTCTGTGCGTGTTTGACATTATGGAGAAACTGACTGTAAAGTCTTGCACATATAATTATTCACCGATCAGCCACAGTATTAAAACCACCTGCCTAATAATGTGTAGGTCCCCCTCGTGCTGCCAAAACAGCACCAACCAGCATCTCAGAATAGCATTCTGAGATTATATTCTTCTCACCACAATTGTACAGAGCTGTTATCTGAGTTACCGTAGACTTTGTCAGTTCGAACCAGTCTGGCCATTCTCTGTTGACCTCTCTCATCAACAAGTCGTTTCCACCCACAGAACTGCCGCTCACTGGATGTTTTTTGTTTTTGGCACCATTCGGAGTAAATTCTAGAGACTGTTGTGCTTGAAAATCCCGGGAGATCAGCAGTTACAGAAATACTCAAACCAGCCCATCTGGCACCAACAATCATCTATGCTATTATCTAATCAGCCAATTGTGTGGCAGCAGTGCATAAAATCATGCAAATACGGGTCAGGAGCTTTAGTTAATGTTCACATCAACCATCAGAATGGGGCAAAAAAAATGTGATCTCAGTGATTTGCATTCTTCCTGCATATCGCCACCTACTGGGCAGGCAGGAGAATTTGGATTAAACATGGATGGAACCACTGGAGTCATTTAGATTACTTTTATGCTGTCTCTATGTGCTTTTTGGAGCTTCAAAGTTTTGGCCACCATTTACTTGCCTTGTATGGACCTACAGAGCTGAGATATTCTTGTAAAAATCTTAAATTGTCTTTTTCAGAAGAAAGATAATCATACACATCTGGGATGACATGAGGGTGAGTAAATGATAAGAGAATTTTCATTTGTGGGGGAACTATCCCTTTAAAAGGAATGTTCCAGGTTAAATACAACTTAGAGGGATAGTTCACCCAAAAATGTAAAATTCTGTCCTCATTTACTCACCCTCATGTTGCTCCCTTTAACACTGATGGAGTCTGGTTGATATGAACATGTAAGTAATGTCTGGTGTTGACTTATCACAGGCTCGGCTACAGAAACTTGAAGAGGGAACAAAACTGGATTGGTCCACAGCGGAAGCCCTGGCATTTGGCACACCGCTGTGCCAGGGTAGGAATCATTATCTGAGCATCATTAGCTAAAGACTGCCCACAGACTGCCTCTGCATTATACAGAGAAATGCTCACTAAATAGAAACAAACACAAAGAATGTGTCACCATCTTGATAGTAAATGTATTCTTTAAAACAGTACAACACCATCTGTGATAGATTTGCATGTTCCTGTATACATACGTATTGCAGGATTCAACATCCGTATCAGCAGTCAAGATGTGGGCCAGGACACGTTCAGCCAATGTCACACCATGATTGTGTGTCAGGAGACCAACGACATGTATATCCCCCTCAATCACATCCACTCTGCACAGACAGGTCATACATCCTGTATATGTATGTATATTTCACCAGGTGAGGTTTAATGAGGAATAAGGTTTATTAATATTCAAAAGATATGAAGTTGGAGACACAATGTATGTTCTGACAGAGCCTGTTTCCGTATACTGGCATTTTTCTTTGCATGCCCTCGCTTCAATTTAGAACACTTGACTCTCTAATCAAAATAAAATATGCACTGAAGTGAGGATAAAAATTTGGATGAATACCATCACTGATGAAAGATCTTGATACAGCAAATCCCCACGAGGTGTTAGTGATTGTTTTTATTATACCTCTTTTGCTGTTATAAGAACTGTAGAATCCTCCATCGCTGGCCACAGAGTAACGAGTAGGGATGGGCGATACCACTTATTTTCTTTTCAATCCGATACCGATAATTTCAAATCAAATATCGTCGATACCGATACCAATACAGATACTTCTATTGCATTTTTTTTTTTTTTTTCGCAATCTCTTGGGATAAAATGGGTAATTTAAAATATTATTACAAGTCATTATTATTTATTTATTTATTTATTTGATTTTTATTTACATTTGTGAGCCTTAACAGAAAATTCTGTTCTGACTTCTGTTTTGTTGACCCTTATTAAAATTAACCATCGTTTCACTGCAGTAACTATAGTTTAACCATGGTATTTAGTTAAACCATAGTTACCACACAATTAACCATGGTTACTACTACAATATTACTGTAGTAAAAGCATGATTAATTATTTTTTTAAATTATTTAACAACAATTACACACAAACTCATTATAAGAAATGTCATCTTTAGAATGTTGTTATTTTAGTGTGGATTTACTCCAGAAGCTGTTTCTCTGATTTTCTATCATTACCTCTACAAGGCATTGATCCCTCTTGTTTGAACGAGTCGTCACGGCGTAAGCGCTTGTCTGCTTGTGTCTTTCAGCATTTATGCATGTTAAGATGAATGGAAGAAGAAATAGTTCCTATCCTGCACAAGTATTTGCTTATATGGCCTAATCCTTTTTATTTCACTTTGAAGCTTATGATTATTGTTCATGTTCATGGTAATCAAATAATAATATCCCTAGTTTAAACAAATAAATGTTAGAATTTATATTTTTGTGTGAGGATCGATATATATTTGATACAACATCAGTATCGGAAGTATCGATATTTTAGGATCTATCTGCCCTTCCTTAGTAACGAGGGAATAAAAACAACTACCGGCTGATAACCGATAGTTCCAATAAACAATCATCGGCACTTTTTAATCGGTTAATGCAATATATCCGTCTACCTCTTAATATTTAATTCAGCAAATGTTGTCTTGTATCTTGGAAAATAAAAGCATAATTTGCATATTTAATCCAGTTTTGTGTAAAAGTTTGTCTTAACATTTAGCAGTCTAAATATATAGTTCAGAAGGAGGTATTATAAAATTGCAGCTCATTAAACGTTTTATTGGACTGTGGTTTTTCCAGCCCTCTTGAGAAATGTATTTAATTTTGCCGACATCCTTGAAAAGTTTAAGAATTTGTATTAAAAATGGATCTTAAACATCTTATTTAGATTTTTTTGTTGTTTTACCTGTTTTTTTTTTTTTTTTTACCTGGATTTCACCATGAAAATAGCTTTACAAGCTATATCGAGTCCAAACAAACTTCTGGCTCATTCGTCAGACTGGAAATTAAAGGTCAGGCACATTGCATTTTGGAATACAGTGCTTGTTGTATACTGCACATTTTGGCATATGCAGTAAGTCATGCAGGTATTCCATGCATACAGAAATTCAGCATTCTGTGCACATTATACATACAGCAAAAATAGTAGCGGAGTGACTATTTGCACTAGGTGTAAATAGCACCTGCCCACACAGTGTGGCTATTTGCACTCAAATATTCTGGTGGAAATTAAGAGATTAAAAACAAACTGTGCCCCCAAGTGTCACTGCAATGACGAAGTGTGTAAAAACGGTGTGGATGTGTATATTTTGTGTGGACAGACCTGGGTTCGATTGCCCCCTTTGTCCCACTTTTCCCCATCCTGTTTCCTGTCTCCACTCTTAATATTTAATACTACTTACAGTAATAAATAAAAATGAATATAGAGGTTGACTGCCTTGCAGTGATTTGGTGACAGTCGGGGAATTGAGAGAAAGATTTGATCCTGGTAAATTTACCATGGTTTTACTACAGTAATATGTTGTTAATATAGTGACCATGTTTAATTTAGTAGTTTCTGTGATTTTGTTTCAAAATACCATGGTGATACTATAGTTACTGTATTAAAACCATGGTTAATTTTTGTAAGGGAAGGTTAGGTTTAGGGGTAAGGGTTGGTGTAGGATGTTTTTGGGACTCTAAATAAACACAAACACACTGTTACACATCCCCTACACTGTATGTTAGTATTTAATTAGGGGTGCAAATAGTATCTGCCACTATTTGCAAAGATGCATTTTGTTGCTATTTACAGTTAGTGTATATAGTGTCTATCGCTATTTGCACAGCCGCTACCAAATAGTAGTATGTTAACCCACCACACACACACACTTTTCTATCAGTCTAGGCATGCATTTTTCCACAGAATGTTCCACCATCACTTATAATGTGTATAACATCCTCTCTTCTGCAGCTCTGTGACAGTAAAGAAGAGGGTGTGGATGGTGACACAGTGAACATGGGTGTTGTGAACCCTACACTGCCAACTCAATACTTCCATCTCTTGCGGAGACAGATGATTAGAAACTTCCGGAAACCACTGGTCGTAGTGTCTCCCAAAACTCTGCTGCGCTTCCCTGTAAGTTGTCTTAGAGTAAAATACACACATTGTTCATGTGAATTGTTGTTTGTAGTTCTAGATTTAACTGTTTTTATGGCGTACTTACCACTATTTGACACTAGGGGACAGTATCAAACTTTGCTGAAATGGGACCAGGAACTTCATTTAAGCCTGTCATTGGCGATACCTATGTCAATCCTGCAAGGTATCGCATTCAGTCACATTTAACACGTTGTTCAAGGTCCATACAAACATTAAGGACCGTTTGAATACAGTATTTCTAGAGGAACATTCAAAAAGTATAATTTCTCTTCTCCTGCAGCATGCAGCAGGTTCTGTTGTGCTCGGGTTAACATTACTACACTTTGCTGAAGCACAGAGGAACGTTACCAGAGGTGGGAAAAAAACACAGCGCTGATCAGGGTCGAGGAACTGTGTCATTTCCCTACAGAGGCCCTGCAACAGGAACTAAATAAATACACAAACGCCAAAGGTAAGGTTGCTCAACAACTTTTATTCATGTGGCCACTCAAATCGTTGTGTTAATTTGCATTGTGAAAATGCACATCAAGCTTCTTTGATGTAATTTTCTTATTGCAGAATTTATTTGGAGTCAAGAGGAGCCACAAAATATGGGCTGTTGGTCATTTGTAGCACCGAGATTTGACCAACAGTCAGGTAAGGCTTTAATAGAAAGGCATTTATTTTAAGGGTTAGTTCACCCAAAAAATGTAAACTCTCTCATCATTTATTCGCCTTCATGCTATCCCAGATGTGTTTGACTTTCTTTCATCTGCTGAACACAAACAAAGTGTTTTATAAGAATATCTCTGCTCTGTTGGTCCATACAATGCAAGTGAATGGTGGCTAGAGTTTTGAAGCTCCAAAAAGCACATAAAGGCCGCATAAAAGTAATCTAAATGACTCCAGTGGTTTAATCCACATTTTCAGAAGCGATATGATTGGTGTGGGTGAAAAAAAAACAGATCACTATTTAAGTCATTTTTAAAATAAAAATCTCCACTTTCACTTTCACATTCTTCTTTTGTTTTTGGCGATTCGCATTCTTCATGCATATTGTCACCTACTGGGCAGGAAGGTATTAAATATTGATTTGTTTCTCACCCGCACCTATCATATCCTTTCAAAAGACATGGATTTAACCACTGGAGTCGTATGGATTACTTTTATGTTGCCTTTATGTGCTTTTTGGAGCTCCAAAGTTCTGGCCACCACTCATTTGCATTGAATGGACCAAATGAGCTGAGATGTTCTTCTAAAAATCTTCATTTGTGTTCTGCAGAAGAAATAACACAATTTTCGGTGAACTGTCTCTTTAACTGATGATTAATGCACCTTGATTTATGACAAGCTGATTGATGCTGACCTGCTGATCTTGTCTGTCTTCCCTCAGTTGAGGTCAGTCAGTAGACCAGCACTGCCTGCTCCCGCGGTGGGCATCGGCACTCTTCACCACCATCAACATGAAGCCATCCTGACTGCTTCCTTCTCCTGAGACCACAGATCCTACAACCATAAACGAACAATCTGTCAATGAACAAATTAACAGTCATTGTAGCTGATGGGCTATGACTGGTACACTAAGAGCAAATGAAAAGCTTTGTCAGTAATTGTTCAGGCAACAGAGCAATATTGCTGATTTAATCTTTGAATGCATCTCCTTGCACTACCCACAAGGGAACATCTGTTTACTGAAATTTTTTTGCACATGAGTGTGAATTTGTAGTTCAAAGTTGTAGAACAGGAGGAAAGTAAAAGATTGTTAAAGCACAGTGTGTATGGTTTTTCAAAGCGCTTTAACATTTATTTTTTACTGTAGGGAGACAAGAAAAGAAATAAAGATCACGGTTGCGTGTTTTAAACCCATGAAATGGATGTTGTGATGTTACAGAACTGGCATTTTGAAAAGGACACTACAAATCAAAACTTTGGTGCGTTAAATGTTTAAAATGGATACTTGAGTTGTTGACTTTTACCAGATGAATGTAGAATCAGTATAGTGAGCTGATTATGGCAATGGATGTTATCAAAAACAATCACTGTATGTTTACGAAATGAAACCACATGACATTAAACACAAATTATTCAAAAATTGAATGAAAGCTAAAGACAAGGAAATCACAAACAACATAATTGTTAATCAGAGTGTTTACACTACTATGAATTTTTTTTATTTTATTTATTTATTTATTTATAGTCATGACGAACCCATCCAAATCCCGCATTTTTATAATGTGGAATTATATGCATTGTCCCAAAAGCGATACTGTTGTGTGAATAAAACTGGATTTGTACTTGAACGCTCATTCTAGAGATTAAAAATAAATAAATAGAAAAAGTCTAGCTATTGATCATTTATCATTCATTTAACATTTTCTGCTTTTGAAAACTTCAGTCACCATTCAGTTTCATTGCATCTTTATTTCCATGCAATGAATATGAATGGTGACTGAGTCTAACATTCCCAAACATTCAATGAAACAATGAAAGAAAGTCATTCAGGTTGGAACAACATGAAAGTGAGTAAATGATGACAGAATTTTCATTTCGGTGTGAAATGTCCCTTCAAGGATTATTAACTTTCTATGTCAAATATACAGATAGAGAAAACACTAAACATTTAATAGATATATTTCTTACTTGAGGTTAAGGAGTGAAAAAGAAATGAAAGGGAAAACATGAATAAAATAGTCTAAAATATATATGTATATATTTTTAATTGTGTATCTGATTCTGTTCTATTCTATTGCACACATTCTGTTCTGTACGATATTTTGATAACATTTTACAATAAGTTTCCATTTATTAACAATGAACTTTAACAGCATTTATTAATCTTGGTTAATGTTAATGTAATCATATACTAATACATTTTTAAATTCAAACGTTGTATTGTTAACCTTAGTTAATGCACGATGAACTAACAATGAAAAATGTTATTTTCATTAACAAACACTGAGATTGTTCATTGTTTATTCATGATACCTAATGCATTAACTGATGTGAAAGAATGGAAACTTATTGTAAAATGTTACCGATGTTTTTATTATTATTAATATTATTATTTTATTCTCTGCAATCTCTATTCTGCTCTGTTCTAAATATTCTGTATTCAATTCTGCATATTCTTTTATCCAGTCTATTTATTTGGAATGTTTTAACTTAAACAAAAAACAAAGCAAAAATTGTTTTACATGCTATTTTGTCAATTTGGACGAAAAATAATGAGTGCACTATTACACCTTACGCAGCAGGTCCGCCGTTCCTGACGCAGAGTCTGTTCAGCCGTCTGCTTTCATCCGGTCACGCAGACTCACCGTTTATTTACCGGACAACAGTCGCACCATTGTCAACCAACCCTACTTTGAATCCCTTAACGGAATAACACATCTGCTCGTTTGTTAGATCTTTGGTTTAGCCAGCGCGCTTCACCTCGACACGGCGTGAGTCAGTGATGCGGGAACCGCAGCGAGTCCACTGGATTGGATAAAAGAGTCTCGAGTACGTCGGCAAATACCCGACCGTTCTGTTTAGCTGTACAGATCGGGCTGAAACGAAATGCGGGCACCGATTAGATAACAAGGGGGACTGCTACTCGAGTTTGCGTGGCTGCAGAAAGGTTGGAAAAATTTACGGGTTAAGAAGGTTATTCGGAGGGACCGCTCTACTACCTGGAAGCACCATGGCCAGGAGAAGCGAAGAATCTGTGAATGGATCTTGGAAAAAGCAAGTGGATGACATCAGAAAGATATTTGAGTTCAAGGAGATCCTCGGGACGTGAGTATTTATAATGCATTCACACGCGCTGTAAATGACAGGCGGATTTTGTAATCTACATTGAGCAGCCTCATCGACCTCTAGTTTGTTCCAAAAGTTTGACCTGTAAGCATAGGCGGAGCGTGTGTAAGGATGGCGAGGCTTAGCCTTCCCCTGGCCAGTAAACTGTCTCAGTTACCCCACCTCATATACAAACTTTAATTACTAGCGAGGAGGGAAAGCTGACTCTAGATCAGTGGTCATGGCCAAATTCATCATGAAACAACTCGCTTGAGTCACTGCGTGGGTTGTCTTTATTTCTGAAAGAATTTGCCATTTTAAAACAAATATAAAATAACGTAGTGCAATTCTTACACTAATACATATTTATTAGATTATAGTTGCATTCACATTTAAATCAGTAGTCTAAGTAGTCTATCCAATCAAACTTGAAATTGATTCAGCATGGAGATGGCTGAAAATATACTATATGGGAAAATATGTGTGGACACCCCCTTCTAATTAAAGAGTTTGGTTACTCCATTAATACCAGTGAAGATAAAGCATAATTCTACTCCAAACAATGGCATTCTAGGGCATTCGGTGCTTCCAACTTTATGGCAACAGTTTGGGGAGAGCCCTTTTCTATTCCAGCAAATGCCCCTGTGCACAAAGCAAAGTCCATAAAGAAATGGTTTACTGTGTCTGATGTGGAAGAAATTGACTGGCCTGCACAAAGCCCAGACCTGAACCCCACTGAACACCTTTGGGGTGAATTGGAACACCAACTGAAAGCCAGGCCCCATTGCCCAACATCAGTGTCGGACCTCAGTGATGCACTTGTGTCTGAATGTGAGCAAATCCCTGCAGCCATGTCACTACATACAGTATAGTGGAAAGCCTTCCCAGAAGAGTGGAAGATGTTATTGCACCAAAGGGTGAAATTGATGCCTATGGTTTTGAAATTGAAGGTTCAAAAAGCACATATGGTGTCCACAAACATTTGGCCACATAGTGTATTTTCATCATCGTTCTTTGAGCTTGGAAGAAGACTCTCTCCACTGGATTTGATTTTAATTTCTAAAGATTTAAATCAACTGCAAGACATAAGCCTATATGTGCGGGACCACTTTTAATGGCGTATGCAGGTCCAAACGGTTCGTTTTTAAAAAAAAAAATTTTATTTTTTTATTTTGCTGCATTAGCAAAGAGTGCTTACTACATATTATTTAATTTGCTGTTATGCCGATAAAATAAATTGTGCATATTTACTTGCTGAAGCTTAATATTGAGTCGTTAAAATTATTATTAATATGAGTAGCCTACTGGCATCTGTGTAAACAACAATAATAACCATTTATTCATCCGGAAGGTTTTGTAAGGAGTGTGAACATTTACAGTTGGTAGTAGATGCCATTTAATAAAATATTTTGTCTTGAATGCAGGGGTTAAATTGAGATTTCGGTGGTGGGGAACCTTAAAATCGTGTAATTTCTCTTATGTGTCTAAATATGTATATTCATAGGCCTGTATGATATTTCATAGAATATATATATATATATATATATATATATATATATATATATATATATATATATATATATATATATATATATATACAGGTATATATACATATAGGCTTATTTGTTTTTTGTTTTGTTTTGTTTTTTTCAGATGAATCTCTTGGACTGGGATTCTGTTATATAATTTTTCTGTCATTATTTCACTTAATTGTGAACATAGTTATTTGATTTAGTATTTTACATGAAATTACAAAAAATATATTTTTATTTTATGAAAATCAGATGACAGCTGGAACAAGTTTATCTTCTTCTTGCCCGAGGTAAGTCATCATCTTGCATTTGAACATGCTAAACTATCCACTTATTTTACAATTTAAAAGTAGGCTAAATGCACAAACTTAAGGAGATGTGGCGGAATGATCCACCCCTCTGGCTCGTCATCTTCACCCCGCCTCTTAGGGCCGCCCTTCAGCTAGGCTCATGACGGGAGCACTTAATAAGCATTTACCCTGTAGCTGGCTGAGGCTGTCATGTTTTTTCTCTGTTCCCACCTGGGTGCGAGTGAGAGGAGGAGTTGGCCCAGAGAGGTATCCCCCTTATGTCCACTCCGACCGTAGGGCCTGGTTGAGGAAGTAGAATTCCCGTGTGGGCGGCTAAAGAGTGTGCACCTCCAGCTCTGGATTCCATGATTGGATGTGAGCGTGGGAGGAGATGCCGGTGGGGTGACACTTGGGGGAGGTTGATGTGGCGGAATGATCCGCCCCTCTGGCTCGTCATCGTCACCCCGCCTCTTAGGGCCACCCTTCAGCCAGGCTCACGATGGGAGTTGGGCGGGAGAGCGAAAAGAGGTGCATAATTAATAAGCTGACCTCGTTTGGTCAGAGGTGAATGAAGCACACCTGATGGGGATAATGCTTCATCACCGCTGTCTTTAAAACCCAGTGCACACCTCTTCTTGGGGAGCCGGCTTCAAATATCCATGTGTGCACACACTGGCATCCTCGCACGCCCAGGACCAAAGCTGGGAGGGATCGGACCAGCGGACGCGCTACCGGACCCGTTCTTCGGACCCCCGGGTGCCGTAATGAGTCGCCGGGGGTGAACAGCTCACGTTGCCGCCGACAGGCTAGATGCCGGGCCGCCTTCCCCTCACGCTTGCCTCAGGCCTGGGAAGACAGGCCATCAGTGATGCCGCCGCCCCAAGCGCCGTGGACTTTGGAGGGGAGCGTGAGCGGCTGACTGACCCAGCCCGTGCCTGGGCTTTCCTGTGGACACTACCCCGCCCCTTTCACGGAGCCCTGTTCACCGCGAGGATGCCAGATTCCCCCTTTTATTATGAACACTATTCCCCCCTGGACACCTTGTTTCCCCTTTTGGACATTTTTATGTTTATTATTGTTTCCAATATATGCCTCTCTGAGGCTTGACGCCACACCCACTGTCTGTCTCTTGCTCACCCTGCCCCAGGGTATACAGCCTTTAAATAAACTAAGCAAAATTGCTACTGAATATTGATCTCAGAAATGTGTGAGCAGTTGATTTCATACAGTATTTCACGATTTCTATGAATTAGAGATCGGACCACAGAACAATAGGGCTGCGTTCCATTTCACTTTTAACATCCACTTGCTAACTCCCCTAAGCACTTCCCCTTGGGGGAATCCCCGCTGCCATTTTGGATGTCCGTTCCACTTCGTTCAGTGAGCGAGGTAAGTTTCTGTTGACAGACCCTCAACTCCTCGATTTTGACCGAGGGAGCGAGCCTACACTGATGTACGCTTCAGGCAGCTCCATATCCCACAATGCAACTCGATTGTGACGTGATGGCAGATTGCACTTCATAAACCCCACCCCCACACAGCTCTAATGTATGATGGAAGTGAAGTTAGGTCAATTAAGCAGTTTAAAAAGTTATATTGAGATTTAACTGCATAATACTTGTAGCTACCTTAAACTGTTTATCACACAGTTATAGCCTATGTGTTCATTGTTATATTAACATTTTCATTTGTGTAAATCTTGATTAATCCTTTCTAACAATTCATTCTAATGAAAAAAATCAATAAATAAACATACAAGATTTATACATAAGCCTCTGAAATCAATCTCCGAAAACATGGTTTTCTCAAGTGCAAAAATCACTAAATAATTCCACATATTGACATCAGCCTTCAACATGCTCCAAGTGATCAAGGGTTAATGGTGTTCCAGTTAAACCCACTGCACGTCTTCCGCCAGTAGGCTAGTGGACACTCGCACAACGTAAGCAGTGACGTACATCCGAGTCCATGAGACGGAGTGAAGTTTGTGAGAGAAGGGGATACAAATTTGAAATGGAACGCAGCCAAGAAGCTCTACTCGAGTCTGTATGTGGGGGCATGAAACATAATGAACTTGAAAAGTTTCTGAGCAAGTATACTTGTGAAATGGAGCCGGAATATTTGAAATGTGTCAAACAAATATGGTGTCGGTGCATAAAAGAAATAGAATAGACTGACAAACAAGCAAAGGTGCCAACATTTGCAGGCCAATTTAAGCCTGACTGAATGTATGGCTCCAGATGGCAATAACTGTATTTAAATGTATTATTATTATTATTATTACCATAAGCCTATGAGCCCATTATTATAACTCATATTTTTTAATACCCTGCAGTTAGTTCACCCTCCGCCTATGGCCTGTAAGAATATTCTGATGTTCTGTACAGGTGAAATTCCTTAACATCAGACATTTTATTTACTAGTCTGTAAAAAAGCCTGGACAGGCAGGTCTTTTGGTTGGTTTTAGAAGGTTTTTGTGGCTCTTGTCAGCTCAGCTGGTCATATTTCAAAACAGTTTATTAAGAATTGATAGCATCCATCTGTGCTATATTTTAGTCTCTCATAATTCTTGTGTAATGTTTAGTAAAGTCAGTTAATGAAAAAGTGTGTTGTACAGGTGCATCTCAATAAATTAGAATGTCGTGGAAAAGTTCATTTATTTCAGTAATTCAACTCAAATTGTGAAACTCGTGTATTAAATAAATTCAATGCACACAGACTGAAGTAGTTTAAGTCTTTGGTTCTTTTAATTGTGATGATTTTGGCTCACATTTAACAAAAACCCACCAATTCACTATCTCAAAAAATTAGAATATGGTGACATGCCAATCAGCTAATCAACTCAAAACACCTGCAAAGTGTTTTCCTGAGCCTTCAAAATGGTCTCTCAGTTTGGTTCACTAGGCTACACAATCATGGGGAAGACTGCTGATCTGACAGTTGTCCAGAAGACAATAAATGACACCCTTCACAAGGAGGGTAAGCCACAAACATCCATTGGCAAAGAAGCTGGCTGTTCACAGAGTGCTGTATCCAAGCATGTTAACAGAAAGTTGAGTGGAAGGAAAAAGTGTGGAAGAAAAAGATGAACAACAACCGAGAGAACCGCAGCCTTATAAGGATTGTCAAGCAAAATCGATTCAAGAATTTGGGTGAACTTCACAAGGAATGGACTGAGGCTGGGGTCAAGGCATCAAGAGCCACCACACACAGACGTGTCAAGGAATTTGGCTACAGTTGTCGTATTCCTCTTGTTAAGCCACTCCTGAACCACAGACAACGTCAGAGGCGTCTTACCTGGGCTAAGGAGAAGAAGAACTGGACTGTTGCCCAGTGGTCCTAAGTCCTCTTTTCAGATGAGAGCAAGTTTTGTATTTCATTTGGAAACCAAGGTCCTAGAGTCTGGAGGAAGGGTGGAGAAGCTCATAGCCCAAGTTGCTTGAAGTCCAGTGTTAAGTTTCCACAGTCTGTGATGATTTGGGGTGCAATGTCATCTGCTGGTGTTGGTCCATTGTATTTTTTGAAAACCAAAGTCACTGCACCCGTTTACCAAGAAATTTTGGAGCACTTCATGCTTCCTTCTGCTGACCAGCTTTTTAAAGATGCTGATTTCATTTTCCAGCAGGATTTGGCACCTGCCCACACTGCCAAAAGCACCAAAAGTTGGTTAAATGACCATGGTGTTGGTGTGCTTGACTGGCCAGCAAACTCACCAGACCTGAACCCCATAAAGAATCTTTTTGTTAAATGTGAGCCAAAATCATCACAATTAAAAGAACCAAAGACTTAAACTACTTCAGTCTGTGTGCATTGAATTTATTTAATACACGAGTTTCACAATTTGAGTTGAATTACTGAAATAAATGAACTTTTCCACGACATTCTAATTTATTGAGATGCACCTGTATATACTGGAAAATCAGAAAATAGATTTCTGTTGAAGAATGCTGTTGCATTCAAACTGGAGTGTTAATGTAGATCTAAACATCAGAAGACAACATGAATCAAAGGTAGATGAGGTCAGTCAGTTCAGGTGAGTCATAGGCTATCCTTAAAATGGGGTCTTTCTAAAGTTAACACTCAGCTCTTTCAGAGTGCTAAGATTTATATTGCCAAACAGTTTTACAATAGCATGCTAAAAGACTTCTGATAGCCTTAGTCTTTTACCACTGAAGCCACTAAAGCCACTAGTAAATATTAATGGCTTCAGTGGTAAAAGACCAATCACAGCCTGTTTCATTTGCATAGTAGCTAAGTTAAGGCAATTAAAAGTGTGTAACAATTTTTACTCTCCATAAAGGATATTTTCTAAATCTCAGTCCAAAGGGAACTTTTTTCTTTCTAGTAATCCATGTCACTGTGATATCACATCTCAGCAGACCGACAGCAGGAATCACAGCCATGTGTGTACATGTGTGAGGATTGTTTTAATCGGACTGCATGTCATTTGAGGTTCAGCACTCCACCCCAATTGCTTTTAGTTCTTGACTGTGGATTATATGAGTGCAGATTGAGGAGGGGCCAAAGAATAGGGAAACAGACTCAAAAGATCATGTCGTCTCCAGACCTTCCTCTCTAATATGAAGAGCAGATTTCTCCAGTTCTCGTCCAGATGTGCACAGCCTGATCTCATGAAAATTACGTGACTATAGCAGCGACATTTTTGCAAAATATAAATTTGCAGTCACTGCTGTTCCGAGGTGAAATGTCCACTGAGTGGCATTAAAAGCAAGTGAAATTTTCTCCCAAAGGGATGAGATTTTTAAGGGTCATGCTCTATTGATTTTTAAATCAACAAAACCTACATCTCTACCCTAAACCTTAAACTTAACCCTAACTGATAGTGTCATAAAAATCAAATGAGAGTTGAAAAATGCAATTGCTAAAGCAACCACGTCATTTTGTGGTGTTTGACACTTTCGGCTCACATGCTCACAAATAAATGTCACTGTTGTTTTAGTGCCTATAGTGTTAATTGCCTTAAGACATGTTCAGAGTCCAGATCATCTTTGTTCTTTATTTTGAATGTACTTTTTTCCATTGATTCATTGTTTTGTCCAATGCTTGTTTTAAAGAAGTCTTTTGGCCAATTACATCAAGTGATTCCAAACCAGGAATATGCACAACCCAGGGGGTACTGAAAGTTATAGTTCACCCAAAAATGAAAATTCTGTCATTATTTACTCCTCGTCATGGTGTTCCAAAACCTTATGACTCTCTTTCTTCTGTGGATCACAAAATGAGATGGTAGGCAGAATGACCAACATTGTCCGAAAGTTCCAGTACCTGAGGATCGAGCACATAATGCCGACTCACTGACAAGCGCCATCTCCCATCAGACATTTTTGCATCAGCTCTGGCGTTTTTACATTCCCTTGTGTTGCAATTGGAAGCCCGTCGTGTCAGCAGCGTGGGAGATCCTGGTTTGCATCGGTAAGCACAGACCGATTTTAGCTCAAGAAAAGCCAAAGTGTTTTCAGTTTCACTGTGAGATCAATCAGTCTAGACTCTAGAATCTAGGACAGTCTAGGACACCATTCACTTTCATTGTATTGAAAATTGTATGGTGACTGAGGATGTCAGTCCTTCTGCCTAACATACTCTTTTTGTGTTCCACAGAAGAAAGAAGGTCATACAAGTTCAGGACAACAATGACGACGTAATTTTCATTTTTGGGTGAACTATCTTTTGAAAATTACATAAAAATTATTGCAATGCTATTGAAGAGCAAATGTAAATCTAGAACACGCATTACCTGGATTATCTCTCCAGGATTCCCATCCTGAAGATGGCATAACAGATTCTCTAATGTGCCTTACACAAGATTTTCCAGACTCTTAAGGTGGTCGCACACCAGACGAGAAGCACCACGCTGCGTTGCAGCTAGGACACGGCACAGGTATCAAACACGAGGCACACCGATGCGGTTCAGGTTGCAGACAGTACACACAAAAGTTACCAAGGTTTTCCCTTGTTCAAGAATGAAGAATGCTGAAGAACGAAGTAAATAATCTATGTCCTTTGATAATGATTTAGGTTGAATTTAATGGAAAATATGGGAGTTGCGCTCTGTTGAATGGCAGAAATTTTAGTAGCCTCCAGAGTCGTAGCTGGGCGCTGCCGACAGACGCTGAGTGGCGGCGGCAGTGTGCGTACCTTCATTGAAAACAGTTGTTTTGAATTTTAGAACGCGCCATGTCGTCTGCCAGACGTGTCCGGTGTCGACACCCTTCAGAGCCACTAAACTGAAATCAGCACGCAAACATTTCAGCAGCTGGTCATAAAATGTTGCCAAATTGTTTCAGAAAATGCACAGAAACTTTCAAAATTGGTTAGAATTTTTCACATTTATAGAATTCAATGTGCACATTTTGGAAACCAGCACAGATTCTTGGAACCGCTGTCGTTCAATCAGAGCTGAGGATGCAAAATTCAATATTATAAAACAGATATTTCCTCATTTAAACTTGGATTGGATAAGCCACATTTTTAAGTGTTTGAAGCCAAATTATAAATGTAGATTCTTGTATTCCTGTTTTTTCCTTGCATATTAGCGACAAACATGCAGTCATTGTGTCACAGAAGATTTTCCACTGAGGTAAAAGTAATTTGAAGATTGTAGATGGTAAGCGAGGGGCAGAAAGTCGTTCTTGCATTTTTGCAACCTAAATCTTGTATTAAGTTACTGGCTCTTGGAGGGTAACTCTGTTTTGTTTACTTGCCAAAGCCAATTTTTACTCCCATTTGATGCTAAATATGGGATCCTGATTGGCTATATGTTTGTGGCTGCAGTTTGTCTCCTGTCAAAAATAGCACAGACTTTCCTCCCCACAATGACTCAACAAAAACCTACACGCAATCTCCACCCATCCTCCCCCATACACAGAAATACTTTTACAATTCCATTGTTTAAACTCCATCTATACTTCTCCATGTTTCTCTAAAAGTGAAATTACAATCAGTGCAGTGTTAATCGTTTAACAATTTCACATTAATCCTGTCTTAATCCTGTTACCTTTCTAGTGAAGGTGCCAGTTTACCTGAATTCATCTGATATCATTAAGCAGGGACTAAGAACTAAATGTTTTTCATTTCGGTTAGTTCTGAGCAAAAACTGTATTTTTTCATTCCAGTTCAAAAGTTCCGCAGCCTCTTTTCCAAATGGTTTCCGGTTAGAACAAAATAAAAGAACGGTTAATAACGTTATTTTTAAAATGACAGTACTCTGCACTAAGGGGTGGGTGAAACACCAATTGCAGCATTGCCAGATCTCACAAGAAAAACAAGCAATTGGTCTGGAAAAACAAGCTTAAAAATAAGCCACTTACCTCAAAATAAACAAAACAAATTGTGATTTATCACAATAGAAATCATAACAAGCATACAGTTAATTAACAGTTAAATATAATCTTAATTACAGATCTGCTTCTCAGTCAAAACCCAGCAGCATCAAATCTGTATTAATGCATCATATCTAACAATAATTCAGTGAAGACTTAAAACAACTGAAAAAAAGTACTTTTTACATCTAATAATGTTTTCCTTGTATCTGAATTAGCTATGCATGTATATGTTGAAATTATACATAGTTGTTAAAAAGGTCTTCATTCACAGAATACAACATCCAAAATAGACAATTAGGCAAAGAAATGTGTGATGCAGCAGTTTCCTTCAGGTTCAAAGCTTATGTTTCATTTTTTCTGCCAACAGGAAGTGGTGTAGTTCCAAAAATATACTGCCTTTGGCCTTTGGTTTCATGAAAAAAATTATAGTAACAAATATGAAATTATAACTGTTATAACTGGTTTCCAGCATTTAAAAATAACGTTTTCACTCTGGAACAATTGAAATGTTCCGGTTTTCGGTTACGTTCTGCTAAAAATGTTGTTTGTTTTTGATTTTTGTTTTCATTCCTTGAACCATTTTAAGTCCCTGACATTAAGTGCTGATACATTCAGAATGTTGTTGTGGCTCTGGCTACAGCTGTAGCATCACAGTTATGCTTAAACAATATTGTTGAGAAAAAAACATTTTCAGACATAATGTATCAATCAGTAAGAGTTAAGTACTATCGAAAGGGTCCCTCAGTTTGTAAAAACAAGCAAAAATCATTTTTTACATTGGAAGTCTATGTGGCAAAGCACTGTAAAATACAGCATAACCTCAAGACTTAAACATTATATATGTTTAAACATGAGAATAGTGTGATAAAATTGCTTACTAACCCTATCTGTACAAAGTTATGTCCAATATTTCATCTCCTATGTAAAGCCAGTAAACCTAGTAACTTTTACTTGATGTTTCAGACTGATCACACTTTGGCGACAGTAGGTCTAAAGTTCTTCTGCTGAAATCGATCTGTACTTACCGAAATTGGAACCACTGCCCCCAGTGGTCAAAGCTGGAAGTGTTGGTGAACGTATGGGCATGTGTGAGCTCCAGTTTCCAGGTGAAATGTCCACAGAGTGGTGCCAAAAATGAGTTGTAAAGTGGGTTGTATTTTTAGTTGTAAGTGATGAAATACAGTCAACACAAATGCATATTTTATTGACCATACTCCCAAACCCTAATCCTAAACATCAGGGGAGTAAAAATGTAATCTTAGATGGCAAATTCAACTTTTGAATCATGCTTATTATTGTTTATGTGAACGTGATTACTTCCTGGTTTCCATGGGACCATTACCCATGTCTCTGAGGATGCTATGATGATCAGTAGCGCCACTGGAAAAAGTAAACTCACTTGAATTGATGCAAAAATGTCTGTAGGGGGATAACACTTGTCAATGACTCAGCTGAATGGGGTTGATTTCAGGGTACATTCGGTAGCAACATGTTGATTTCACGTGTGATCAGAGGCGGACTGGCCATTGAGAGAACCGGGACTTTTCCCTGTGGACCGGCTTTGAAATGGGGTTGCAATATGCCAAAGTGGGCTACGATATGATGAAGGGGGCCGCGAAATGGTGCCGCAGTATTCGGAAGGGGGTCACGATACGCAGAAGGGGACAGAAAAACACATCCCAACCCCCCCCCCACTAAATCGATGATTTATACAACTTTAAATGGTTTAACTAAAAATGTAAACCTTTCAGAATGCCTTGCCCAAGAGACTTCCATTGAAAGTTAATTTCTGTAATTGCAATTTTTGTTTGCCACATGCTGTCAAAAGAGCTTGTTTTAAACCCAGAATATTTCTTTAAAACATCAAATCTCTATTCTTGAGATCTGATTTGACGTTCCCTCACATCTCACAATATGTGATTACACCCACATCTCATACACCATATATAGTCTCTGAAACTCACTGACATTTGAAGGAGAAATTCAGCATTAGTGCTGAGCTGAGAGGTTATGGACCACAGAATACAAGATCCAAGTTCCACACTAACCTCATGCTATGCAAATTAAGGGGTATAACAGGTATGTATATGCAGGTTCCTCAGATAATAGTTGCTTATTTAACAACATTGGCTTTTTTAGCTTGGTTATTATGCCTTGATTGCTTGCTCTCTCGACAAAGAGCATAACAGATAATCGTCTATGTAGGACAATATTCTTATCCCGTTTCATAACAGGGATAGAGCCGCTTCCACAGATTTGCTGAAAACCCTCGGGGCTAAAGAAAGCCCGAATGGAATAGTTTGAAACTCGTAAGCTGTGCCTCGATATGCAAACCTGAGAAATTTCCTGTGAGACGGGAAAATGTCTATGTGAAAATATGCGTTTGACTGATCGATCATCACGAACCAATCATTCGGGCGGATCGATCGACAATGTATTTTGTGTGTCAACATTCTGAATGAATACTTTTGTAGGTGCTTGTTTAACACACAAAGATCCAAAATAGGGTGGAGAGATATGCTCCTTTTTTTGGAATCACAAATTAACAGAAGCAAAAACCCTACTCTGATCACCCGTTTGTATAACAGAGTTTCGATTTCGGCCTTCAGGACATGAGCCGTCTCTCCCTCATCCACCGAAACTACCACTCCGTTGAATCTGGGTGGTTTCATGGTGAATTGTAGCCTGTATCCCAGTGAAACCATAGTTATAACCCACGGATGAACTGCACATGCACATGCATGGCAATTGTCTATGCAGGCCGAAAGAGGCCCCCTGTACACTTCCGCCCTGCTGGCGTCGCACAGTGAAGACGTCATCACTGTCACCGGATAGGCATTTCTTTGTGTTTTTTGGAACATATCGCCCTCGGCTGTTCGCCTGGCTGCGATAGTGCATCTTTTATTCTTATGTTTTCCGAACTCAGGGAGCATATCGCCCTTAATGCCGATAATGCATTCTTTATTATCAATTCCCCTGAAATGAACTTGAGGAGAACTTACTGAGAGGGTCCTTATAGAACTTAAAATGAGGGGGCTGGATTCCCACCTCCTTCTCTTTGCTGGCGGAGAGAGAGGGCAGGGGAACACAAGCATGTCAGGTCGCACTCTTCTTTTTCCGATCCTTGGGGTGAGGTGGGCGGTTCCTAGCCACCACGGCCGCAAACGAATGTTTTCCCCATGGTCCCAAGCCATCCACTCTTGGTCGTCGACTGACTTGTTACCTGCCGTGAGCAGGTCTTTGACTTCTAGTCCCCACTGGCCTCACTCTCTCTGCCACCGCGGATGCTGCAAAGCCCTGCCGAGCTGGCTGAGAGGGTGGTCATGGTGCTTGCTGGCATGGTAAACAAAGGTTACAGGTCTCATCCTCCTGTTTGCTGAGGGTGCTGGTTTCCCTCATTTTCTAAAGAGCCGGCCCGATCAGACCCTTAGTGGGGTTGTAAGCTGCGTCCATGACTTCCGCTTTCTGAGCGTCACCCAAGCCTGACAGGTTTAGCCATAACATTGTCTCACCTGACACGGCCAAGCCCATTACATGACCACAGCCCTGTACTGCGCCCTGGGAAAAGCGCAGAATTAAATCTTTCACCAAACAATTTTCATCCCAGAGTACAAGGTTCGGCACGCCAGTGTCTAGTTGTCGCCCCATATCCTCCAAAATCTCTGCCTGGTGTGCTGACAGTAAAGTCACTGCATTCAGCGAGCACACTGATTACACCACGTATTTATACATCCTCTGATAGATCGACGCAGTCAGCCGTTCCATATTACTTGGCAGCGGAATCTGAGAGGAAGCAGAAATAGAGTGCCGGTTTGGGTGTAGATGATATGCCATTGAAGACTCTACTGCTGGTGGTCCAGTCAACCCCAGCTCTCCCATCCCCTGAATCTTCAACTTAGAATATCCCTTGGCAGGGAACTTGCTCTTAAAGGGGCTAGACCAATGGCAGGACACCTCCTTCATGCAAGCCAGCATGGCGGGCAGGGGTTGTCTCATGGTGGGTTGAGCAGGCAGTAACCTTTTTTCCATCGTAAAGGTCTCTCTCTGCTCCTTTGGCATCCTGGGCTGCAGGCCAAGCTAAACCCAACTTCGCCGTGGCTCATTTACACACCTCATGCAGGCCACTGTCCACCTGAGAGACCGAGTTGGCCATGCTAGGGGGTTTAGACTGTTGGGCAGGGAAGGGGGAATTGTCCTCCTCCTCTTCCAATTCTAAATCGAGGAGGTCAGAGTTAGCATCGTCCTCTGCGTCCTCTTCACCTAGCTCTTTCTCCTCCTGTGTGAGGAGCCCTTCAAACAGTGGAGGCATGTCCGGGGATTCGGCTTCCATCATGTCCGCCCAGCTCGTAGTAGCTCGTGTTTGATGGTCAGTAGCCATATATTTTGCAGTAGCTCCAGACAAACATGGGTCCTGTTGGTTAGCCACCGCCACTCTCAGCCTTCTATTAAAAATTTTCCCTGGCATTGATGCACAGTGGACACATGTCTGTGGGTCCACGAGCGACGTTTGAGCGTACTTTGCGCCCATACACATGATACACATAGGGTGAGGGTCCCTGCCCGTGATGGTAGCTCCACATGATGATGGACACGGGCGGGATGCAACCTCTCTGCTCTTCGACTCATTCCCTTTGGCGGGGGTGATGACCATCGACATAATGGCTGAAGAGTGAAGTTATAATCCCAAGACTCATCACAACACGTTAGCCTGTTAGTGTTAAAGGCTCGCCTTGATGCGTAAAGCCTGTAGTTGACTTGATGCCAAAATGTTCCTACCGTCGTAATTTAATACGAGATAGGCTGAAGAGAATAGCTCGCCTTGATGCGGACACTATCCTAAATTTTAGCTGAGCGAACAGCTAAAAAACTCAACTTTAAAAAGATGTCACTCAACACAATCCAGTCCAACCGACCTCGCGTTCGGTGACAGATTCCAATGACGGTCCGTCTGTTGAACAGTTAAGTGAAATCAGCGGAAAATCCAGATGTGCTGAGAGAGCTTGCTGTAGTTCCTCATGGGAAGAAAGTACGAATGACTTCTGTAGGTTTTGACCTAGGAGATATATGTGGGGCGGAGCCTAGTCACAGGTCGACCTGGCTGTCAAGAACAGACGTGGTGTCATAGGAGCTTCCGTAGTGGTCACGCCCAAAGCGATTCCCATAGTGAAACACTGAGTGAAGTTAGAAAATGAACAGTCATGCTTTGATAGTCTTTACCTTAAGGTGTGATACACATACTGTATGTCATGTTGAGTTCCTTGAACTACTACTTCCTGTGGCTTTGACGAGTTCCTCTACTGTTGGTCGGTTAACTGACATGAAACTACACCTGCTTATCTGGTTCGATTGATGGCACACCCATGGATCGTTCATGCATATTTAACAAACCCCTAACCCTAAGTATTAATTTTGGGCTACAGACATGAATGACACCTAAAATCGTGCTACTTGTTGAGGATATGCGTTCTTTTTAGATCAGGCTTACAATTTTCACCCAGAAATCCCTTAGACTTGCATTAAAGGAGGACCCAAGCCATATCTAGAGGCCAGAATATGGTCTCAAAGTAGCACGTTACTACACCTTCATTGTTGCAAAATAATTTTAACGTGGCTCCTTGTTATTATTGCAGCAGTTTCCTGATAAAATGAACACTAGAGGCGCTGCAACAATGACATTTATACTCAATAAATTTTTGCAACAACAACTTTTATTCTCTCATCACTTTTTACACAAATCATGAGTAAAACGATAACTTTGGTTGTTTGGGAGAATATATAACGCACTTTTGGCGCCACACAGTGGACATTTCTCCTTGGAACTATGTGTAAAGGTCCATGTGATGTCATTTTCCAAATGACATATGTCACCACAGTAACAGAATTTTCATGAGATCAGGCTGTCTAGAAACCACTCAGGACAACTTAGCAACCGCATAGCAACGCCATGGCATCCTAGTGTAACGGTAGCCAGCTGGTACGTGCTGTGCAGTGTGTAAACTTCACTCCCCTGGCCTCAAGAGGAGCACTAACAATCAATTCTAGAGGCTGTAGCCTTTAGCCTCTTTGTTAGCGTGCCTGCCTCCTATGCCAGTGATGCTGGTTCTAATCCCATTTGGAGCAGGTCAAGCAGGACTGGTTACATTATCAGCAATTTAGTGTTGTTGATGTGTGTTCACTTAGCCTAAATCTTTTTCCTTTGTATATATACTTTTATGATCTTTTGATAGATTTATGTAAAAGGTGTCTGAATTCCTAAAAATTACACGTGTCAAATCTGATTTTTAATACACTCTGGCCACACGCTGTCGTTTTCCTGCCAGTTTTAATCCTAGCAGAGATGAGCGCTGCACTCACTGCAATCTTGCACTTTCATATGAACACATAGCTTACAAAGTACAGAACCTGCTTGCCGATTGGCCAATGAGTCACTGCAATTCCAGCCCCCTGAGGGTCTTATGTTTCAGTCATAGATGAGTGTTGAACTGTACAGTTTAAGAAACAGATGACAAATGCTTTGTTTTGGCAAGGCACCAAGCCCTATGTTTGATAAAACGGTTCAGGAAACCCTTTGACTGAAATATGCCCTTTCGTTCCAAGCTTTGTGTATTGCTCCGGGTGTGTGTGTGTTAGGGGATTCGAGTGGATTTTCAGTGACCAATAAAGGCTTAGCGACAGGCCGCAGTGGCCAACTGATTACACATAGTGCATATCATAGGACATCCTTAAAGAATTGGAGAAGTTAATGTGTGTGTGTATTTGTGTGTATTTATGTATGTATTAACCTTGACAGCTTCAATGAGTTCCAATTAGGCTCATAAGCTATAAAAGACCTTATTTTATCTCTGTGTCCTGTCTATATTAAAGGAACATTTCACGTGAAAATGAACAATCTGTCATCATGTGCTTGTCGTTAAAAAACGGCATGACTTTATTTTTTCTTTTGGACACAAAAAGAGAAACTTTGAAGAAAGTCCTGGCCGCTCTTTGCTATGCAATTTCAGTGAATGGTGACTGGAGCTTTCAAGTTTCAAAAAGGAAACAAGATCATCATAAAAGTGGTCCATACAGTTTGTGTGCTATCATGTCTTTTTAATCCATATGATTGCTTAGGATGAGCAAGAGATTGAAAATTAAGTCATTATTGACTGAAAATAATGGCATCAGCCCTAGCTCTAATTGGCGCGATCATGAGAATTTTTATGACCAAATTTACACATGGTATTAAGATGTGTTTCGGGTGATCCGATCACATGTGGTAAGCACTAAATACAGGTCTAAATGGGGTTCTAAAACATTTTGTGATTGGATCACAAAAACCTCAAATAAAGATAGTCAAAAACACATATGACCACATCGCATTTGATGTGTAAATGCTAATCCATCCTGATGCATCCAGGACAACAGCAAAGCACCACCCCTCACCTGTCAATCAACTACTGCGCTAAAACAAGAGTTTAAAATTGCCGGTTACGAGCAGAAAACTTAAAAAAGTGGATACATACACAAGCACGAGAACTTCACAGATCTTTTTCAGATCTTTGTCTAACATAAACATGCACAGACACAATCTGACTCATTTGAAGCTCCTTTAAAATAGGTAATCCACTAAAAATAACAAAGAATTCTGCTTGAAATGTTGTGTTTGCATCTGGGAGAAACAGTGCAGTGATTTTTTTCCCTCTTTATTTGTCTTTTATGAATTTTTTGCGCTTTAATGTCATGCAGTAACACACTGACATAGTGACTGATGTATGTTGCCATGAATCAGAGACCCTCCCCTTGAAATCCGATCACAAGTGTTCACAGGAAACGCATTTAAGTGAACAGGTGTATACAGCGATGTGTTTCACCTGACCACATGTGATCGTATCACCCGAGACGCATCTTAATACCAGCTGTAAACGGGGTCTATGACTTGAATCTTTTCAATGAATCTAGTTGATCCAGTTCACTAAACCAGTAGGAATGATTTGTTCTTGAATTGAACTGATCCCATTCTCAAGTTCAACTCACTGACTCAACAGTACGGCCATGACGGTTCTTAAGTTTCCAGCTCACTAGAGGGGAATATTGTAAGTGAATAAGCCAAATTTTGGTCTGTTTCTCATCCAAAGCTATTATATGGCTTGAGATGACTTGGAATATCACAAAAGAGTTGTATGGTTTACTTTTATGATAATTTTGTATCCTTTTTGAAACATGATAGCTCCAGTCACCATTCATTGCAATTGCATGGAAAACAGTGACCAGTACATTCTTCAAAATTTCTCCTTTTGTGTTCCAAGGCAGAAAGAGAGTCATACAGGTTTGGAATGACATTAAAATGATCTGTTCCTTTCCAAAATAATCAACCACTAACTGTATTTTTTCTTTCTTTAATGTTTTGTTTTTTTTTCCCAGTGGGGCATTTTCAGAGGTGGTCCTGGCTCAAGAGAAGACCACAGGAGCGATGTATGCAGTGAAATGCATCCCAAAAAAAGCACTGAGAGGAAAAGAGAGTGGAATAGAAAATGAGATTGCAGTGCTGAGGAAGTACGTTTTCAAAAAGCAACTGAAAAACCTAAAATAGCCAACATGCATTAGGGCAGACCGAGGCAATTGTAACACAATTTCCTCAGTCGCATTCTGAAGAAACACACATGCTCAGAGTTCCCCCTCTGCCTGAGAAAAAGAATGAATGATAATGCGCAATGAACTTCATGAAGTATCTAGCTGAAGACTGTTCTTGACATCCGATGATCAATATATTTTAGTAAAGGGGTTTAACCCTTTTTAAATTATTATAAACTATTAGACTTTGGCTTTAAATACATAATGGGGGAGATTTTAACATTCTCACTCCTTGTATTTAACTCAATATTATATAAAGTCTTTCTCAATTAAAAAAAATGACTGGTGCTGTTACTTGGCACATAAATATGTCTCTTGTACAAAAAGATGGTAGGTAGATTTGGAGTAGTCTGTAAGTTATGAAGAAAAATGTAAAAAAAAAAACAACAACAAAATTTTACACAATTTCCTCTTGCAGCTCAACCTAAAGTTAAAAAGAAGCAGCATTTAGCGAGCGGGAGATGACTCAGTCTTTGTGACACGCCCCTCACAGCCTCCTACCTTTGCTGACTCCTACCTGTCTCTGTCAAAGGCATTTTAAAGGGCGTACAAATGATTCATGCGGCCTCCGCCACAGACCTCGCTATTCATCGCACGTTGAGGCCGAACGCAGGTTTGCGGTTGTCATGGTAAAAAGGCGTTCAGGCAAGAAGGGAATGCAAAAGGGACGCAGGCAAATAAAAACACTGCAGCATGCAGCTGGAGTCGAGACATAGTTTTACACAGTGGTCAGAATGATGCCAGTGAATGCATTGCATTATAAAGAGCTAGTTCATGATTTTTTTTAAAGATACATTTTTTAACTAACCCCTAAGTACATGTATTAAACTTCGGCATATAACGTTCCCAACACTATCTGTGCTTTAAACATAAGTGATACCTGAAATTCTCAACTCAGTGCTCATCCTTAATATACATTTTAGGTTAAATAGCATAAATATCATAAATATAATTTGTAGGTTATATATCATTTATAAAAAACTCACTTTACATGATCTAGTTTAAGTTCTGTTAATTGCGTAGGTTTGTGTTTGATGTACCATTGTATTTGTATGGATGGGAGCCAACATCAGCCGTCCAAAACAAAGCCTTCATAATCCAATCAAGGGCATTCGCCACTTGGCTGTTACTCATTGTAACTGACCAAATATTCTGTCTATTCTTTTCAGGATCAAGCATGAGAACATTGTGTCTCTGGAAGACATTTATGAGAGCCCCAGTCATCTATATCTAATTATGCAACTGTGAGTAGTAGCTGTTGTTGGTTTGCCTCCACATCTTGTTTCCTTATTTTAAAATCTATGGCTTATGTCATGTGGAATAGTTGCATGTTATGTACTTTAGAAGACCTCATAAAATTTAAATTGGAGTTTTGTTGCTTTTAGTCCATGTTTATTTAACTTTGAAGCCATCTTTATGCTAGTGTACTCGTAAGTTTCTCTTCCAGAAAATTGAACCAAAAATTTGTATGACTCATCTTGCACTACACAGATTTATGTCCAATCTTACTGTATGCTCTCTAGAATGGGAATGTCCCTACCCCTAATACCACCCATAACCCAGTGACATGGTTTATGGCTATTATGTAACTGAAGCCTATAGAGCCTAACAGTGTGGTTCTGAAAGTAAAAATAACATTTACTTTTTCCATAGGGGAATTGATTTTACCAAAAACGTACACATTTCTAAAGACAGATCTACCTGAGCTCAGAGGTTTTTAATCGATAGTATATGCTTCTGTTGAAGCCATCGGTGTGCATTATTTTATCTTTGTTTTTAAATAAATAATGTTTAATAGTGGAATTTCTGGCAAAGAACTAAACTACCCTTGAATCTTGAAGGGAAATAATCCACCAATCAGAGAATCGCGGTCAACCAAAAGCACACCAAAAGAGCTCTGCAGTGACCGTACACTCGCATGACGCACTGTTAATGACGCAATCGAGTCGGACTACCTACACTCTTAAATTACTTATATATTTGCACATATCTGGATATTTTGCAATAAAATTCAAATACACTGGTACTTGTAATCAAAACTTTAAATAAGTAGTTTTAAATATTTCCATCGATTTGAATTGCATTATAGCATTCGCAATGCTTCATGGGATTGTTGTTCATTCCCCTGATTAAAGACGTTAAAGAAGTAGTTCACCCAAAAATGAAAATTCTCTCATCATTTACTCACCCTTATGCTAGCCCAGATGTGTATGACTTTCTATCTTCTGCAGAACACAAATTAAGATTTTTAGAAGAATATCTCAGCTCTGTAGGTCCATTTAATGCAAGTGCATGGTGACCAGAACCTTGAAGTTCCAAAAAGCACATAAAGGCAGCATAAAAATTATTCATACGACTCCAGTGGTTAAATTTATGTCTTCAGAAGCAATATGATAGATGTGGGAGAGAAACAAATCAATATTTTCTGTTTCTGTTAAATTAAAAAGGACTTAAATATTGGTCTGTTTCTCACGCACACCTGTCATATCACTTCTGAAGACATAAATTTAACCACTGGAATCATATGGATTACTGATTGGTTGGTTGGTTGGATTAAGTTGGTTGGTTTGGTTCATGGCTTGGAACTCTTTTATGAATGATTTTGTGAAATCCCTATGGAAGAAAATGAATGGGAAAATACTTCTGGAACCAAGACTGCTGAAAAAGTGGGTCGGTAGAGGCTTTTTAAATTACTGTCCTGCCCAAAGTTTCAGTAGGAAATACTAGGGATGTGCACAGCTACTGTTTGTAACATTCAGTTAACCGCAAAATAGCAGCAAATAAAGTGCACAGTGAGCTATAAGCCTAAATAGCACAATACATAAATCTTCAAATTATAAAATCTCACATTAAAGTCAAACAAAAATTATCAAATTGTCACTGCCTGTATATGAGCTCTCCCTGGGCAGGTTCACATTTCCGTGAGGGAGCGAACGCAAGTATTGTTATGTGCTTGGAGTTACACTGCTGCTGTTAAATAGCCTCTATAGGGTGCTTTGATTTTTATATGGTTTAAAATCAAATGACATTGAACTTGTCTAATTATTGATATAATTGTGTGCAAATATGTATATATGCACACCAGAGCAAAAGGGTCTTACCGTTTATCAAGCACTGAAACTTTGCTCGGCAAAATAACAAACAAACCTGGAGTACTGGAATCATTTTTAATGTTGTAATAGTCACATGAAGTCCTCTTTAAAACTTCTTCAGAACGCAGCACTACGAATGAAACACAACGCAGGTGATTCAAGATGTTTAAAAAGAAAATAATTTTTTTTTTACGTTTCTTGTTGTCTAAAAATGCGGCGATCCTGCGCAAAACGCTGAAAGAAAAAACAGTGCAATTCAGCGCAACAGTCAAAGATGTCCGTACAGCGTGTAATAAGAGTATATAGAAAAATAGTGCAGATTCACACAAAAGCATGCTTGAACAGATCCTAACTCGTCCTATACTTAAAAAACTGACCCAAACCCGAACGGAAAACCCAATGGTTTGTCGGAACTCATTGAGTTTGGGTCGGATTGAAGACCTCTATTGCACGTGTACAATAACCAAAGAGTGATCTTGATATTCGAAGAGTTGCGCGTCGAACGGTTAACCGAATGTCGAACATCAGTGCACATCCCTAGGAAATACGTCAACACAGTAAAGAAAACCACTTGTCAAGTGATTTCATAGGGTCTTTAAGTACAAATTTATTTTATTTCTCAGTGTGTCAGGTGGTGAATTGTTTGATCGAATCGTGGAGAGAGGCTTTTACACTGAGCAGGACGCAAGCGCGTTAATAAAACAGGTCCTGGACGCGGTTAACTACCTGCATTCACTGGGAATCGTCCACAGAGACCTAAAGGTGATGGTTTCACTTACACCCAAAACAAATCGTTATACAGAGGCATAGAGTTTCATTATATAAGGGCAGTTGCAACAAGGAACAGACGTAAAAGGTCACCACACCGTGACCACTCATTTCTACTTCTTTGGGAAACAAGAAGTAGTAAATAATTCTCTCTGACTTTTCCCCCCGTAACTTTCTTTCTCTTGTCTCCCGATAGCCAGAGAATCTGCTGTATTTTAACCCACATGAAGAGTCCAAGATCATGATAAGTGATTTTGGGCTTTCCAAGATGGAGGGTGCGGCCAATGACATCATGTCCACAACGTGTGGGACGCCAGGTTACGTGGGTAGGGCTGTCAATCCACTGGGCTTGCTAATAGCTCACTAAATTGCAATTAGTGTGAATCTGAATTTCCTCTCTCCTTTTGTATCTCAGCACCAGAAGTGTTAGCACAGAAGCCTTACAGTAAAGCTGTGGACTGCTGGTCTATTGGAGTTATTGCTTACATCCTGTTAGTACAGCAGTTGTTTTTACATCCCGTTGTTTAGAAAGAGGTCTTTAGCACAGGAGGTTAGAAAACTGAAATAGCTGATTTCCTTTTTCCTCCCCAGGTTATGTGGTTACCCCCCGTTTTACGATGAAAATGACTCTAAACTGTTTGAGCAAATACTGAGGGCGGAGTACGAGTTTGATTCTCCATACTGGGACGATATTTCTGATTCAGGTGAGCAGGGGGACCAGGGAGGATTTGTTACATGGAGTGAGTTGTAAACATCAGTTTAACCAGTTAGAAATTTTATACAGGGGTGAAATCACAATCCTACATGTCCACCAGCCTTTATTTATTTTGTTCTATAATTTTATTTTCTAATATTTAATTCATGTTTTGAATTAATATGTTTCCTGTTTAAAATTATTAAATTCAATTAAATTCAATTAAATTTTCTACTATTTATATAATGTTTTGAATGTAAATGTTTCCTGTTTAAATTAGATTAAATTAAATTAAATTAAATTAAATTAAATTAAATTAAAGAGGTTGGTATGGTGATGAGGGATAAATGTTTCCTGTTGAAATTAAATTAAATGAGGTTGGGGTGGTGATGAGGGATGCCTCATCTTTGATTTTATACAATTTATTTAATGTTTTGAATGTAAATGTTTCCTGATTCAAATATGAAATCAAATAGAATCAAATTAAATGCCATTTCTATTATTATTAGCATTATTATTATTATTATTGATTATTATTGTTATATAACAAGTAAATGTCATTACAACAGTAAAATTAGGCAAAATTTAAAGGGAAATTGTCATTACACATTACCATATTTACATCAGTCTGCACTGTTAGTCAATTGTTTTTCTATGTAAACATGTGCTTGACGGACTTCTTTGACTTGCTCCTCGGCTCTCTATTTTTTCCGTCACATTTTTGATCTTCAACTTCAAAATGTCTCGAGACACCTGCCCTCTGTTTTATTCATTTCGCTGTGTCAGCCTTTTTAAGTGCAAGGATGCGTTCACTCTGAACGGCACCTTATTCACCCTCAAGCTTTCTTTGGAACACTGTTAGGGACAGACAACCTCAGCCTCCATTAACTTTCACAGGAAAAGAGCAGCATCAACATTCTTCAGAATTGCTTCTCTTGTGTTCCATGAAAGAAAGAAAGACATATGGGTTTAGAACAGGGGATCTCAACGGGGGCGTTCAAAGGATGCCAGGGGACGCTGAGAGCAAATTAATTGAGAGGGGATCGTTAGATCACAAATGGAGGACATTTATCCGACATATTAATCAAATCTATCGTCAAGTTCCTCGTTGCATAAACATATTTATTTAGACTTGGAATATACAAGTTCTCCATTATACAGGTATTTGGATTAATGGCGTCAAATAGACAGGTGGAGTCACAGCCTCTGCTAATGCACCTGTATGGCTTCATGGACAGAGCAGCACGAGCGCAGAGCAGGTGCGTTTTTATTTGCAGACCGGTTTCGATCTTTCAAACGCGTACCTCTGATCATTACAGTGCTGCGAGAACCACGGCGTTCATCCAAAAAAGTGGAGAACCACTGGTTTAGAAGAATATGAGAATGAGTAAATGATGACAGGATTTTTATTTTTTCAGTGAACTATCCCTTTGAAATGTTTTCTATTAGTGCTACTACCCCTATTGGTAAAGGCATAGGTTGTAACAACATCACTCATTGTGGTTGACACTATTTTACCCAGTATAGGGATAAGTAGTACATTTCTAATAAATATGGGAATCTAATATCAAAGTTTGAGACAAATAATGCAATAAAAGTAATACAAATAAAAAAAAAGTTTCATTTAAACAAGATTTGTAAAAACACTCCTTGGTATTCCTTATTAAGTTTGAGAACTCTGTGTGAAATGAATCAGTTATAGTTATTGACATAATATTTTGTTGTGCTCGTTACTATCTGAGAAAATGACACCCATCTTCACATCATTTTTCTCTCCCACCCACTGAAACCCCTCATTCCACACGACTTTGGTTACTTGTATTTACTTGTCACTGACAGTCACAAAAAAATTTCCCCTGACCATCACTTTAATGAGGGTTTTCTGAAAGTAACCACTGAGATATTGCAGCTATAGATATAAATCAGCAGTTGAAAGGCATTATCTGGCGCCCTGCGATTTCAGCATCATTAGAAAATAACAACTCGCCACCCACAAGACAAGCTGTTCCCTGGTGTCTGAGGAAAGTGTAGGAGGGTGTCATTTTTTCACAATTATATCTGAACCCTTGTGTAACTGATTCCGGTTTTATTGCAATTGTGTTGTTTCGCAGCTAAAGACTTCATCAGTAACCTGATGCAGAAAGATCCTGAAAAGAGGCTCACTTGTGAAGAGGCTCTTAGGCATCCCTGGTGAGTGACAAAGAAGTAAAATCAGAGTAAAATGGGTGAATCTCAAAAATACAATTAATGAATTATTGAATTAACCAAATCAAATGTCCCATATTCTTAACCACAACTCTAGTTATTCCTATAGTGACCTCACGAGAGTGTTATTGAACACAAAGCCCAAAGCTCAAGTTTTTCATGTTTATAGATTATATAAGCATGTTTATACTGGTGCATATGGTCGTATATCATAAGACGCTGCCTCCTCATGGATACCAGATGATACTGCAGTAGCCTGAACCGTAAACTCTTTTATCTAACTCCAGGATAGCAGGTGATACTGCTCTCTGCAAGAACATCCATGAATCAGTCAGTCGACAGATGAAGAAAAACTTTGCGAAAGCTAAATGGAGGGTGAGTGGGCATCTTTTTCCATCTTTTGGAGATCTATATGCAGAGCCTTTAATGGACAGTTCACACAGTTTTTCAATTTTTATTATTTCAGTCTTATGTTTCTCTATCTACCATTCCTTTTTTTTCTCATCAGCAAGCATTTAATGCTACCGCAGTGATCCGACATATGAGGCGTCTTCAGCTCGGCAGCAGTATAGATTCATCTCAGCACAGGAAACAGAATCAAATGATGCCAACGAAGAGTCAATCAGTCGACGTTTCCTCGGTCAACCGCAATGACTGTAAGTTACTGCCATGATGCAATGAATTTTTTACTGAATTTTTTACTACATTGTTTACTGTCACTCTAATCACTCACAAATTCACCAACCTGGTCTCATAGGTTCGTGTTACTGTACCTACATTTTTGCAAAATGATTTTTATGTGTACTCGTTGAACTTATTGCAGCAGTTTCCTGGTTAGTGCGATCAAATTGCATGATAAGTTCAACTGACAGGTATGGACAAGCTCTACAAAATGACGTGGTTGCTTCAGCAATTGCGTTTTTCATGTCACGTTTGCTTTTTATGACACTATCAGTTGGGTTTAGGTAAATGGGAAAATATTTGACACAATTCAATTTGATGTGATTCCATCACAACTGTCATTTTGATATATCGATGCGCTATTGTTTTATAATAATAGAATGTATATATTTTCTGTATAACCAAGTTACATTACACTAATGAATGGGTCTTTTTGCATTATCTTGAACATTGTCTAGCATTCATTTCATGTGTTATTGTAGTTTACCTTGCTGAATAATTACAGATTAACATTGTTTATGACAGTTACTGTGCAGGCAAGATCAAGTTAGCTAAAATTACACAGATCAATCCTTATGGCACTATATTTCACATGTTTTGCATTTATGTAAGCTTACCTGTCCAATAAGAAGAATGCCAATTCAGGGTCGGTTTTGATCCCCAAAACCGAACGAAGGTCCCTCCAGGAATCAAATGCCCTGCCGATGTTCACTCTAGTTTTCACTCGACCACGATCATGTTTCCACTTAGCCAGACTGGATTCAGTAGATAAATGTTTTTGCTTTTTTGGGGGGCTTACTCTGAGTTTGTGTAGGAGTTGGTGTTGTGCTGGGAGCCGGACGTTTGCTGGATTCCATCTCTAAGACAACGTTACTTTGTGTTGCAGTTTGTTGTCGCTGTTGAATAGCGGAAGAGAAGCAATTACTGAGGCAAGGCTCTTGGGAGCGCGCATAAACGTCACATCCATTCCATTTTCCTGGCAAAAGTGACCCGCTCCCTTCACATGAAAATCAGTCTACAGGCTTTAATAGGCAACCTAGGAAGTCCGGGAAGGGCTCATTTTTTAAGTCGCGTTAAAAGCCGTTCATACATTGGCAAAAAAAAGAGGCGAATATTACATGAAATTGTTACATATTGCACCTTTAAAAGGAATATTCCGGTTTCAATACAAGTTAAGATCAATCAACAGCATTTGTGGCAAATTGTTGATTACCACAAAAAATTATTTTGAGTCGTCTTCTTTAACCCCCTGAGACCCCCGCATGACTGCTGTGTGCATTTTCCTTTTCCCTTTTTCATTTGTAACTAGTAGCACCTAATAAACAAACAACAACAAAAAAATTCTAGAGCAAATAGTTTTCCTAAAAATTGATGTCCACATTTGTGGACAGCGGGACTAAGTTTTGAAATTTTAAGTAATACCAAGCTATAGAAAGTCCAGTTTTTATTATGTGTCCAGGAGTGTTGGTTATTCATGTTTTTGAGACGTTATAGACATTACAGCTGATTTTCTATAAAGCTGAATAAATTGTTCTGATTAAAAATAATGGCCAGCATCATCCAATCACTGCCAACCATGTTATAATACAATTTTACATTATAAAATTCTGAATCTATGTACTGATTATCATTGTCCCATGTCTGCCAAACATGTTGAGTGGTGCAAACATGATCTGCAGCCTGAAACTGAACTTTTGGTCAGATTTTAGGAGTGAATGCACTTAGCTGCATAGAAAGCAATAGGATGCACGCTTTCTCCCTTGCTCTCTATTTAGTGAATGACTTAACCTCCAGTGTGCTGTCTGTCTGCACTGGTCTCAGAACAGTTAGAAATGCACCTTATTTTCATCCTAACTCCATATAAAGCTTCTTAAAGCAACATTTTTCAGCTTTTGCATGAATACATTTATTCTCAATGTGAAAATGCACAGTAAATATATAGGAATGCATTTAATAATGTTAATGAATAGAACCGTATTGTACAGTGATAACAAAATAAAAAAATAACAAAATTTATATTAAAATGAAGTGAAATGAACCACAGATGTGTTAATGTTGAAAAACTTTTTTTTCTTTCTAATTTCCACACATGTGGACATCATGTTTATCAGCGCGAAAAATTTATGGATTTTTTAAAGCGGCATGTCAAACGAAACTAGAGACGCTACTCTTTACAACCGAATAGGTTTCAATCAAAAAACTTAAAGGAGTTTCTTACCAGAGGCACTTTTGTTGGTGCTATGCCCGTAGCAGCGCTTCCTGGAAATCAACATCATGCTGTTGTCACGTGACGTGGTGCGGCAGAAGTTTAACCCTTAAATAACCGTGCAGAGTCTTGAACAGTTTTCACTCGGTTTTAATTCATTTGAATTATGCGTTGCGTGTAACATAGCCAAAATACAATGTCCACACATGTGGACGCAGGGTCGCATGGAGTTAAAAAAGGAAAAACCAAGGTTACAGTGAGGCACTTACAATGGAAGTGAATGTGACCAATTCTTTGGAGGGTTTAAACAGAAATGTGAAGCTTATAATTTTATAAAAACACTTACATTAATTCTTCTATTAAAACTCATGTATAATTTGAGCTGTAAAGTTGTTTAATTTGTCATTTTTACAGTCATTTTAGGGTTTTAGGGTTTGTTGACATTTCATCATCATGGAGTAGCATATTGTTGACGTCTTGTGGCTAAACTTTTGAAACAGTGAGCATTTTAACGTTTAAAAATTGGCTCCCATTCACTTCCATTGTTAGTGCCTCGCTGTAACCTCTTTTTTTAATAAAGGATGGGCAAGTTAAAATGATTTTTTGTGTAATCAACATTATGCCACAAATGTTGTTGATTATGCTTGTATTGAACCCGGAATACTCTTTTAAAAATCATGTAATGAGGGGCCTGGGTAGCTCAGCGAGTATTGACGAGTTCGAATCCAGGGTGTGCTGAGTGACTCCAGCCAGGTCTCCTAAGCAACCAAATTGGCCCGGTTGTTAGGGAGGGTAGAGTCACATGGGGTAACCTCCTCGTGGTCGCGATTAAGTGGTTCTCGCTCTCAATGGGACAAGTGGTACGTTGTGCGTGGATCGTGGAGAGTAGCACGAGCCTCCACATGCTGTGAGTCTCCGCGGTGTCATGCACAACGAGCCACGTGATAAGATGTGCTGATTGACTGTCTCAGAAGCGGAGACAACTGAGACTTGTCCTCCACCACCCGGATTGAGGTGAGTAACCACGCCACCACAAGGAGCTAGTAAGTATTGGGAATTGGACATTCCAAAATTGGGGAGAAAAGGGGAAAAACATTTTTTAAAATCATGTAATGAACCACATACTATCATTTTGCAAAAATGTCTCCACAGTCATGAAATTTTCATAAGATCAGGCTCAAATTTACAATTGTTTCTTTGACAGAGGACCCTTGTTTGATGTCCTTGAGTAACTCATCTACTGTTTGATGTTCTGTATGTTGTATTTACTCGTGTTGTCGAACAGCCCTTGAGGAGGGTATTATCTTTGTCTAGGTTCAGCAATGCTGCAAGCGTCAAACTCTTCCTCCAGGACGGGAATGCCTGAGCGTCGTCCACGGCCATCCACGGTCACCACCATCATCACCTGCTCCAAATGACATCACTTCCTGTCAGACTGCACACTTGGAGACTACTACACATTGAAAGTATGGTGGAAAAAGTTTTTATCTGTAACTTTAATCCTCTTCAGTCATGTGTTCCAAACCGGTTTTCCTTTTTGGAAAGTCAAAGGCACGATATCTGTTCCACAAGACTGTTTTGAAAACAGCGGCGAAGCAGTGATTGGCTTTGATTTGATTATGAGGACTGTATTATTGTGCAAAGCTCCTGACAGGGATGTATGTGGCATTTTAACTGAAGAGTTTATTTAACATGCTGTTAAGAGTCTTAAAGGGACAGTTCCCCCTACTATCCCTTTAATAGAAACTAAAACAAGAAAGAAAGTGAAAGCACAAGCTTTGTGTAGATGAAACTATTTTCATTCATAAAACTGTTGCTGTTGTAATTGTTGCTGCTGTATTTGAACCTGCTGCTGTTTTTAACAAACCAAACGATAAAAGATAATTAACATTAAAAGGACTGTTCATCCAAAAATAAAATTCTGTCATCATTGCTTCACCATCATGTTGTTTCAAACCTGGATGCCTTTCTTCCATGGAACACAATATGGGGATGTTAGACTGAATGAAACAACAAATTTTCCTTTTTGGGGTGAACTATCACTTTAACAGAATGTCTAGAGAAGTAAATGTAGTAAATCTACAAGCTTTAATACTTTATGGCCATGTTTATTGTCATCCAACGTGTATAAATTGGAAATTTGGTTCTGGATGCGTCTTGCATATATGAACAAGTGAGTGAAGGATGTGATTATTGTATAAAAAATATGTAAATGTGAAGTTTAATGGTTTTATCAACAATTTGTTAATATCTGTAAAAGAATTTGGAGTGATTTGTGTGTCAAATGTTTTTGAAGGTCTGTATAAAATGATCCATAGTGTTGACATGCACTTGTGTATGTTTTGGATTTACTTTTTAAATACATTTCTAAGCTTTGATTTTTTTTAATGACTTTAAACACTTTGTGGCATTTACAGATGAATTGTGGTCACACTTTGCATTGCAGTGTTTATGTTACAGTGTAATTACATAGTGAGTGCTTGAATTAACTATTTAATGTAACATTTTAATGTGTAATGTATGCAACATGGACACTGTAATACAAACTGTTATCATAATGAATGAGTTTGAATTAGTTTCAGTGACAGAATAGCTATTTTTGACGGACATTTGTATTTGCTGAACTTGTGCTGCCTGTTTCAAGTGAGAAAATATTACAAAAATGTCACACACTGTTCGTGTACAATATGAATGCATAAATCACAGTTTTCATTTCAGCTGAAGCTGTTTCGAATAGATGTGTCTCATGAAATATGACTGTGAGAGTTGCAAACAGCTTCTGCTCTAAATCTTGTGTGTCATAAATGGTCTTCACACCAGCCCTCTGAATTTAACAGCTAGGTGCTGGATCTTTCATTCAGTTTGCAGAAATGATGGCAGTGTTTACTAGGTCGATTTGTTCTATGGTGAGTGTATAGTGAGTTGATTAAAAAAAATTAATTAAACAACAAGATTACACCAATGTTTGGCTGTTGTTCAAAGTTATTTGAATTTCAATTGTTTTTATTAAAAACCAAAGTGAGTTGCTACGAAATCCTTTAACTTACAAAAATTTACAATGTCGCTTGCATCAACTCTGACAGTATCACCTCGAACAAAAAGCAACTTGTTATTATTATTCGAGTAAGAAAAACAGGTAATATTGAAGCTTATTTTCATTTTCAGCATCTGCTTGCACAGATTTTCAAATTTCAATATATTGTGATCAGTTTGTGCTTCTCTTCAACAGCATAAAATATATAGGAGTTGTGCAAAAGCCTTTTGTCTTTATAGACAAAAAACAAAAAACTCACTAAATATTAGTAAAACTACTAGGATTATACTAGCTTATATAAAAAATATTGGAATAAATGTACATCTTTTTAAAGAACTATGATACATGGATTACATATATGCCACATGCATGAATACAGTTTTACCCAAACAGGTCTACATTGATATCCACTCTTGCCTGTGCATGTTTACTGCAAACGTGCCAGAAACCCAGAGAAATTTTTTTATAATTTTGCCTTGGCCTGCATGAGGGAGCACTGCAGCATCTGTTCAGATGTTGCTGGTCAGGACGTTCTAATGTATCCTCTACCCCTTTCCTTGTAGGTAACTGCTGTCTTAGATCGTGTGTCTGTTTTATTCATAAGATGGGTCAAGTCCATCGTAGTGGAACTGTCTCCACTGCTCTGTCTTCTCTCTGGTACGCTCATCTTGCTCTGGAGAAGTGCAAAGAATTAAGAAATGTAACACTTCAAAGTAATTTATGTGTAAAGATTGCTATAGTACACTTATATGTGTAACTGTTACGTATTTGAAACTGCAAAGCAAGTGCAAAGGGTTTACCTAATATCAGCTTATCAATGTACAGTAGAAAGCATTGCATAATAATGCACTGTCTTGGCATTTATATCACTTACCATAGTACAGAATATGAATATGCTGAATAGTAGCCTAATACATTTTACTGTATACAGTTACAAGTGTTTTCCCCTACAACTTTACACTATAGTTTGTTTTATGAATAGTGCAATTTTGTTTTTTTTGTTTTTTTTTTACATAGAAAGCATATTTTCCTTCATTTGTCTGAGCTCCCTACTGAAAAGACCAGCTATAGCCAGCCTAAGATGCCTGGTTTTAGTTGGTCTCCCAGCATGGCCATTTGGCTGGTTTAAAAGGGGGTTTGGGGCACTTTTAAGCTGGTCAGGCTGGGAGACGAGCTAGCCTCCCAGCTAAAACCAACTGAGCATCAACTTGGCTTGGCTGAGAGACCAGCTAGACCAGTTTGAACCAGCTAAAACCATCTTAAATCAGTGAAGACCAGGGTTTTTTTTTTTTTTTTTCAGCAGAGGTAGAAGTGGAAGGGAAGTTTGTCAATTGGACTTGACAAACTTGTCTGAATACAAGTACAGTTATTAAAAAGTAAATATTTAATTTAAAAATGGTTTCTTCGGATTCTCAGAAAGTCTCATATTTAATTTTGATAAATCTGCTTTGCAAAACCATGCTATGTTTCAGTAGAGTCCAAGTTCATTAGCCTCAGTGAATGCAAACTTTGCTGAATGCTAATAATACTCCCTGAGCCAATATGGCCACCAGGTAAATGTGTGAGCGTGAGACAAACTTGTCTGAACTTGTCAAGTGGAAGATTAATTAAAAACTGATTATTAAGGATTCTCAGATGATATTTAGTTTATGATTTGCTAATTCTGCTTTGCAAAACTACACTATGTTTCCATGGAGTTAATAGGCCTCAGTGAATGTAAACTGTGCTGAATGCTGAACACAGTGCTAATCATGCTGCCAGATCCAAAAAGGCTGCCAGGTAAGTGTGAGTAAATCTGTGACTCACCATCATGCTCCTCTTCAGCATAACTCTCAAACTCATTACTCTGTTCCTCGTGATATTCTCTCTTCCTCTTGTCTGCAGCCAGTCTCTGCCTCTGTTCAGCTAACAGTATGAAATAAAGATGTCAGTGAGAGAAATAAAGCAATCTGCGCAGGAATATTAGGTAATATTCAAAAATTGCTCTAAAATTGCATTAAATCTCTAATTTGAGTATCAAGGACAACAAACGTCCCTTTTCTTATGAGTTCCAGGTTTCCATTGGGCTTAATCAAGCAAAATATGGTTTGCTTTTAGACATGGTACACATAAATAACTGAGAGAACTATGTTAGCCTTTTATGAAAATAATTAAACAATATCATTATAATCTATCACAAGTATGCCCTTAGATTGCTAGACATCCAATTGGGCTAAAAGTATTTTTTTCATCATAGACAGCTAATTAAATTAAATTAAATATTCACAACAATCCAGTTTCGTTGTATGTAATTCATTCAATGCTGCTTATAATGGCAGGGGTGTGGGTGATTAGATCACTGTTTGTACTACATAACTCGATGTCTCTATTGTAGCCATAGAGCTTAGTGTAGACACAATATTTCATTTTTGGCGATTGAAAATGAGGCTGTGAGAGATAAACATTCCAACATAATCTCATGATAACTCAAAATATTTCGTACAAGATGGCGAAATGGTGTGATATCATACGACTTGGCTCGTACAAAAACGTACGACATAATGGTAAGGTTTAGGTTTGGGTTAGGGAATAAACTAATTAGGAAAAATATGTTTAAAGAGGAAAAGTTGTAAATTTTTGAATGATTTCATACGGTTTTGTCACCTCTTGCTGTTATTACGACTTCTCAAAGACCGTGTTGGATGTACAGTCAGTTCAATGGTTTGTACAGTTTAATATCTTTGTATTGGTTGCTCAGCTGCCGAAATGTTCAAAATACGTCATGCCTAAAGAATTCAAGTTGACAAAAAATGTATGGGTTGTGATTAGAGATGATCTAAAACATTTAGATTGTCCAACCCATTGAACAGACTCTATGCATGTCCCTTTAAGCATAATTTTCTATAGTTGGGATATTCGAGTTCGGATTTGGACTCGAGTCCGAGACACAAGTCCAGTTTTAATGGACTTGGACTTGTCACGGACTCGGATGCATTTTTTACTAGGACTTGACTCAGGCTCGAGCCTTTAGGACTCTGGACTCTGGAGTCCAGCCGAGTCCATGGCATTTGTGATGCAATGACAAACAATAAAAATAAATTTCTAACGGTATCTGATCTTTTCTGTTTTATTTTCTGTTTAATTTTATGGGCATTATTAAATGTTTTAATGTTAACATTTATCAAATGTATTAAACACATTAAATGTATTTAATTAATTACATTAAATGTATTTCACCCCTAATTTTAGATAAAACTAAACTAAATTGAATGGACAAATTGAAAACTAAAATCAAAATTCTAAATAATATTAACTCTGGTTATAATGACTAACACAGCTTTCACTTTCTTTAGTGTGTTTGAGTGGAGGGGAAAAATCAACAAATAATTGAAAAAGTCAACAGGACAGTTTTGTCTTCATACACCTAAAGCATATGCTTTCACTCTGAAACCCATTTGAAGTTTGTTCAGCAGGATACTAATAAAATGTGAATATTAAATGCAGTAGAGGTGTTTTTGTTGCATTTATATTGACAAATTGTTTTTCTTAGTTATGAAGGATAAAATAATCTTAACATATTGATGTTGAGTTTATGGTTACAATTTGAATTCAGATTCATGAATAGATTAATTCTGACTCTGACTCAACTCGGACTCGGCCTGTTATGGACTCGGTCTTGAGTCCGACTCAGCCCCTTTTGGACTCGGACTCGACTCGGACTTGATTGTTTAAAGACTCAGACTTGACTCGGACTCAACTAAGGTGGACTCAAACCCAACACTATCATTTTCCTTAGCAACAAATTTAACGGGGCGTCTACCTTCACTAAGGTCTCTTACATGTGATACACCACAAGTTAGACTTAAAGGTGCAATACGTAACAATTTTCATGCAATATTCTTTTCATGTAATAATATTTTTAGCCAATGTGTGAATGGCTTGAAACGCAACTTAAAAAATGAGCCCTTCGCGGACTTCCTAGGTTGCATATTAAAGCCTGCAGACTGATTTTCATGTGAAAGGAGCGGGTCGCTTTTGCCGGGAAAATCCAAAGGATGTGACGTATATGCACGCTCCCGAGAGCCTTGCCTTTGATAGTAATAGCTTCTCTTCCGCTATTCAACAGCGACAACAGTCTGCAACACTAGGTAATGTTATCTTAGAATCCAGCAGACGTCCGGCTCCCAGCACAACACTGACTCATACACAAACTCAGAGTAAGCCAAAAAAAAACAAAAACATTTATCTACTGAATCCCATCTGGCTAAGTGGTAACATGATCGTGGTCGAGCGAAAACTAGAATGAACATTGGCAGGGCATTTGATTTCTGGAGGGACCTTCGTTCAGTTTTGGGGATCAAAACCGACCCTGAATTGGCGTTCTTCTTATTGTTCTTCTTATACATAACTGCAAAACATGTGAAATATAGTGCCATAAGGACTGATCTGTGTAATTTTAGCTAAACTACAATAACACATGAAATGAATGCTAGACAATGTTCAAGATAATACAAAAAGACCCATTCATTAGTGTAACGTAACTTGGTTATACAGAAAATATATACATTCTATTATTATAAAACAATAGCGCATCGATATATCAAAATGACAGTTGTGATGGAATCACATCAATACTGAATTGTGTCAACATATTTATAAAGTACAGTCTATTTTATAAACAGTTACTGTCATCATCCACCAAATTTAGCTAACAGCTATTGATAAAGCTGGCTAGCCAGCTAACGCCGACATAGGCTATCGTATAAATGCAGTCAATGTATCATGCAAAGAAAAGTGATTACTTCAAACTACAGTCTCGCATAGTCAGACCTATATCCACACTTTAATTAGCCCTGTTCCAGCACAGTAGAGTCAAATATAATATACAGTCTCAAAGTTTGTAGTAAAACAATCATAACTGTGTAATTTTAATTATGCTACCTCATCTGTCAGCATGATGCTGATGAATTACGTTCAGTCTCTTTGTACGTTACGTCATTGTTTTGGATGCTCTATGGAGTGTGTGCACGAGCACGAGTAACAGGTAGCTGGCTGCAGTTCACTTAACGGCCACAGGTGTCATTAATAACAAGGGTTTCTGAATCTTACATACTGCACCTTTAACATAGTCATGAACACATTTAAATAATTTTAGGCAATTGCACTTCCACATCAAGGAAATTAGATTCCTCAAGAAGAGCTGGACGATAATACTGGTGTTTTTATTATCTATGCTAATCCAAGTTCATGGCAATTGGCATTTGACCAATTCAATCTTCAAAACTCATGTCTACCTGACTAGTGTGCATTCTTTATTTTGCAGAGGATTTTGTCTAGATACAGTAATTGAATTCATGGTCATGCATTATCACCAATGACTCAGTCTGGGTTACATGGCCTTTGTGGAGAGCCAATAACCACAAACTAACAAGGTCAAAGCCAAAGGAAAGCCATTAAAAAAACAGTACTACCACAGCTGCAGGAGTTGAATACTGAAGGCTGGTTTCTCCAGGCTGCCCTGTGGCTCCTGCTATGAGCTGTGGTTAGCCTCCCCTGCATTCCACAGCTCGCTCAAAGCACAGTGGTCACGATTACACCTGTGTGACCACTACTAAAAGGGCTTTCAGTTTTCCACTACAGAGTCCAATTAAAAAGTCCTACGAGCCACAAGACTGATGCACTGTTTTTTATGCCCTTCTACTTAAAGAGAGAGTTCAACTAGTAGAACATCATGGTAGTGAAGCCAGTGTTATGGTTTCAATTCCCAGGGAACACAAACTAATCTAACGTATACTGTCAAGGCAAGTTGTTTTGGATAAAATCATCTGCAAATGCATTTTAAATGTAGGGGACTGCCCTTGCCCTACTTGAATTCAAGTCAAGTTTTCAAAGAAGCACAAATAACCTCACCATTTATCTCATCCTGACTTTTCGCAGCCCTTCTACTTCGGCGTTTGAAGAAATTAGAGGCATCTGCTTCAGGCATGAAGATCTTCCACAGTGGACCTTCGATGAAGAAGAGCATTGATGAGGACTTAGGTAAGACCTGTAGAGCTTGAGAGAGATCTAAGGGAACATTGGGTTTTTTGGTCACCTTGAGGGTTGGCTGCCTTTGAATCCTTCTTATCTGACACAGCTGTGCTGTCAGTCCCTTGGAAAACTGTAAAAGAGTAAAAAATTATGTTGTTGTTTCTTGCCTCCAAATCCAACAACAGACACAAAGGACAAGTAATTTAATGAATCCTTGAATTATCCAGGGGAATCCAAGAGGGTCCAGTGATTCAACACCCTTTTCATGGAGTATTAGATCTGTGGGTCAGTACTATCAGGTCCGGTTACTCACAGGTAAGGGCGAACAATACAACCAGACAGGTGAGGAGAACAGGCTGCGTCCAGGACATTTTTAGATTTGCGTCTGAGCCAAGGAAGAACAGGGACAAAGGATAACCAGCTGATATTCTCGGGGACGTCTAGCCTGAGATGGGGATTGTGGTCGCAGTGAATGGAATTCGACCAGGAGGGTGAAGGAGGGGTGGAGATTGGGGAATGTGTTGCTTTGGGATGGGGGGAGGATGGGGTGACTCCTCAATGGGAAGGTGGAATGGATCAGATTTTGAGGGACCACTCTGGGAATTGTCAAATGACATGGGTTGTTTTCTTAGAGATGGAATCAAGTTGCTTAAAGGAATATTCTGGGTTCAGTACAAGTTAAGCTCAATCAGCAGTATCTGTGACATAATGTTGATTACCACAAAAAATAATTTTGACTCATTGGAAAATGTAGTTAGTTACTGGAAAAGCTACACTATTGTGAAAATAGCTGAGCTTCTGTCATGCTACTGAAAAATGCAGTAAAGTTAGCAGCATCGTCATTACATTTAGTTAGTTAGGATACTTATCAACACAGAAAATAACCAGTGTGACTAAGCATTCATTAAAACACTGACATAGACCAACATTTCTGAAAATGAAGTCTTTGATTCCTAAATCCATTTAAAGGCACTAGTTTTTAGATTCAAAGTTTTTTGAAGTGTGGAGTTGATGCCATGATCTCCTATGATGCCAGTTACCTCATTTTACCCTGCAAATTTGTTGTGTTCAGTACATTCAACCACACACACACACAAAACATTTTTCTCTCATTGAGAACATTACTTTTGCAGCAAAGGATTTCACCAAGACGTGTTCATGTCCCCAGAGCACCAAAATGTTGCTTCTGTGGAGAGTGGTTTGCACCTGAGGGGTGTGATCTGACACAAGAGGCTCCTCTCATACCTCAAACCCCAGGCTTTTGGAAAACGTCTGCAGCTCTGTTCACTTTGTGAAGTTTTTTTTTTTTTTTCTGCCTGGCATCTAGTCAGTGCCAGAACTGAATGAATGATGAAATTGTGAAGGCCTCATTCCGAGAGCCTGGGGCTTGAGAACTGAGACTTGAGAATATGTAAAGGATATGTCAAGGAGATATAAAAGAAAAACTGAGGGAGAGAGAGAGAGTTTGTTTCGGTGAAAGAGAGAAGAGTTTTGTGGACTCTGCAAGAAGGTGTTTCACATATGAGTGATGAGCCTCTTAAAATATTCCTTGCTGTCACCAGACAGTTGCAAACATTCCAAAACTGTTCTCTTTTTTCACCCTCAAAATCGAGGCAGAGTTTTTTACATGTGACATTTTCACTCTTTTTAATTCGTCTTAAAGGGATAGTTCACTAAATATGAAAATTCTCTCATCATTTACTCACATGATGTGTATGACTTTCTTTCTTCTGCTGAACACAAACAAAGATTTTTAGAAGAATATCTCAGCTCTCTAGGTCCATTCAATGCAAGTGAATAGTGGCCAGAATTTTTAATCTCCAAAAATCACGCAAAGTCAGTGTAAAAGTAATCCATAAGACTCCAGTGGTTTAATCCATGTCTTCTGAAGCGATGTTATAGGTGTGGGTGAGAAACAGATCAATATTTAAGTCCTTTTTACTATAAATCTCCACTTTCACTTCCACATTCTTCTTCTTTTGTTTTTTGGCAATTTGTATTATTCATGCATATTGCCACCTAGTGGTAGGGGGTGGACAAAGGTGGAGATTTATAGTAAAAAAGAACATAATATTGATCTGTTTCTCACCCAAAAATATAATATCGCTTCTGAAGACATGGATTTAGCCAATGGAGTCTTATGGTTTACTTATTACTTGTTACTTATAGTTTACTACTTATGGAGCTTCAAAGTTCCGGCCACCATTCACTTGCATTGAATTGACCGACATAAATATTCTTCTAAAAATCTTAATTTGAAGAATAAAAGTCACATCTGGGATGACATGAGGGTGAGTAAATGATGAGATAATTTTAATTTTTGGGTGAACTATCCCTTTAAAGGTGTTGTGTGTCATTTCTGTGCAACTAGAAAGGAAATGCGAAAATAAAAACTATTTTCTGAACAATCCCCCTGTCTTCCATTGGTTTGGCACACCATTGGTTGAGTCAAGGTTGCTTTGTCGGGCTGGTTGGGATGCTCTAACAAATAGAGGAATGTTTTGATAGTACCACAGAGCCACTGTGTGACATTTTTACGTTTATATATTGTCTATGTCTAATGTAGATATTAATAAAAGAATTAATGGATCTCTGTTGACAGGGTGGCATTTTAGTTTAGTAAAATTTATGATTTTACTCAAAGTGTAAATAACTTGTTCATGATCTCAGGTGCAACAGCCATGGTCATTTACTCGCTGTCCTAAGGGGAGCGGCAAATCCAGATTTATCAAAACCTGTTTCTTTTTTAGAGCAAACTTGTACAGCATTAAAACAGCAGGGAAAACTTTAGCATTGTAGGGTGAATTAATCTTTCAATGCAATAAATCAGAACATTTTATTTAAATTCTTGAAGGACATTTATGTTACATTATCTAATCCTTTTAAAGGGATAGTTCACCCCAAAATGAAATTTCTCTTATTCACTCACCCTCGTGTTGTTCCAAACCCATGTGACTTTCTTTTTTGTGGAACATAAAAATATATTTTTTCCATGCAATGAAAGTGAATGGTGACTGAGACTGTTATTCTGCTTAACATGAGATGTTGAAATGGTGAGTAAATGAAATGAGTAAATTGTGTTTCTTTGGACTTCGATTTGCTCACATGGGCATTGTCATTCTGGAACAGAAAGGACCCTCCTCCACAAACTGCTGCAAGAGATTTGGAAGCACAGAATTCCCTAGAATGTCACTGTATGATGTGGCATTAAGACTTGTTTACACTGGAATTACTGGAATAGCCCAACCTGTTAATTATAAGGGGCTGTCCACATACTTTTGGCCATGTAGTGGACACTTTTGAGCTTTGATGATAATTTAATTACACTATACAAACACTGCAAATGACTTAACTTTTTTTTTAAATCCCATTTGGATTTGATATATTAATAAGCCTTTAAGAATGCCTTTCCCCATCATGTATTACTTGAGAGTCTGGCTAGGGGGATTGTTATGTGTACGTGTGGTATTCCATCACTGCTGTTGTCAGTCTTTCTGTAGAGATATTTTACATACAAACTACACTCTAGTTATCTTAAGGCTTATCTACCTTATGCTTGCCCTATCTTAAGAAAAATCCTAGATGAATAGCACTTGCACCAGTGCTAATAGAATTGCAATGGCAGAAAAGGTATTTTGTTGCACTAAAGAGTCAGTTACAAGCTGCGCTTGTAGGTGTCAAACTTGAAGGGATCTTATCAAATTCTTCTTCCAAACTGACATTTTAGACAAAATTAGCATCATTCACCATTCACTTTCATAGTAGAAAAAGAATATGCAATGAAAGTGAATAGTGACTGAGACTGAACATTCTGCCTAGCATCTCTATTTTTGTTTAGTGGATAAGAAAGTCATACAGGTTTGAAGCAACCTGAGGGTGAGTAAATAAAGACAGACTTTTCATTTTTGGGTGAACAATCCCTTTATCACCAGGCATCGGGCTGTGGCCCACAAAAGCCTAGGACTACATGAAATACAATTTAGAAATTTGTATTGATGCATTATGTATAATTAGAGACCACTGTTAACCTATAACATACCACACTTACTGCACTGTCATTGCAAGAATCCCACAATCCACCACAGCCCAGGGTGACACATTAAATAGTCCAACATTTTACATGACTATGCAACTGCTCAGTGGCAGAGAGTCACACTACTTAACAGTTTTGTTATGTAGATAATGTACACAGACTGTACAGACAGCAGTGGTGATTAAATAACACACATAGGAGGAAAGTGGGTAAACTGTGTCGGCCCCTTAATCTTCTAAACTGTGCACAATTTTTGTCATGTGGCCTTATAATCTGAAAGATCCCATGAGAAAAGCAATGATAATTTATTTATTTATTTATTGTTTTGTTTTTTTGTTTTTTTTACAAGTAATGTGAGTTTTATTTGTTATTAAAATTGAATGGTTAGTCAATATTTATTTATTTTATCTTGAAGTGCTTGAACTATTTTGTGTCAGTGTTACTCTTTAAAAAACTGCCAAAATGAAAATGTTATTATGCCAAAAGTAGTATTTTTCATATCAAAAGTTCCACATGCCAGGTAAAAATACTTTTATTTGTAATAAACATGTAAATTGGATTCACAGTGGATCGTCTTTAGTTCTTATCATCTTTTATTTATTTATTCATTCATTCATTTGTGCACAGACTTCTTGTGTTAGTGTTTTTCTTTCTTTTTTATTTATTTGAACTGCACAAACTTTTTTGAGATAGAGTTTTTTGTGATCCCACAAAAGCTCAATGGGGTTAAGATCCAGAATACTCTTTTCCAATTATCTGTTGTCCAATGTCTGTGTTTCTTCGCCCACTCTAACCTTTTCATTTTGTTTTTCTGTTTCAAAAGTGGCTTTGCAATTCTTCCCATAAGGCCTGCACCCCTGAGTCTTCTCTTTACTGTTGTACATGAAACTGGTGTTGAGCGGGTAGAATTCAATGAAGCTGTCAGCTGAGGACATGTGAGGAGTCTATTTCTCAAACTAGAGACTCTGATGTACTTATTCTCTTGTTTAGTTGTACATCTGGCCTTCCACATCTCTTTCTGTCCTTGTTAGAGCCAGTTGTCCTTTGTCTTTGAAGACTGTAGTGTACACCTTTGTATGAAATCTTCAGTTTTTTGGCAATTTCAAGCATTGTATAGCCTTCATTCCTCAAAACAATGATTGACTGACGAGTTTCTAGAGAAAGCTGTTTCTTTTTTGCCATTTTTGACCTAATATTGACCTTAAGACATGCCAGTCTATTGCATACTGTGGCAAAGACAATGTTAAGCTTCATTTAACAAACCAAATAGCTTTCAACTGTGTTTGATATAATGGCAAGTGATTTATTAGTACCAAATTAGCAATTTAGCATGATTACTCAAGGATAAGGTGTTGGAGTGATGGCTGCTGGAAATGGGGCCTGTCTATATATATATATATATATATATATATATATATATATATATATATATATATATATATATATATATATATATTCTTTTTTTTTTTTTTTTTTTTTTTTTTTGACAACCATACTATATTGCAGAAACTTTGGTGCTGAGATAACATATTCAAACACTACCATGCACTCTGTCGGAGTCAAAAACGAGGGGTCCAAAGAATAGCTTTTGACTGGTCCAGTGGAATATGTGTACACCAGCAAGTGAACTGGTTTGCTTTGCTGGTTTGCACACTCCTTAGCAGGTTGTTCGGTCCAGTGTAATGCCTCATTTCACGGTCCATTTCGGGACGAGTGGCTATCCATTCCATGCAAAGATGTCACCTGCACCATTAAATGGCTGGGCATGGAGGCTCTAAAGCACTACATCAAAAACAAACCTGATAATGGAGGGATCCATCTTATTAAAGATGTGCGTTTTGTATTCAGAAGATGTCAGGGACAGGGGCTGCTGGACATTGATGATATCATAGAAGATGTGCTTGAAGATAATGACTTGTGGAACTTGGTAATGTTATAAATATGGTGCCATTGTGATTTTTTTTTTTTTTTTTTTTTTTTTTTTGTGGAGAATTCAGTCATCTTTTTTGGAGTTGTTTACCATAACTAGTAAATCTTGTTTTGCAAGATGAGTCAATAACTTGTTATTTTACCGTTATCTGCAGCTATAGAAGGGGACACCATATCTCAAGACTTCATAACAAGTCAACCTGGGACTTCACATCTGTATCTTTATACTACAGTTTTACTTGTCCTGTTATTGTTGTATATTTGAGGATTTCTTGGAGATATTGTTAAATGGGCTTTAACTTATCACATTGTCATACAAGATTCTCACCTAGTCCAACATTTAGAATCTATAATTAAAATCATACAATAATGTCATAAATTTGACATTGAACTGATAATTCATTGTAGTAAGAAAAACAATATTAAGTTCAATTTTAAATTACAAAATGAATAGAAAATAAAACAGCTCTTATAATATTTAGTTTGACCTCCTTTGGTTAACGATCAACATTTTCTAAAGGTTAAGCATGTTTGTTCAATTACCATTTGTTGAAAAATAGGGAAGAATAAAATTGCGATTTTGAGGCCATGTTTCCTGTTCATGGAAAGTACCGATATATAAAATAAAACATGATCATTTGTGTTATTTTTAACAACTATCTATGTGCAGTACATTTCTCTAGATGGAAACAGCCTGAGCTCAACAGATCTGGTTAATTTAGGGAAAGGCCTCTACAAGATCAAGGTGAGTTGGTTATGGTGGATGTATACAACAATTCCATTTTCACATTTTTGTTAATTGAAATTAATCTGACATTCAGCTGACCCCAGAGGCAGAGCAGAAGGTTGTGCAATCTAGAGAGCTTCTGGATACCATTGTAAAAGAAAACAAAAGTGAGCATTTTGGAGATACACTCAATGGGTATTACTGATTGATATACAGTATCTAAAAAGTAAAAAAAAGAAAAGAAAAAGTTATATAATTAGTTGAACTTGGACTGTAAACCTGACTGGTAGATTGATTGATTATTTTTGTATTTTTATTTGTTTATTTAAATTATTTAGCACAAAACAAACACAGATTTGTTGTATATGGGATCACGACAGGATTTGGTAAATCAATTTCATAAGATTAGGAAGGTCAAAGTATCCACCTGATACTTCTATGTTTATTTTATTTTGTTTGGTTGTTGGTTGTTTTTTTTTTTTGTTGTTGTTGTTGTTGTTGTTTTTTTAATTTTTATTTCTTTATTTATTTATTTATTTTTGGCTTGGCTTTTTGTTTTGTTGCTTTGATTTTTGTTTTGCTTTGCTTTTTGTTTTTGTCTTGTTTTTATGTTGCTTTGCTTTACATTTTGTTTAGGCTTTTTGTTTTGTTTTTTGTTCTGTTTTGTTCCTTTGCATTTGGTTTTGTTTTGTTTTGTTTTGTTTTATTTTATTTTCAGTTTTGTTTTGTTTTGTTTTTTTGTTTTGTTTGTTTTTTGTTAAAAGCGCCCTTTGGTCCTCTCAGAACCCAAACAGAGTATGAGAGTTAAATTAATTTCCTGAACTGACTGAAATAATATTGAACCAACTTTGATCTTATCCACTGAATGATTATTATTGTTGATGATTTTTCACTGTAGGTCTGGAAGGAAGCAGGAAGCCCTTTAAGCCCTGAAAGGACCCGAATGCTGCTCGCCCTGAGAATCAATGTTTTGGCCAAAGGGTACAGTGGGGTGTCACTGGAGACTTTGCACAGCATGATACAGGCTTTCAATGGTACATTAATGCATTCCTCATTATTTTGTCTGAAGGGAGTATTGCTTGTTTGGTTTCATTGGCACAGCATATGAAACATGGTGTGCCATTTTAAGAAATATTTTTAAATCAGTTACTGGGAATAAAAGCTTCTTTAAAATAATATTAGCAAAAAGATTCTTTGAACTTCTCCCTAAGGTATACTTGGTTTTTGCTCTGTTTGTGTATGAATTTTATAGCTGGTAATTTACTGTGATTTTTCTTCTCCTATCCTATCAGCATCCTGTTTATCCTACGTCCCAGAGAAGGGAACAGTAGGTGCCAGTGGAGATCTCGACCCTCTCTCTCACCTTGCTCTCAGTCTAATGGGAGGGGGCAAGATGTGGTCACCCAAGAGCGGCTGGGCAGATGCCAAATACGTGAGCATCTTTTGTTTCCTGACTGGTAACAAAAGAAATACAGAAATCTGATATATGGCAATGTATGTTTATGTACTGTATGGTTTGCCTTATATGCTATAAGAAAGTCACATAGTTGTATGTTTTCAAAATATTACAAAAATTTCAATTTTTGTGCATGTAATGTAAATTTTACCAAATCAGATTGGAATTTTAATATGTACAAATACTGTATGCCCAAATATTAACTATAATTTTACAGTATATATGTGTTCATACAGTACTTTATATATGACCATAAATTGGATTTCTGTAGAGGTTTAAATGTATTTGATGCTGTGTTTGCAAAACTTTGCCTGGCAATAAAGAAACCAATGCATAAACATATTTACTCTCTTTTTTAAGCCTTTAAAGTCACATTTGACCTTTATAATTTCCACAGGTATTGGGGGTTCATGGTTTGAAACCCATATCTTTGAAGCCAAAGGAGGTACGGTTAATCGCCTGACTGTTCTGTTCTGTTCTGTTCTGTTCTGTTCTGTCAGTATCTTCCTCTACTGACTTACAGTTGTTTTGTAAGTCAAAAATGTGTGTCCTTGACCTATCTGATCTATAGTTTTTAACAGTGGTTCTCAATTGGTAGGTCACGACCCAAAAATGGGTTGCAGGTCTGTTCTTAAAGGATCGCGGACACCTGGGATAAAGCATGCAGCTGACCAAATAATCGGCTCATTGACTTTTATCATTTTTAGTTACATGGTTTTGCTCTGTTTTTAGTGGATTTGATATGTTTATCTTTGTCTGCAGGATTTGGCTTTGATCAATGGGACACAGATGATCACTTCTTTGGGAGCAGAGGCCGTGGAGAGAGCTGAGGCCATCGCCCAGCAGGCTGACATCATTGCTGCTCTGACCCTGGAAGTCCTGAAGGGGACCACCAAAGCATTTGATAGTGGTGAGGACAAACAAACAGCATGACAATGACAGTATTATTCACAGACTGTGGCAAGGAACACAAAACTCCATAAGATGTTGGTTAATGGAGAAATTTAACCTTGGGAGAAACCAGGCCCCCAGTGGGGGCCAGTTCCCCTCTGGCTAGACAGCATGAATTTAATGCCAATATTAGTTATTTGTGTGCAGTGCAAGTCATGGTTTAAAAATAGTAAACTACAGTAAGTGTTAAGGGTCAGTGTTTAAACAAAGATTTTGTATGAACTGTAAGATTAATGACTAATGTCTTTAAAGTCCATCCTGGATTAACTGCAGAAGTTCACATAGATGCATTGTCCTATGTTAGTTGGCTGATGAAGGCTTTTGTTGGCAATTAATTGATAGTCTATGTATTCAAGAGTGTAGTCCATCAATAGACAAAGGTGATGCAGGCAGAGATCAATGAGGTGCATCACAGTTCAACCGGCAGGTCATTTCGGTGAGGTTCATTGGGGTCCATCCTAAATCCAAGTTTCAGTTAGTGACATATGAAGTATCCGATGTCTTACAGTTGGAGTTGGCATCAGCTCATCCTCTGAAGTCCATCGTAATAAACTGAAGTGATGTCTGGATAGCACCGGCTGTAGTTTGTCTTCATCACTCATCGACACATAGCAGTGGAGTCCGACACCAAGCAGGAACGGAGCTGGATCTGGCTATGAATCCCGGGGTTGAGACAGGGAAACAAATAGAATAATATTAGCATAGATGCCATTCAATTTATTGCAGAGTTATAGATTATGAGAAATGTTTCTGAGAAATGTTTCTGGTTCCGGCAGACTGAACTTAAGCAGCCTAATTGTGAGTTGATGGATAAATTAGGTGTATGCCTGGCTAAATAGACGAGTCTTTAATCTAGACTTAAACTGTGTGAGTGTGTCTGCGTCCTGAACAGTGTAATGAAATAATCTCCTCTATTAGCTTTTGAGACAGCTTATTTTTAATTGCATTTTTTGCATAGAAATACATTTTTGCTTACAATGCTAAAACTTAAATAAGTGCCACTGCAGATTGATGACTTAATTTTGTTTTAAAACAATTACTTGTGTAGCCTTACATATTTAAGAAACAGCTACATGCAATAGGGGCTGAATAATTATGACATGGCTGTATTTTAAAAAATTCTGCTATTTAGAAATATTAGGTTATATATTCACACTATGACTTTGAATGTGTCACTCAACTGATATAGATGTAAAGTTTAAAAATTCTGGGTCATCAGAAAAGCTTACCTTTGTAAATCCTTACTGTCTTGGGGGGGTTGAATAATTTCGATTGCAACTGTATATATATATATATATATATATATACAGTATATATATCTTATATATCTTATATAAGTACTTAAGTGACCTTCTACCACGCTATATTCCATCACGTTCATTACGATCACAAAATTCTGGCCTGTTAATAGTTCCTAGAATATCAAAATCCACAAAAGGAGGTAGATCCTTTTCCTATTTGGCTCCTAAACTATGGAATAGTCTCCCTAACACAAGAAAGGTCATGGCTAAAAGTACATTTTCAAGGCACTTCAATTCCCAATAGACAAAGTTGGCAGCACCATTCATACATTTTTTAAATATGGTACAACAGCAACCTTCTTGGGGTGTGGAAGAAAGCAAAACTTCACCAGGGGAAATGTTGACTCCAGTTGACTGAATATTCAAGAAGTAATTAGGAAAGACCTGTGGAGTACTGGAAGAAGGTTTTATAGACGTATGACACTAAACTGAAAATGAGTTTTAGACCCATGGGTCAGCAGTACGTCTGGTGTAAGATGACAAGGTGATGACAAGAACGACACCATCCCCACAGTCAAGCATGGAGCTGAGTCAGTCCTGTTACGGAGGTGTTTTGCAGCTGCAGGAAATGGCTATCCTGACTATGTGACTGACACCATGGATTCTTTCAGGTATCAGGCCATTTTGGCATGAAAAATGTGATGCCTTCAGTGTGTAAATTGAAGCTCAGTGATCACTGGACTTTCCAGCAAGACGATAACACCAAGGATACATCCAAGTTGTCCAAAATCTGGTTCAGGGATAGGTCGTGAAATGTCCTTAAATGGCCCATTCAGTCCATCATTAAAATCCCATTGCAAACCTTTGTTGGGATTTCAAGGAAGCAGTGCCAGCACAGAAACCAAAGAATGTCAATGAGCTGGAAGCTTTTGCTCATGAGAAATGTGTAAACATTCTAATAGAGAGGTGTCCGAAGCTTGAGAACACTTACCTGAAACATTTATTTGATGTTATTAAGGATAAAGGATGCTCCACAAATGATTGACTTTGGGGGTTGAATGTTTTTGACATGACATTTGTGGAGAGAATTTTTTTATTTTTTATTTTAAAATTTGGGTAAACTGAACTCTTTGTTCTCAAAATCATTCAAATGTGTATTAAAAACTTACTTTGACTGTTTACTGAGGTTTTAGTTGATGTGTTTTAATTCACATCACCAGAATGTATTGCTGGTCAGGGTGGTTGAATAATTTTGATTGCAACTGTATATACTGTATATATATAGTATATATACACATACATACTGTATATACATATATATATATATATATACATTTATATTTTTTATTTGAAAAATATATTTTTTTGAACCATGCTGTTTGCAACATACATTTACAGTATGTTTTAAATATATTTTGTCATATGCATATAGACAAAATATGACCTATATTGCAAAATGTGACTTGTGAACAGAGTTCTGTATATATGTTTAGCTGTCCACTGATCATTTTCCTTGGCATTGCATTTCCTCAATTACTGGAACTAATTTTAAAGAAAAAACTAAAGAATTCCTGCAGATATCCATGAACTGCGTCCTCATCCAGGACAGAAAGAGGTGGCCCTGCGTTTCCGCTCCCTTTTGGATTCTGATCACCACCCATCTGAAACTGCAGGTTAATCCACAGTGCTCATATACTCCAAGCTTATGATAAACCATTTAGAGGTATCTACTCTTGCTTTTCCGATTTTTCCAGAGAGCCATCGGATTTGCGACCGTGTTCAAGATGCCTACACCATGCGTTGTTGTCCACAGGTAACATCAGTGGGATTTTCCCATTGGAAATCCCAAACAAATCTAAAAATGTGTTTTCAAAATAAAATTTGTAACACATCTAAACCAAATTTTTATTCAGTGTTTGCCTTAAATTTCACAGGTCCATGGAATCATCAATGACACAATAGAGTTTGTCAAGGAAATCATTAATAATGAAATCAACAGCGCCACAGATTATCCTGTATCCTTTATTTAGAAGTTTGTACCAAATCTTCTTGTAAAGCTTGCTCTTGGAGCATGTTGCCATAATATGCCCCATTTAAAACACCTATTTATAAGATGAATTTCCATGCTGGTTCAGGCTGGTTAATGCTGGTTTGGTGCCAGTGTAACTGGTGAAATTAGCATAGCCATGCTTTTCACCAGCAAACCTTGGTGGTAAAGCTGGCTGACCAAGGAAGTCTTGCTTGTTAGAGAAGTTAAAAGGTCTGACGGGGACATCAGCACCACGTGTTGTGGACAAACATGCTGAACGCAACATATGCCAGTCTGTTCATTCAGTTTTGACCTGTTAAACTTCTTGATCTTCTGCTCTTTTGGCCTTGACTTTAAGTTAGATGGTATTCGCAGAGAGAGGTGAGACCATTTCTGGCGGAAACTTCCACGGAGAACATCCAGCAAAGGTATTTCACCTTTCAAAAACAGAAAAACAATAAAGCCATTTATTTAGCAAAGCGCATCACCATCAGTAACATCCTTCTGTTGCCTTCTGCCCTCTCTTTCTCTCTTCTTCCATTTATAGGCTTTGGAGTGCATGAATTGGCCTCCATCAGTGAGAGACATATTGAAAGGCTCTGTAATCCTTCTCTTAGTGAGCTGCCTGCATTCCTCGTCAATGAAGGAGGCCTGAACTCTGGATTCATGATTGCACACTGCACTGCCGTGGCTCTTGGTCAATATCAACGTTTATAAAAGTTTCTCTTTTTCTAAAACAAATAGGTGACAGTTTGATTAAATTTTGACTACTGGACTGAATACTGAAGTCATGTTGACCATTAACTAAAACACATTTGTTCTCTTCAGTTTCAGAGAACAAAGTACTTTGCCACCCCTCCTCTATCGACTCACTGTCTACTAGTGCGGCTACATGTGTCTATGGGAGGCTGGGCTGCTCGCAAACGATCAGTGGTGGAGCACGTCGAACAAGGTCGAATACCTGATATCAACCTCCCATACCTCCCATATGCCCACTGACACCCACAGCAGTTCAAAATGACTAAAATTTATACTTTTGTGGTGCCCCCTAGTGGAGAAGGATTATGATGATTGAAATGTAACTTGTGCAAAGCACAAAGACACAGTTTTGTAATAATGCTTCAGAATATTTGTGATATTTATTCATAATGCAAGGAGAGAATTATTACCACCAGTGTTTCAGAATGGGGCCTACCTAAAAAGTAAAAGCTAAGGGATACTTAGTTTTTCTGCGTGCTGTTATGTCCAGAGCATGGTCGAGTGCTCAGGCTTTCTAAGTATATTCTTTGACCACAAGCCTGTACGGACATGTTCAAAGCATGCGCAATATAACTGCTTTGTAATACTCTTTTAGCATAGTCAACGCCATGTGAATGCATGGACTCTGGACAAAGACGCAGCAAGTGTGACGCGGACAGCCAATACTTCAAGAAGTAATTAGTACTTAAGTACTAGCTACTTTTTACAAGTTAATCTGTTGTGAATTCCTCATGTTTAGACAGTTTGGAATATTGCGTTACACTTGGCGCATTTTTAAGGAAATGGCATATTGACAATGCAAGCGTAACTAGCGCGTATCTTGGTTTAAATTCACCTGTTCATTTGCTTGATTGTCTGTGCAGATGTAAGTTGTGACATTACGTTAATGTTGTGTATATACAGTAGCTGATTAAGCTCACATATGTAGGATGCGTTTAAGTTAGGGTTTTATCTGCAGTGTACCATAACTGGATTGAGTAAATACAAGTGCAATACAAGTTAAGCTCAGTTGAGAGTATTTGTGACATGATGTTGACTACCACAAAAATTGATTTCAACTCATCCCTCCTTTAAAAAAAAATATCAAAAATTGATGTTGCAGTGAGGCACTGCCACTTACAATGGAAGTGAATGGGGCCCATTTTTGGAGGGTTTAAAAGCAGAAATGTGAAGTTTATCACTTTTATTAATTCTTCTGTTAAAATGCATGTATTATTTGAGCTGAAAAGTTGTTTAAATCATAATTTATACTGTCATTTTAGAGTTTTAGGGTTTGTTGACACAGAAAAGGTTAGTAAGTGGTTTTATCACACTAAAATCATGTTTACACTTATATTGTTTATGTCTTGTGGCTATAATTTAAAATAAATAAGTAAAGAGGGATGAGTTAAAATACATTTTTGTGGTAATCAACATTATGCCACAAATGCTGTCGATTGAGCTTAACTTGAATTGAACCCGTAACATTCATTTTATGCATTGTTAAAATCGTGCAGTATTTTTTCTCATCATATTTTCGTCAACAGTATGGTTTAATTAAAACCATTTCATTATCTTTACAATGCATCTTTTCTCATCTTCATTATTGTATACAAAATGAATAAACTTTCGTCAGCGAACATTTTTGTCAGTAATTTCGTTGACAAGATTAACACTGGATGTGAACTGTTCACATGTCTAGAATACACTAGGCTGCACGCGGACAGTCCGCGCAGACTGTGCTGATGACAAAATGTGCGTCACACACAATGTGCAAGATAAAATTTGTGTGTGTGATTGCATTTGTCTACAGACCACCAATCTTCAAATAGAGATAAAAAATGCTAAATGCCTGTGATTTTGAGTGAGAACAAAGTCGTATATGTCTGTTTTTTGTTTGCTTACAGTGTTGGCTATTGAGCTGTTAGCAGCCTGTCAGGGTACTGAGTTTCTACGCCCCCTCCGTACAACGACGCTATTGGAGAAAATGTATGACCTTGTGCGCAGTACAGTCAAGTGGGTCGAACAGTGTTACACTAACCTCAAAAACCCCAAAATACTGAACATATGGTTAATAATTATCAAACATCTTTTCATGAGCCTCTTCCTCCTTGTCTGTTTTCTCTCTGTCTGCATTTCATTATCTGATCCCCAGGCCCTGGATCAAAGACAGATTCATGGCTCCGGATATTGAAGCTGTGCATCGGCTTCTCGTTGACCAGAAGGCAAGAATCACTGTAACCATCACACACATGGATGATACCTTAAATCTTGTGGCTTTTTGAGGAGAGGTGTGCTATTACTTTTCTAAGCGACCAGATGTACGGCAGACCATAATGCGGGCAAAAAAATCCCATAGACTTACATTGAAAGAGCACCGAGACATATATAGGGACCAGGACTCTTTTGACTTGGACCAATAAGCAACCACCTAGCAATGCCCTGGCAACCAACAAAAATATCCTAACCACATAGCAGTACTCTAAAATCCACTCACAACACCTTAGTAACCACATAGAAACACCCTTGCAACTACCCACAACACGGGCAGGCACCACTGACATTTTCTTCAGATAATTGAAAAGTTTCAATGTGTTATTGTGGTCTAGCTTTTGATATACATGGTCCAAACAGAATGGTAATTATTTTATATAAAATACATTTATAATTAATATTACAAACAGAAGTTTTTTAAATCCTGATGCATTATAGATGTATTATAATATGCAGTCTTGTTTCTGCAAGTTTAGCATTTGTGTAAGTTTGGTGCTCTTATAATTATGTTATACACTCATGAGCACTTTATTAGGAACACCTGAACACCTACTTATTCATGTTCACATCAACCATCAGAATGGGGAAAAACTTTGATCTCAGTGATTTCAACGATTTCGGCTCTCTGTTCTTGGCTGACAGAAGTGGAACTCGACGTGATCTGCTGTTGTAGCCCATCAGTCTCAAGGTTCAACATGTTGTTCATTCTGAAATGCTATTCTGCTCTTAACAACTGTACAGAGTGGTTATCTGAGTAACCATAACCTTTTTTGTCAGCTTGAAACTCTAGAGACTGTTGTGTGTGAAAATCCCAGGAGATCAGCAGTTACAGAAATACTCAAACCAGCCCGTCTGGCACCAACAATCATGCCATGGTCGAAATCACATAGATCACATTTTTTCCCCATTCTGATAATTGATGTGAACAATAACTGAAGCTCCTGACCCGTATCTGCATGATTTTATGCACTGAACTGCTGCCATACAGTTGGCTGATTAGATAATTGCATGAATAAGTAGGTGTACAGGTGTTCCTAATAAAGTGCTCGGTGAGTGTATATTATATTACTGTATGTATGGTACATGTTGTACTGTATGTAATTATATACATTAATTATATAGAACATGCATACAAAAGTGCACCGTTTTAAGCATTTTGTCTGACTGATAGCATAGCATTAGATATCTGTTTCTTCATGAGCATATTTGACATGAAACTAGTTTTATCTCCCTGTTTTTATCTGTTGCATTCAGGTGTGGAATATTGCAGGACCGTACATCGAGAAATATTGTATGGAACACATACCAGAGTCCCACCCCTCTTCTCCCACAGTTTTTACTCTGGATCTCCCCCCGTCACCATGGAAACGGGTCAGGCTGGAGTGACAGAGATGACACACACTGATACTATCCTGCAGTCTCGCATTCAAAAAATTAGCATGAATTCATATAGAGCTTCTTCAGTGGGCAGCATTTGTGCATATTTCAACTTAGTTCTTATTGTTGTTTAAATGTTTTCACTGCTTTCTCAGGTGTTGTTTTCCCTGAATTAAGTCATTGTAGGATGTTTTTGTAAAATGTTCCGCTGCAGCTGTATATGCAGTTTGTCAGTCTCTGGATTAGCCCCTTGATCAGCACTATAGTGAATAAATGTCTTTTAATATCAATGTTTATTTTATATTCCAAATTTCAATGAAGAAAGCACACAGTGAGGGGCAGCCAAGTCTTTTATGTTTTTATTCAGATAATGAAATGTTTATGGACCAGTTGTATCAGTCCTGCCTTAAAGGAAGTGTCTTTGATCTCATTCTTGAACTAACACTCCGATTTCCTGTGTGGTCATGTTGGATATTTTGACAGGTGGAATTGGTCTTTTTGTGGAGACTCACTGTCATGTGAAATGTTGTTTTTACTCTCCTAAAACACTGTTTTTGCTAACAGAATTCATTGCTCTGTGTCAGTTCCATCGGCTCATGCTGAAAAAGGAGTAAAATCACATTTATTGCTTTGTTTATAGTTTGTACACACACATTGTTCCCACACATATGAGATGTACTGGGGGTGGTGTAGCCTGCTTCTTGTGCTCCCCCCAGTCGGACGAAACAGACACCCACCACCCCAAAATATAACTCGACAGGGTGATCAGGACACCGAAGAGAAGTGGAGGGGTCTTGTATCACCCTGAAGGGGTTTATTTTGTGATGACAACCGTCTGACTGTACATTATCCCACTTATTACACAGCTAATAAATAAATAAATAAACATAAAAGATTGATTTGCATTGAAATTATGTAATTAAGTGACAAGTAATAAATTGCAGAACAGCTGAAATCCCCCTCTGATTTGTGTCAGAGTTCTGTTTGTCTATATTTTGTAGTTAATGACTGTCTGATTGCTCATTATTCATGTTATTACAAGACTACTTGCCAAATAAATATATAAATAGACATTAAATATTAATTTGAGTTTAAATTATTTTATTGGCTTACTTGTAGTGATTGCACAGTGATCCGAGAAGCAGTCTGATACGTTTTAATCCCCGAATGTGCGGTTGTTACTCAGAGATGTCAGACTGCTAGATGGCGCCATTGACCAGTCAGAATTGAGTATTCCAGTGTGCTGTGTAATAATCAAATTTAATTAATCAGCTACACATTAATAAGGTTTTATTTGTTAATTAGTACAACACCAATTCCAAAAAAGTTGGTACAGTATGAAAAACGCTATTAAAAACAAAAAGTAGTGATTTGTAAGTTATATTCACCCTTTGCTAAATTGAAAACACTACACCTACACATTATCTGATGTTTTACCTTGTGAATTTCTTTGTTTTTTTTATGTACAGTAATTTCAAATCAGATGATTGCAACACACTCCAAAAAAAGTTGAGACAGTGGCAATTTTAAGACTAATAACAATTTGACGACTAGACCTTCAAGAGCAATGATCATTCAAGATTTGTCAATTTGCCAACAGATGCTTCAGCAAATAATCCAGCACTTTGAGAATAATGTTCCCCAAAGGCAAATTGGAAGGATTTTGGGCATTTCACCCTCTACAGTGCACAATATAGTTAAAAGATTCAAGGAATCTGGTCAAATCTCGGTGCATAAAGGGCAAGACGAAAACCATTTCTGAATGCGCGTGATCTCTGATCCCTCAGACATCACTGTCTTAAAAAACATCATTCATCTGTAATGGATATCATGAACATGGGCTTGGGATAACTTTAGTATACCTTTGTTAGTCAACACCACCACTCAAGTTAAGACTTTACTATGTAAAGGAGAAGCCATACATCAACACTGTCCCGAAGCGCTGCTGACTTCTCTGGGCTTGGTCTCATCTTAGATGGAAAGTAGAATAGTGGAACTGTGTTTTTTGGTCCGATGAGTCCACATTTCAAAATGTTTTTGAAAAACACAGCCATCGTGTTATTCGGGCCAAAAAGGAAAAGGACCATCCAGCTGTCATCAGCGTCAGGTTCAAAAGACAGTGTCTGTATGGGCCAGGGGTGTGTCATTGCCCATGGCATAGGTAACTCACACATCTGTGAGAACACATGAATGCAGACAGATATGTAAACATTTTGGAGCAGCATATACTGCCATCCAGCACCATCTTTTCCAGGGACATCCCGGAATTTTCAGCAGGACAACTTCATACCACATACTGGCCGAATAAGCAGAGAGTGTGGGTGCTAGATTGGCCTGCTTGCAGTCCTGACAATCTCCAATTGAGAATGTGTGGAGCATTATGAAGCGCACAATACAGCAATGAAGACCCCGTACATTTGTGCAGCTAAAGACCTACATAATGGATGAATGGGGGAAAATGTCACTTTTTAAACTTAACAAACTTGTGTCTTCAGTGCCCAAATGCTTAATAAATGTTATTAGAAGAAATTTCACAGTGGTAAACACTCAACTGTCCCAACTTTTTTGGAGTGTGTTGCAATCATCTGATTTGAAATTACTGTACATAAAAATTAAAAAAAATAAAAAAACAATGAAATTCACAAGGTAAAACATCATATAATGTTTAGCTGTAGTGCTTTCAATATAGCAAAGGCTGAATATAATTTACAAATCACTCCTTTTTGTTTTTATTAGCATTTTTCATACTGTATCAACGTTTTCGGAATTGGGGTTGTAAATGCATTAGGTATTATGAAGTAACAATGAACAATATTTTTTAACTGCATGTATTAATCTTGGTTATTGTTTGTTTATCAAAAAAAATCAATTGTTCATTGTTAGTTTATTTTAGTTTAAAATGCATTAACTAACCACATACAACACATTTAATGTAAATATATATATATATATATATATATATATATATATATATATATATATATATATATATATATATGTTGAAATTAACATTAACCAAGATTAAGTACAGTAAATGTATTGTTCATTGTTAGTTTATGTTAACTAATGCAGTTAACTAATGTTAACGAATACAACCTGATTCTAAAGTGTAACCAATTTGTAATTTGTAAAATGTACTTGGGTTCTTTTCATCTTCTATCATTTGAAAACCTCAGCTTAGTTACATATAAGTAATTGTAAATGACAAATCGTGATCCTTATCACCCTGTTTTGGTTTATTTTGCAACTTTACATTATACCTTACATGAATTTGGTTGGATCCTCTCCATTTCGCAGTTTCTAGTTTGCTTTACATGATAAACATCATGAAGCCTATAATTAGTGTTTAGCTGTGATTTATTTATTTATCTTTCTTCTTGATCACAAGTGCAGTACAGTTCTATACTGAGGGCCGCTCAGCAGACACAGGGATGTCAGGGGCAGCTGCTGTGTGTACGAGATACTGAATGTCCATAACAATATGGCTCAGCCTCCCTCTTCCTCTCTATCTCTCTTTATCCTGTCTCTCTCTCCCTCTCTCTTTCTTTCTGAAATGTAATTAACTGGAGCTGCAACAACTTGAGACTGCTATAAAACCTCAGTATATTTTTATACCTATTCATTTTTGTCTGTGAGGACATTTTTGTGAGGAGCCGAAAGGGAATACTTCTTTCAAAGGTAATGTTTTCTTTTTGTTTAAAAAAGGAAATTGAGTGAACATTGTAGCTACACTCATGGTAAATTGTTTTTGTTAAATTTCTGAAGATCTTTAAATACCTTTACCTGCGTACATATCACTTATTAGTCTAGTTTTTTAATTAAAAAGATTAAATACAGTAGGCTCCAAACGTTTAATATAAACATGTAAAATAGAAAGTTTTAGGATTTTGAATTATTCAAAACATAGTACGGTATATAAAGTGAAATTAATACAAAATATTTAAGTTTCTGTACTATCATGTTATTTTTTTATTCAACTTTTTAGCTAATATAATATAATAAAATAAAAATAAAAACATTTTTTTTAATGAAATTACACTCGAAAAATGTTTACTCTATTTTTAAGATTTACGCATTTCAAGTTCATAACAAAATACCATTACACTGAATTGTGTAATATTAACAAACTTAAAATATATATATATATATATATTATTAAAGATTATTCAATTCAGTTTGATGGAATTTTGTTACAATTTGTGAATCTTTTTCACAATTATTATTGTTGTTGTAGAAAAACGCATAATAGAAGAATTTTCACTGGTGTCTCTACTGTATGTATATATATATATATATATATATATATATATATATTTTTTTTTTTTTTAATTTACTGGTCTAGTGGATAATGTATATTCAGACTTATTAAAACAAATAATGCAAATGTAAGCTTTTATAAAATCTATATGATGACAACCAGGTCATACACTTCCAGACTACCACTTCTAGAGCACGTTTCCACATTCAAGTTAATTATTTAAATGTGGTCACTCTTTAATTGCTTTTAAACTACCACACCACTGATTTTGATTATTACAACCACATTAGGACAGTACTAAATCCAGAAATCTCTGCCTATGAACTTATTTCCTGCACAAAATTGTCCATTCAGCCTAGTTTTAGACTAAAGAAAACTTATAGAGAAGTATTTGACTAGATTTGTATAAGACATGTTTATGAAAATGCTGATACAGTGTGTGGAGCAGAGACATGAGTCTAGATGACGATACACGCTGGCTGGAATGGGTCACCAAGCAGTTCGAGAGCATTGCAGGAGATGACAAAGAAATCGACCTTGATGAGTTTAAAAAGGCATTGAAAGTAAAAGAGGTGAGAGCTGACTGAACACCTTTGGAAACGCAAATGCAAATGCTAAAAACAACAAAAAAACACTTTGGTCTTGTTTTCTAGAAAAACATATCTAGGTATCTTTAAAACAAGGTATATTTACTTGAAAAGCAGAATTGTGCAAAATATATTGTGTTCATATATATTAAGAAATCTATATATCCTATTTTATGCATAATAGCTAACTTAATTCATTAGAATGAAATAAATTTGCTTCTTTGTTTTTTTATCAAGGCTTAAAAGTTAACCACAAACCATCTGACTTAAAGCAATGCAGTCTGTTCTGAAAAGTCTTAAATTAACATCTTTATTCTCTTTTTGTCTTCTATTGTTATAGTCATTTTTTGCGGAGAGGTTTTTCGCCCTGTTTGACTCTGATGGCAGCAGCTCCATCAGTCTGGATGAACTTCTCAAAGCTTTGGATCTTCTGATCCACGGCAGCGAGACCGACAAACTGCATTTCCTCTTTCAGGTTTACGATGTGGATGGTGAGGTGTTCAATACCATCATAGTTTACTCTTTCATTACATAATCTATTGTATTTATTGAGTGTAAAAGCACGTTTTAAGCACAGAGTTAATATTTTTTTTCTGAAGGTACTTAAATACTTAGATAAATGATATAAATGATATAAACATCTCTGATTCCCAAGTGTACTGATGTGTTAATGCATAGAATGATTTACACAAGCAGAACATGTTCCTAAATCTATATCCTTTGGTGTTCCTGGTACAATAGCCCTACAGTATTCCCAATATCAAAGGACTGTGATTTATTGATTGAAATGTTCCTGGAACAACAAAGGCAGTTGATCTAGGAACAAGTCCTAACTGGGAAAATTATGTCAAGCTGTGTTAAACCCATCAATTTATTAAACAATGAGTATTAAAAATGTATTCTTGCAATGTCGGGCAATAGGCAGCGGTTCCATTGATCCAGATGAGTTGCGTACGGTTCTGAAGTCCTGCCTGCGTGAGAGCGCGATATCTCTCCCAGAGGAAAAGCTGGATGACTTGACCTTGGCGCTGTTTGAATCTGCCGATAAAGACAACAGCGGCTCCATAACATTTGAAGAGCTGAAGGCTGAGCTGGAGAACTTCCCTGAAGTTATGGAGAACCTTACTATCAGGTGGGATAAATACACTCATTACACATATCACAGAGCCTCTAACACTATTAGCTTTATAAACAAGTTGTAGAATGTTATGGTGGTGAATGGTTGTAGGTTCGAACCCCACAAGAAGGTGTAAACTATCGTCATTTTGTCCTTGAGCATGGGACTCAAAAATAGGACACCCCAATACAAAAATTCTGTCATTATTTACTGTGATTTATTGTCGTTCCAAACCTGTATGCTGTTTTGAAGAATCTTCACACAGCTTTTTCCCATACAAAGATAGTTCAAAGTGACCACAGCTTCAAAACTCAGAGAAGGACAAAAAGCACTGTATAAATGACATAAATGTAGTCCATAAATGGTCCAAGCCAGCAGCATTTTGGCTTCAATAATGTTGTCAAACCTGTCGTGATGCATCAATGCAGCTTTTTGAATGTGAATGAGATTTCAGCGCTTCAGGAGAGAGAAATATTTTCAATGAATAACTATTTAATTTGCATTCTCTTCATTCATTACTTTTGTTGTATGCTTACACTAAGAGTAAAGAGTGTTGAGTTTATAGAATATAGAGTTTTTGGACAAACTTTATGATACTTATGATACTAACTTTATGATACTTTATTGTGTTTTTTTGTGTGTGTGTGTGTGTGTGTGTGTGTGTGTGCGCGCGCGTGTGTGTGTGTGTGTGTGTGTGTGTGTGTGTGTGTGTGTGCTCTTACGTTTTCAGTAAGAACTGTCATGTAGGATAAAGAGCTGCATAACGATTCTTTAAAAATTTGCTTTTGGCTTAACAGAATAAATTTCAGCATATGCACTGAAAAAAATGATTATGTGGTGAAGTACTGTATATATAGCATAAAAGATTCCCATTCATTTCCTTTGGTTGGTCAATTTTGACTGCTAACAGCCTAGGTGTCACATTTTTTTAATGACCACTTAGACTTTTTTTTTTCTAAATAAAGTAAGCAAGTTTTGAACCACTCAGATTGAGGAAACTAAAAATAAAAATAATAATAAAATAAAAAAATAAAAAAATTGAATCGGTCAAAAATGACCGAACAGCCTAGTAGGGTTAAACGTGTTCATAAGTACAAAAAGTGACATTTTCTGATTTAAATAGATTTTTTTTTTTTTATTTAGATTTTATTAAGTTCATGTAAGTACCATGTATATCAGATCTGTAAGTAAAAGTTACTGCATTAACTAAAATGTTTAAGTGAAATTTACTCACTTTAATCAATATTATGCCATGAAGTTAAGTAGATTTTACTTAATTTTTATGCCATTAAAATGTACTTAGAAAAAGTGTGCAAAACTTTGGAAATAAAAAATTAAGTAAATGTTCCTAGTAATTTTATTTTTCAGTGTAGGTTTGGAACAACATGAGGGTAATTATTGACAGATTTTTCATACAGCTTTAACCCCAAGTTGCTCCAGGCGGAGTCAATTTGGATAAAACTGTTGGCAGAATTAGAAATTAAAAACTTTAATTCATTGAGTTCCTATGTCTTCTCCAGTGCCGCTAACTGGCTAAAACCTCCCGATTTGGAGCAGAAGAAACGGAAGACCCCTCGCTACCTGACGCGTGCGTACTGGCACAACAACAGCCGCAAGCTACTTTTCCTCTGTATGTACACCCTCCTTAACGTGCTTCTCTTCTTCATCGCAATGCTGAAGAACTCAAACGGAGGGCCCTGGTTCATGGTAGCTAGGGGCTGTGGCCAGTGTCTCAACCTCAACTGCACTTTTGTTATGGTGGGTTGAGATCCTTGGGAGGTGACATCACATTTCAAAGATAGTTTCCTAAGATTAGTGACAGTGGGCACTCTTTTGTCTTGGCTGAAACTGCAGGTGCTGATGTTGAGACGTTGTCTGACGTGGCTGCGTGCTACCTGGGTGGTGAGGGTCTTACCATTAGACCAGACCATTCTGCTACATCAGATCGTGGGCTACGCTATCTTGATCTTCTCCGTTGTGCACACTGGAGCTCATGTCATGAACTTTGGTAATCTGTAATGAAAATGTTATTTTTTAGTTTAAATGGAATATTTAAATGTTAGGTCTGATTTTGCAAGTATACAAAGTAAAAGTATAGTTTACCTAAAAAGTGAAAATTCTGTCATTATTTACTCTCCCTCACGTCGGTTGTGCTGTTATTTTTTTTTTTTTTCCACGAAACACAAAAAGTAGACATTTATAAAGAATATTAACGCAGCTCTTGCCATACAGCATCAGTTCATAGTGACCACATCTGTCAAGCTCCAAAAAAGACAAAAAACATAAAAAAAAGGCACCATTAAAGTAGTCCATATGACTCACGTGCTGTATTCCAAGTCTTCTGAAGCCATACAATAGCTTTGTGTGAGGAACAAAAGCAACATTTTTGAATCTGGATTTGGAAGCGGGATAGACAAGAAATTATCAATATTATCACTGAATAACAACTTAAATTTGATATTTTTCCTCATACAAAACTACTGTAATCACTTCAAAACACTTGGAGTATAGTGCACAAGTTGGACAATAGTTACTACTTTTATGGTGTTTTCCTTTTTGGAGCTTGACAGCCATGGTCAATATGAACTGTCATTGGGGTTCTTCGAAAAATTCTCCTTACGGGTTTGGAACAACACGAGGGTGAGAAAAGAATGCCAGAAATTTAATTTGTGAACCATTTCTTTTTTAAATGTAACACAAAAAGGCAATGTCTTCGTGACAGATATCCCAAATAATTTATGATGTTATACATGCTCTCCTTGTTGTTAGCCTGTATGTCTCAGAATGATGGAGCGTACCAGCTGTGGGAGTATCTGTTCACCAGTCGTCCGGGTATTGGTTGGGTGAATGGCACTGCCTCCATTACTGGTGTGGTTTTGCAGGTTCTCATTTGCATAATGGTGGTGTGTTCCAGCACGTTTGTCAGACGCAGTGGCCATTTTGAGGTGATGGGTATAGTCCAAGACTCATGACTTGCTGATTAAATTTATGAAACAATCAGCATATACTCGTTTTTGTGAATAGTTGTTGAATTGGGAAATATTAAGTTCTTTGCTGTTATTTTAAGGCAGTTAAAAACTTTGCAGAGAACTGTACAATGTAATTGCTAATTATTCCTACAAATAAAGACCCTATTCTCATATGCTTAAATAAACTCACCCTATATTTTCAATATTTTTGTCTCAATAGAAGGTTTAAAATTCTGGTTTGTGTTTGTGTAGGTGTTCTACTGGTCTCATCTTGCCTATATCTGGGTTTGGGCCCTGTTGGTTGTACATTGTGCCAACTTTTGGAAGTGGTTTGTGGTACCAGGCATCGTATTCCTCATTGAAAAGCTGGTCGGAATAGCAGTTTCTCGCATGGGTGGACTGTACATTGTTGAAGTCAACTTACTGCCCTCAAAGGTACCATCTGCATCATATACAGTATATACAACCCTACTGTATGTATACTCTATGCCTAACCACTATTGCTATTTGGTTGTTCTTTGAAGGTAACACATTTGGTAATCAAGAGGCCTCCTTTCTTTCACTTCAAACCTGGAGATTATGTGTTTATAAACATCCCTGTCATCGCCAAATACGAATGGCATCCGTTTACCATCAGCAGTGCCCCTGAGCAGCAAGGTAAAACACATAGAAACCATTATTGTGTTAGTCTTTCACTATTCAAATATGTTTCATTGATTTGTTGTTATTAAACTTATTAATTCCAGTGTAATTTATGCCTTGCACAATTACTTATTTTTACCAGTCGACTATTTGTCCAGACAAGTAGTGAACTAGTCTGTGGGTCAAAGTTTACCTAACGTAAATTGTTTATTGTCAACTAGAGCCAAAATAAGATCAAATCAAATCAAATAATAATGTGTTGATGGGAGAACAAGAACGAGAGCCAATCGAGAGGATCTGGTGTCCAGCTGCGGGATGGGGGTGGGGGGGTGGCAGGAAGACGTCCCTGACCGCTGCCCCACCACCAGGAGATGTTCTGGGATTGATGGGGCGAAACATCCGTGATAGGTGGCTCCCAGCTGTTGACCCCGTAGCTGGACAACTGAAGGCACCGGCAGAGGTGCAGCAGGCAGTAATGACCAGCAGGTTTAGACATTTACCTATGCATCTGAGAAACAAACAAAATTCAACTCATCAAAAAACTAACAAACAAAAAAACAACAACAACAAATAAAACTACTGATTATGGCTTTTTATGACTGTACAGCCAAAAGATCAAATTTTTTTTTTTTTTTTTTAATTATCTGGGGTTCAGTAACTAATCAAAAGCCAAACAAAACAAAACAAAACATTATGCCTTGTAAGATTACTTACTTTTACCAGTCGACTAGTTTTCCAGAAAAGTTGACTAGTCTGTGGGTCAGTGTTTACCTTATGTACAGTTGTGCTCAAAAGTTTGCATACCCTGGCAGACATTGTGAAATTTTGGCATCGATTTTGACTATGACTGATCATGCAAAACAACTGTCTTTTATTTAAGGATAGTGATCATAGGAAGCCATTTATCATCACATAGTTGTTTGGCTCCTTTTTGAAATCATAATGGTAACAGAAATCACCCAAATGGCCTTGATCAAATTTTACATATCCTTGAATGTTTGGCCTTGTTACAGACACACAAGGTGACACACAGGTTTAAATGGCGATTAAAAGTTAATTTCCCACACCTGTGACTTTTTAAATTGCAATTAGTGTCTGTGTATAAATAGTCAATGAGTTTGTTAGCTCTCACGTGGATGCACTGAGCAGGCTAGATACTGAGCCATGGGGAGCAGAAAAGAACTCTCAAAAGACCTGCGTAACAAGGTAATGGAACTTTATAAAGATGGAAAAGAATATAAAAAGATATCAAAAGCCTTGAAAATGCCAGTCAGTACTGTTCAATCACTTATTAAGAAGTGGAAAATTCAGGGATCTCTTGATACCAAACCAAGGTTAGGTAGACCAAGAAAGATTTCAGCCACAACTGTCAGAAGAATTGTTCGGGATACAAAGAAAAACCCACAGGTAACTTCAGGAGAAATACAGGCTGCTCTGGAAAAAGACGGTGTGGTTGTTTCAAGGAGCACAATATGACGATACTTAAATAGAAATGAGCTACATGGTCGAGTTGCCAGAAAGAAGCCTTTACTGCACCAATGCCACAAAAAAGCCCGGTTACAATATGCCCGACAACACCTTGTCACGCCTCAGAGCTTCTGGCACACTGTAATTTGGAGTGACGAGACCAAAATAGAGCTTTATGGTCACAACCATAAGCGCTATGTTTGGAGAGGGGTCAACAAGGCCTATAGTGAAAAGAATACCATCCCCACTGTGAAGCATGGTGGTGGCTCACTGATGTTTTGGGGGTGTGTGAGCTCTAAAGGCACGGGGAGTCTTGTGAAAATTGATGGTATATGCAGCATGTTATCAGAAAATACTAGCAGACAATTTGCATTCTTCTGCACAAAAGCTGCGCTTGGGACGCACTTGGACTTTCCAGCACGACAATGACCCTAAGCACAAGGACAAGTTGACCCTCCAGTGGTTACAGCAGAAAAAGGTGAAGGTTCTGGAGTGGCCATCACAGTCTCCTGACCTTAATATCATCGAGCCACTCTGGGGAGATCTCAAATGTGCGGTTCATGCAAGACAGCCAAAGACTTTGCATGACCTGGAGGCATTTTGCCAAGACGAATGGACAGCTATACCACCTGCAAGAATTTGGGGCCTCATAGACAACTATTACAAAAGACTGCACACTGTCATTGATGCTAAAGGTGGCAATACACGGGTTAAAGGTCTAAGGGTATGCAGACTTTTGAACAGGGGTCATTTCAAGTTCTTTTCTTTGTTGCCATGTTTTGTTTTATGATTGTGCCATTCTGTTATAACCTACAATTGAATATGAATCTCATAAGAAATAAAAGAAATGTGTTTTGCCTGCTCACTCATGTTTTCTTTAAAAATGGTACATATATTTCCAATTCTCCAAGGGTATGCACGTTTGAGCATAACTGTAAATAAAAATCTGCATCTGCATCTGCAGTCTTTGTTGTCAACTATTGAAAAAAAGAAAATCAAAAATCAACTCATCAAAAAACAAACAAACAAAAAACAAGTAAAACAAGTTTTTATGGCTGTTTATGACTGTATGAAGTGATTAAAGGTTCCCAAAGGTCATATATTTATTAGAAATAAAAACAAGTTTCCAGAGTTCAGACTGAAAATTGTTGACTAATTGGTGGGTTAACATATACCTAATGTGAATTAATCAAAATGTGTCATGCAGCATCTGCAGTCTTCGTTGTAGTGCAGAACTAATAGACTACTTGGTGCAACTCCAACCCTAAAACAATTGTTTGTGGCTATTTATGACTGTATAAAGTGATTTTATGTCCCCTACTGATTCTTATTTTCTCTTATAAACAGATATGCTGTGGCTCCATGTTCGTTCTATGGGCCAGTGGACAAACCGCCTGTACGAGTATTTTAGAGAGCCAGAGAGTCAAGCAATGAGCAACAAGAGGCTCACCACCAGCCTGAGGAACAGACAACACCAGAGGAGAGCGCAGGTCTATGCTTTTCTTCATCGCCCCAATCTCTGAGGGCCGGAGTTTAAACACACAATAATAATTATTCATTATTGTCATGTTTTATCAATGCCATTGGATGTTTGTTCTTTATTCTCAATTATTGATGTTACAAGACTCATTGATTTTCTTGCATTGTCTATACTGGCTTCTCTCCAACACATTTTGAAACAAATATTGCGATTTATTTTATGGGAAGACAAGTTAAAGTCATAATTTTTACCCTCATGTTGTTCCAAACCTGTATGACTTTCTTCCATGGAATACAAAAGGAGTGATCTGGCAGAATATCCAAGTTTCACTTTCTTTTGTCACCATTCACTTTTTTTTTTTTTATTGTTTGGGATACCACACAAAAAAGAATGTCATATGGGTTTGAAACAACATGAATGTGAGTGCTGTAAATGATGACAGAATTTCCATTTTGGGGTAAACTATCCCTTTAATAGAAATGTACACTTCTTTTCCCTTGTAGGAAGATATTTTCATACCCACAGGCTGCAATGGAACAGTGGCGTCTAATAAAGACAGTGCTGTTGAACTGACCCTGTACCGGACGAGCGGAACTTGCACAAGTTATCAAAATCCTGTTGGAGACCCAGTGGCCCATGAAGAACTAGGAGATGCTAGTCCAGTCACCAGAGAGGTGAGTTTTTTGTCTGTTTGCTGAACAAAACAGATGTGTACTATTTACATTTTAAGGTCCATACAGTAACTGCAGTTGTGGTAACATATCCTCTGTTGTTTTTCAGCTCTCAGCAAAATTAAGTGAAAATCACAGATATTGTAACATTAAGGCAAGTATTGTTTTACAGCTTAAATGGTGGTGGACCATTTGCATTTCTGCATATTAATTCTAAGAAGATGTCAAATTTTTTTTTGGTCAGTGCTATGTGGACGGACCTTTTGGCACTCCCACCCGACAGATCTTTGCGTCTGAGCATGCAGTGCTCATTGGAGCTGGAATCGGAATCACTCCCTTTGCATCCATTTTGCAGAGTATCATGTGCCGGTAAGACACGCATGCAACTTCTCAAATCACATCATTTTAAAGATTTTTTATTTTTTAAAGGTACTGTTCATTTCTTTCTGTTCAACAGTTAAAAAATAGTGCACATTGGGGCCTGGGTAGCTCAGCGAGCATTGACGCTGACTACCACCCCTGAAGTCGCAAGTTCGAATCCAGGGTGTGCTGAGTGACTCCAGCCAGGTCTCCTAAGCAACAAAATTGGCCTGGTTGCTAGGGAGGGTAGAGTCACATGGGGTAACCTCCTTGTGGTCGCGATTAGTGGTTCTCGCTCTTAATGGGGCATGTGGTAAGTTGTGTGTGGATCGTGGAGAGTAGCATGAGCCTCCACATGCTGTGAGTCTCCGCGGTGTCATGCACAATGAGCCACGTGATAAGATGCACGGATTTGACTGTCTCAGAAGCGGAGGCAACTAAGACTTGTCCTCTGCCACCCGGATTGAGGTGAGTATCCACGCCACCACGAGGACCTACTAAGTAGTGGGAATTGGGCATTCCGAATTGGGAGAAAAGGGGATAAACAATTTTTTTTTGAAATAGTGCACATTTAACCTACCATTTGTTGCCAGTTACCGCATGAGAAAGCAAAACTGCCCCAGCTGCAACTACTCCTGGTGCGAGACCATTAAAGACAATGAAATGAAGCTGAGGAAGGTGAGGATGGTATTTTGGCAAATTTACATTGAAAAAGTTTTATTTAAAATTCTTTTTTAAAATCTTTGTTCTCAAATTTCTGCAGGTGGACTTCATTTGGATCAACCGAGATCAGAAATCCTTTGAGTGGTTTGTGAGTCTTCTGACCAAACTGGAGATGGACCAAGCGGATGAAGAACCAGAGGGTAAAAGAGAATGAAAGAAAGAGAGGGATGGGGCAGAAACAACACTACCGTTGGCCAATCCTGCATGTTTATTTGCTGTTTTTAGGACGTTTTTTGGAGATGCACATGTACATGACATCAGCCCTCAGTAAGAATGACATGAAGGCGATTGGTTTGCAGATGGCTCTGGACCTGCTGGCCAAGAAAGAAAAGAAAGACTCAATTACAGGGCTTCGTACACGAACCCAGCCAGGCAGACCAGACTGGGCAAAGGTATGAAATGATTCTATTCTATTTTGTTCTGTTCTGTTTAATTCTACTCTATTCTGTCCTGTTCTAAACTATTCTACTCTGTCATGTTCTGTTCTATTCTATTCTGTTTTCTTCTGTTCTGTTCCATTCGGTTATGGTCTACTCTTTTATTTTCTATTCTGTTCTATTCTATTCTATTCTATTTTCCTCTGTTATATTATTTTCTGTTCTATTCTGTTTTGTTCTATTCTTTTAGTTTCTATTCTACTTTATTCTATTCTGTTCTGATCAATTCTATAATGTTCTGTTCTATTTTATTCTGTTTTCTTCTATTCTATTCTTCTATTCTATTATGTCCTGTTCTATTCTATTCTATTCTATTCTATTCTGATTTATTCTGTTTTATTTTCTTCTTTTCTATTCTATTCTGTTCTGTTCTGTTCTTTATATTCGTGGTTTATATTTGCATCATTCTTGTTCTTAGTTTCATATAATTATTTATTTTTGGGTTTACCAGCACTAACATTATTATTTTTTTTTTCTTCTTCTTCTTTTGTATTTCACCCAGTCATTTTAAAAGTGTTTTTGTGAGCATATATGTTTGATTTAAAATTGAATTCTTTACAGGTGTTTCAGAAGGTGTCAGAGGAAAAGAAAGGAAAGGTTCATGTTTTTTATTGCGGTTCTCCTGCTCTGGCCAAAGCCATCAAGGCCCAGTGTGAACATTTTGGCTTCAACTTCTACAAAGAACATTTTTGAAGAATTAAAAATGTCTCAATTCAGGTCTTGCTTCACCAGTTATTGGTCTCAAGTCACAACTAGCAATCTTCTGATGTTAAACATGTATTATATTGCTTTTTCAGTTCATCTAGGCTCATTATTCTTCTGTGTCAGAAGCCAGAAAAAAAATCATTTCAACGCTTCTATTGAATACATACTGTATGTATGTTTGTTTATTAATTGTCTTACAATGTTGATTTTGGTTATTATGCATCATGTATAGCTTTTGTTTTTATCAGATAATAGTGTAAAAATAGATGTGAGTGAGTGTTAACTTCAATGAGAGAGTAGACACTTCAGTTGGTGCCATTTAAAGTTTTCCTGTAAATCATATTATTAATTATTTATAATATTAACATTGAATTAACTTATAAGAGACATCAGATACCCATATGTAAAAGAACAAACAATGGAAAAAAATCTGAATATTCAACAAACCTTTGATGACATAAACAAGAGTTTACAACACCAAAGCATTAATAGATTTAATATTACAAAGCATTATTAGGCATAATAATGATTAACATCACACAAACACACACACACACACACACACACACAAAATACAGTAGATAGAAAATTTGAATTACTTCAAATGGCATGCTAGTTCTTTGTACTTCATTGTGTATGTGTAAGTGTTGCCCCTCTGGTTCTGATACAGAACACAGAATATTATGTTTTTCTGTTTTAGGCACTTGGGAAAAATGTTGCATAGTGTGTATGTCTTCAAAAATAATGCCATAAATAGTTTTTATTTATCAATTAATGTCATATAAAGTACAGTAAACATAAAAATCAATATTTGGTGTAACCATCTTTGCCTTCAAAACAGCACCATTTCTCCTAGGTACACCTGGACACAGTTTTTCTTGGTTTTTGGCAGATAGAATGTTCCAAGCTTCTTGGAGAATTCGCCACAGTTCTTCTATCTATTTAGGCTGTCTCAATTGCTTCTGTCTCTTTATTTAATCTCAGACTGACACAATGTTCAGTGGGGGGCTCTGTGGGGACCATGCCATCTGTTGCAGGGCTCCCTGTTCTTCTATTAGGGCTATTCTATTCTTTTTGCAAAATAAATGTTTGGGAGTCTAAAATGTATATTTCCTATTGACACACTAAAGCTAAAAATATAAATAACCATCTTAAGACAAATGTTTTTGTGAAGCATCTTATGTGCCTAAGACTTTTGCACAGTACTGTACATTAAATATATTATCTTTAAATTTAAGATTTCTAAAATTAAAATGTTTGCTATCTTGGTAGAAGGGAGGTAGGTGCTCTTGGTTCAAAATTATAACAAGAGAAAGTTGTGGTCCATACCTGTTGCATTTAGTTTCCTTTTCTGTTGTAAACTGTTACATTTTGTGGAACATTTCGGATAGATAACCCGTTTTAAACAATGAAATTCCATCCTATATTAGCCTGGTAAATAGTGACATCTTGCGATTATGTTCAACAACGCAACACAAGAAGATCACCACAATTTATTGATAGTGACAGTATGGACACTGCTTATCACAAAAGTTCATGAAGATTCTGATTTCTCCTTTAAACAACTTAACATTTAATAATTAGGAATTATAATAGGAATATTTATATCAAAGTGAATAGGCCTACTATCTTTACTAAATAATAAAACATCGATAATCCTTATAATAAAGTTTAAAAAAATTTTTTTTAATAATAATAATACTACTAATCCTAAAAACAAAACAAAAAACACAAAAAGAAAATTGGATAAAAAGAAATAGAATGCAATCTTATTAAACGCATGTGGGCTTGTTTATCAGTCTCAATAATCACCTTATGTCACACCTATTTGATAGCTGATTGGCTGACACGCAGATCTGCCGCCTCTCATTGGCCAGTGCCGCATCAGTACATCGGTGACATGTACAACGTTGCAGGTTTGGAGCGAGAAGAATCTGTCCGCATATACATTTCTTTGTTCTCGTCTATATTTTGCGTTCATACACCGCCGCACGGACAGTGCACTTATTTCAGGTGGGTGTAAGTTTGCCTTCATTTCAATTTATAGCACTGTATGTCGCTCAACGCCCTCCCTCGCATTCAAAATCACATGAGAAATCTCAGCTTTAGTGATGCGATTCGATTTTATATTCATTCGCTGATTTATTTGGGGAAATGCTGAACAGATTGTTGTCTCATCCATAATGTGGCCATCTAAGTCGCATCAAGAAAATATGCATATTATAATGTAATTTGACGTATAGTTAGACTTTAAAATTACATGTGTTATGAGTGCCAGCCTTTACTGACAGACTTAAATATATTTACATATATACTCATGTATTGTGTACATGCTATGTAGTGATATGTTGATACTGGAATTTGATGTCACATTTTGTAGTTAGTCTATGGTTTTGGCAAAATGGTGGACCCAGTGTCAGACATTAACTTTATTATTAAAGGAATAGTTCACCCAAAAATGAAAATTATCTCATCATGTACTCGGCCTCAGGCCATCCCAGATGTGTATGATTTTCTTTCTTCTGCAGAACCCCCCCAAAAAATTTTTTTTTAATGAATATCTCAGCTCTGTAGGCCCATACAATGAACGTGAATGGTGGCCAGAACTTTGAAGCTTCAAAAAGCACATAAAGGCAGCATAAAAAATTTTTTTTTTTGGCAATTTGCATTCTTCGTGCATATCGCTACCCACTGGTCAGGGCTGGTCAAAGGTGGAGATTTATAGTAAAAAAAGGACTTAAATATTGATCTGTTTCTCACCCACACCTATCATATCACTTCAGAAGACATGGATTTAACCACTGGAGTCTTGTGGTTTAATTATACACTGCCTTTAAATGCTTTTTGGAGCTTCAAAGTTTTGGTCACCATTCACTTGCATTGTAAGGACCTACAGAGTTGAGATATTCTAAATATCTTTTTTTGTGTGTTCTGCAGAAGATAGAAAGTCATATACATTTGGGATGGCATGAGGGTGAGTAAATGATGAGAGAATTTTCATTTTTGGGTGAACTATTCCTTTAAGTGCCAATATTTGCACTCTGAAATTGATTTTCATGGGGCATTTTTGTTTTCTAAACTTATAAAAACATACAGCATGCCATCCATTTTTGTCAAATACTCCAATTAAATCAATTAATTGATATGTATTCTCAATCAAAACAAATAAAGCTGTTTATTATAAAATCAAATCAATGTCAAATACTGAAGTCTAGCTGTGAATAATGCACAAGAAATCTTTACACAATACAACACTCTGCTAAAATACATTTTAAATAATTTACCTCTCCCTATGTTAAATTATACAGCTCTATACTGTCTACTGTCACAGTAGATTTTGAAGTTATACATTAAAACATCATATTTGCTATGCAAAAACACTTGCTATTTGCAGCTTTCTGACAGTCACTACAGTGTCTGCACTAAACCAATTCTAAACCCATAACTATATATATATATATATATATATATATATATATATATATATATATATATATATATATATATATATATTAGAATAAAATATAATTAAATATATCAGATGTTAAATAAAAGATTAGAAAATGAATTTAAGATGGGGCATTTTTTTGTTGGGCAGAATGTTCCAGTGTCATCAGTCACCATTCACTTTCATTGTATGGGTTTTATTTTTGGGTAAACTATACCTAACATTTTCTTCCGTCTGCAGATGTTGCACCCTAATCACTTTCACTGGATCATAAGCGGATCCTGAGATGTTACTCTATGTGTTCCACTGCCACTGGCAATGGCTGTGATGTGACAATGCGCTGCTTGATTGCACGAGTCAATCACAAGACTTTGATATTCATCTGTGCTGCGTTTGCTCTCATCACCATACTCCTCTGGAACAAGTGCTCTAGCGACAAAGACCTGCCCACTCAGATCAGACCTCAACTTGAGTCTGTGCCCACCCCAGAGAGGGAAGAGGAGAACGGACAGGGCCCAGAGGGCCCGCCGGGGTCCAGAGAGGTCACCTATGAGCAGATTGACTGCCTTATCAATGAGGATGTCATCATAAAAGGGCGGAGAGAAGGGGGCGAGGTGTACCTGCCCTTCAGCTGGGTGGAGAGGTACTTCGACGTGTATGGGCGGCTGGTACAGTATGAGGGGGTGGAACACTTCGAGTTTTCCCACAGTTACTCACGGGTGTACACCCAGAGGGAGCCCTATCACCCTGATGGGGTCTTCATGTCCTTTGAGGGCTATAATGTGGAAGTTCGGGATAGGGTGAAATGTATCAGCGGTGTGGAAGGTATATTAAGTTTAAAATTTTCCTTGTTTTTATGAGATGAAAGAGTTCAGTGGACTATGAAAACATACTGTAAAAACATTCAGTCTGCAAAGAGCATTTATCGAAACTAAACCCTAGAAGAACTTTTGTTAAGAGTAAAATAAGAGAAAGTTTGTCAAAATTTGGACTATTGCCCCCTTTTTACATGCAAATGGGATAATTCTTAAAGGTACAGCAGCAAAAACAGTTTGTTTAATTCTAAGGGCCTGAGAGAGGGTGGAAAATGGTCATGAAAAACTAAATATGTGTTTTTAGTGCAAAAACTCTTCTAACTTTATAATTGCAGCTCTGGGAAAAAATAAAATTATAATAATTAAGGCTGTCAAATGATTACATTTTTTAATCACAATTAATCACACATCTAAATATTTGCTGAGAAAGGACCTACAATAACAATAAATCAATATTTAATTATTAAATAATTAGAAATTGTTATATTTAAATAATTATCAATATATAGCTTACATTATTATGAAATATAGTAATTCAGATAGTCCTAATTAAAATGCATTTCATTATTGTGGCTGACAAGTAAAGCATTGATAAGACAATACAAAAGTGGCTTTAGAAGGCAATATGTTGTTTATTTCCATATTATTGAAAATAAGCCAATCATTCGTCTATGATTGAATTGAATTCGTAAATCTGTCAGAGATAGATTTATTATAAGGGCTTTTCTAAGGACGCGTCAATGTACACATTTTGTGTAAATTTTTGGAGCATCTCTTTTTGCTTGTGTTGCATCATAAACAAAGTTTTTAGGTCCCTGTATCAAGTTAAATGTAGTTTGAAACTAAAGGCAGTCACACACTAGACGAGAAGCGCCATGCCACTTCGCGGATAGGACACGGCACAGGTATCAAACACAGGGCGCGTCCATGAGGTTCATGTGACAGAGAATACATGCAAAAGTTAGCAAGGTTTTTCCCTTCTTAAAGAATGAACAAGGCTAGAGTAAATAATATATGTCCATTGCTAATGATTTGGGTCGAATTTAATGGAAAATATTCGAGTTGCGCTCCGTGGCGCGGCAGAAATTTGAGCAGCCTCCGGAGTTGTAGGGGGGCGCCGCCGACAGACGCTGAGTGGCGGTGTGCATACATTCATAGTAAACAATTGTTTCGAATTTTAGGACGTGCATTTCGTCCATCAGACGCATTCGGTGTGCGAACCCCTTTAGTAAAACACGTCTCAAGATCCTCGCATTTGGAATTGCACTCTGTCCAGCTGAGTTTGAAGGCAAGAATGCATCCGTCCTCATGTTGCGCTTTCGTTAGGGTCAAGCAACAGTGTTGTTTGTCGCGATGGTTGAAAGGTGCCACACGTTGTTCCTGGCAGGCTGCTCAGCCTTACAGGCTCCTTATGGTTAGGATAAGGGTGGGGGTGGGGTTAAGGCATCTGCTGCCTGCCAGGAACAAACTGAGGTACCTTTGTTCCGTCGGCATGGTTTGTTGTCTGTACAATTGTGCGTTGCCTAGACAGCTGGAGTTTCGCTTACTGCACCCTGCTGAAAACAGGTGGTACTTCAAGCTTGAATTGCTCCCATAGTAGGAATATTCCTTATTATGGTCCGGGGGAATTAATAATTAAGTACATTTTTTTTTTTACTCGTTATTTTTTATACAGTATAATTAATCAAACTGAATTAACACATTCAATCAACAGCCCTAATAAAAACACATGAAGTGGCCTCTTTAATGGTTCCATAATGAGTCATTGCATTTCTGTAACTGATTGCAGCTCAGTATCATTTATTACCTGTAAACATTGTATTTTATTTATTTTTATTTTATTTGCTTCTTTTAAAGGTGTACCAGTCTCCACACAGTGGGGTCCTCAAGGGTATTTTTACCCCATTCAGATTGCTCAATATGGACTGAGCCATTACAGCAAGAACCTAACAGAGAAACCGCCTGACCTAAAGGTCTATGGCATGTCAGAGGAGAGAGAGGGTGGCTCGAGTCAGTGGGTCATCCCTAAGGGCTGCTCTCTCTCCAAGCTTCAGGATCAAAGTCGCACTGGGTTTGTGCACCACTTTGTCACAGTGGGTAAGAAGTCAGCATAATCACCTGTGCCCCATGTAGTCTAGTCTTTTTTTTTTTTGTTACTCTTACAAATGCAAATCTCTCTCAAGAGAACCAAATTGTGGAATTCCAAGCATATCATCTTGCAATTTCATATTACAGAAGAAAATATGGGTTACAAATGCCATTTCATGTTGACTTAAAGAGACAAAACCTAGGTTGTTTGGCTCTCATTGGTCCTCTACTTCAATATAATATGATTATTTCATTTTATTTCCCTAGAGAACTCAGACGGTGTGTCTCTGCTCCTGGATAACCCAAAAGATTTTGTCCTGACCTTTGACGTGAAGTTCCTCTCCAACGGCAGTGTCTCTGTTGTTTTGGAGACAACAGAAAAGGGAGCTCCTTATACCATCCATTATATCACAAGCCCACTTCTCCTCTCGTTCAAAGACAGAGAGGTTTTCTACGGCATCGGACCCTGCGCATCTTGGATTACCGTGAGTCGTGATTTAGTGACAGACCTGCGTAAAGGAGTTGGCTTGTCTAACACCAAAGTGGTCAAGGCGACCAAGATCATGCCTCGTCGCGTGGTTCACCTGGTTCTTAGAGGTTCTGGCTTCATCAGCAATATCACCGTGTCTTCCACCGCGCATATGGCCGCCTTCTTTGCTGCAAGCGATTGGCTTCTTCATAACCAGGATGAGCATGGCGGTTGGCCAATCAAGGTGAATCGCAAGCTCGGAGAGGGCTTCAAGAGCTTGGAGCCTGGATGGTACTCTGCAATGGCCCAGGGCCAGGCCATGTCAACGTTAGTGAGGGCGTACCTGGTCACGCACAACCCCGCATACCTCAGCGCCGCTCTACGTGCAACATCCCCCTTCAAGAGGACTTCGGAACAACGTGGTGTCAAGGCGACATTCATGAACAGGTTCGACTGGTATGAGGAATACCCCACAACGCCAAGTTCGTTTGTTCTCAATGGCTTTATCTACTCTCTGATTGGACTGTACGATGTGGCGGAGACAGCAGGCAACAAGCTTGGCCGAGAACCAGGCGTACTCTTCAGTCAAGGACTGGAGTCGCTCAAGGCCATGTTGCCATTGTTCGACACGGGCTCTGGGACCGTTTATGACCTCAGGCACTTTACGTTGGGCGTAGCACCAAATTTAGCACGCTGGGACTACCACACCACTCATATTAACCAGTTACAGCTGCTTGCATCGATTGACAGCGCCCCCATTTTCAGGGAGTACGTAAAACGCTGGAAGACGTACCTGAAAGGAGGCCGTGCCAAGCACAACTAAATCTAGGAAAAACTAATTGTCATGATTTCCTTAATCAGATCTTATCACATCTTTGGCTGTTGTTTGAGAATCAAAACCAGAATTTTGGACAAACAATTTTACTATTCTCAGAAAAAGGTGCATATTGTATCCTACTTGATTGCTTTTAGGTGTCGTTCTGGAGAGCTGTTGTAGAGATTTTGAGAATGTGAAGTCACGTAATATAATTTATTTTCAAAGTGTTATGGTATATTAGAATATAATATAATAGAATGTAAGAAGCAATGCATAGCTATTTACATACTTGAAAGCAAGCACACCAGTTTTGCCCTGAAATAAAATCTGATTGAAAATCAGAAGATGTGTGAAGTAAAATTAGTAAATGTGAGAGGCCAAACAAATAATTGTGCATTAAGATATAATGCATTTATCATCATTACTGTATGGCCGTGCAATAGTTTAACAAAGCATAACATATGTTATAATTATTGCATTTATTGAGTTATAATTATTGAGTTTATGTGGTCTTTGGACTCTTTGGATTTTAGTTTGTGAAGCACAATCCAATCAGATGACTCTCAACACAGTTGCACAGTTTGAATTTATTTATTTTTATTTTTTTCAGTATGCAATTAAAGATTTAAAATAAATGTTTTAACATATTTTAAAACAGGTAATGTTTCCTTTGTCTATTCATTGCTACTTAAAAATGAACTGAAAAAGACTTCTGATGTGTGATTTAGACAAGGCATGTCTAAGATTAGGTGAGATACACAATAATATGTTTTTAGACATGGTACATGGCATATGAAAGCAAAGTACCATGGCAGGTCTGAGTCAAATGTTAAAAAACAACGAGCAATTGCACTTCTAGACAAGTTAAAAATCCATCCATCCATCTTCTATAGCCGCATGTCCTATCTAGGGTCGTGTGTAGTGCTGGAGCATATCCAAGTGGGCCAAAGGCAGCAAAACACCCTGGACAGGTGGCCAGTCCATCACAGGGCTAACACACACAGACATACATATTCACACTCTCACCAATGGACAGTTTAGAGATTCCAATTAACCTAACCTGCATGTTTCTGGACAGTGAGGGAAACCGGAGCACCCGGAAGAAACCCATGTGAACACGGGGAGAACATGCAAACTCCACACACAAATGCCCTGGGTGAGCCGGTGTTGTGTCGAAGTCTGTTCCCCCTATGTTTCCCCGGTTAGTGTTCCCCTTAGTGCCATTAAACATAGGGGGTGTCTCATCCCCCTATGTTTAATTTTTAACGGCACTGTCGAAGTCTGTTCCACCTATGTTTCCCCTTAGGTTAGTGTCGAAGTCTGTTACCCCCATGTTTAAAGGCAATACGGGTAACACTAACGGGGGAAACATAGGGGGTTGTGTCGAAGTCTGTTCCCCCTATGTCAAAGTCTGTTCCCCCTATGTCGAAGTCTGTTTCCCCTTTGTCGAAGTCTGTTCCCCCTATGTTTCCCCATTGTCAAAGTCTGTTTCCCCTTTGTCCAAGTCTGTTCCCCCATGTTTCCCCATTGTCAAAGTCTGTTTCCCCTTTGTCGAAGTCTGTTCCCCCTATGTTTCCCCTTTGTCGAAGTCTGTTTCTCCTATGTCGAAGTCTGTTTCCCCTTTGTCGAAGGCTGTTCCCCCTGTTTCCCCTTTGTTGGAGTCTGTTTCCCCCTTTGTCGAAGTCTGTTTCCCCTTTGTCAAAGTCTGTTCCCCCTATGTTTTCCCATTGTCAAAGTCTGTTTCCCCTTTGTCAAAGTCTGTTTCCCCTTTGTTGGAGTCTGTTCCCCCTGTTTCCCCTTTGTTGGAGTCTGTTTCCCCTTTGTTGAAGTCTGTTCCCCCTATGTTTCCCCTTAGTCGAATTCTGTTTCCCCTTTGTCGATGTCTGTTCCCCCATATTTCCCCTTTGTCGAAGTCTGTTCCCCCTGTTTCCACTTTGTTGAAGTCTGTTGCCCCTATGTTTCACCTTTGTCGAAGTCTGTTGCCCCTATGTTTCCCCTTTGTCGAAGTCTGTTTCCCCTTTGTCGAAGTCTGTTGACCCTATGTTTCCCCTTTGTCGAAGTCTGTTTCCCCTTTGTCGAAGTCTGTTGCCCCTATGTTTCCCCTTTGTCGAAGTCTGTTTCCCCTTTGTCGAAGTCTGTTGCCCCTATGTTTCCCCTTTGTCGAAGTCTGTTCCCACTGTTTAATTTTTAACACCACTATGGGGAACACTAACCGGGACTGAACACTAAACATAGGGAGAACAGACTTCGACACAACACTGGGACTCGAACCGGGGACCTTCTTGCATCGATTATTCAATCTAACGCAGCTCACGGCTGTGTCTGCTCTCGATTAGTATGCCTGCCTACGCCGAGCTAGCCACAAACTAGCTAGCTAGCATCTTTTCTCCCACAACCACCTCAATACAACCTCTCTGTGTCCCGATAATCTCACTGGTTTAATCGAGATACTCAAAAAAGACATGAATGTAACCTGCTTGGTGGTTCGGATCGTTCGGTTGTCAGTCCAGGTCGGTTTATTGGAAACCAGTTCTGCTAACGGGCAAAGCGGCTAGCAGACCTTCGATGACATTTCAGTGACAAACACAACAAAACAGGTCTGTAAAACCTCCATAAATTCACAGTTTCGATAACATTTTATGTTCGATGACATTTGTATCTCGATTAAACCGTTTGGATTTGAATTCGTGGTTGTGCGAATGTCAGAGCTAAAATATGTACAAATAAAGTAATATTTATAGCGTATAAACGGTGGCTAATGTTGTAGCCTCTGTTTAGTTTCCATATTTGGGCGGCACGACAGTCAGTTCTTGTTAGTTACGTGATCAGAAAACGCATCTAATGCCTTTATAAATGTTGTTTGTGTTGGTTTGCTTTTGATCACATGTGTATGTTGGTTTCGTTGGCATGGGGCTTATTTAAATGCCTTGTTTGTTTACACGGTTCAGCACATCCGATAGGGCTTTAATTGCCACAGCAGCATAATATTCTATTGATCTGTGTTTAAATTTTTATTATGATCGAAGTAACTTTCAAATTGTGGTTAAACGTTACGGCAAAGTACCCAGAGATTTTCCTTTTATAGTTCTGACATTTAAAATATGGTGCAGCGAAGGTGACTTGAGGATTTGGCTCCAACCGGGGGCCCAATTGTACCAAAACAGATCGTGGTGTTTCCAAAAGAGCTATATTCAAGAGACATTTGTATTACCTACGCCGAAAAAACTTCGCATTGAAGCGTGTAATTGCATCAGTCATATTAGTTCAGGCTTCTGCCAGAAGATGAGCTGTCATTTAGGCAACATGCATATGTGTGTTGAAATATGGTTAGAAAAGCAGGGAATGATCACTGACACCCAAAAATGAAAATTCTGTCATGTACTTGCCTTTATTTTTGTTCCAAACCTGAATGACTCTTTCTACTGTGGAATACAAAAGGTGATGTAAGCCTTAGTCGCCATTCACTTTGATTGTATTGATCAAAGATCCGTTAAAAGTGCGTGGACTGAGACTAAAATACTCCCTAACGTCTGCTTTTTGTGTTATTTCTCTCTTGCAGTCTGCATGGCCGGCTGCTGAGTTGGTGTTTGTGTGCGAGAAAGGCCAGCGGCCAGGCCGCAGAGTCCAAAAGTGAGAAATGGCCACGCAGAACAGGAACTCCGTGATGATCCTGTCGGGTCGAGAGAGAGGAGCTCGCGTGCTGGGCTCCCAGCGGCTCCTGCAGCAGCTGGTGGAGGACAGGACCCGCTGGATGAAATGGCAGAGCCAGGTAGAGTATCACCCACTATCTCTAGTGGTTCTCTCTGGCTTATACAGCTGAGCGGACGATCCTATATAGTCCAGTTAATATGATTTTCATAATCAGAGGGAAGGTAAAATGAGTTTTACTATTTTTATTTTTTATTTTTTTATATTTGTCATGGTCACAAAGGAACCTTTTCACATTTGTGTGTTAGGAATGTGGATGTAAACTTCTGTAGCAGTGAATGGGAGACCACAGCAGATATTATTTTTGCATTCCCATTTGCTCAAACAGAAAAAGAAAAAATGCAATATTACGTTTCCACAACTTTCCAAAAGAAGAACAAATAGAGAGAGATGAGTAATGGCAGTCAAAAGAGAGAAAGATGCCAAATTTAGTGTCACTCTCTCAGCTGCTGTTTGAAACCCTGTCGCTCCAGCTTTGACAATATTTTTAATTTTTTCATGAATTCTAGGGTAATATAAAACAAAGAATAATGTTAGAAATTTATATTAATGAAAAAATTTGAAATATACAAAAGTTTGGGCCTGGGTAGCTCAGCAAGTAAAGACGCTGACTACCACACCTGGAGTCATGAGTTCGAATCAAGGGCGTGCTGAGTGACTCCAGCCAGGTCTCCTAAGCAGCCAAATTGGCCCGGTTGCTAGGGAGGGTAGAGTCACATGGGGTAACCTTCTCGTGGTCTATAATGTGGTTCTCGCTCTCAGTGGGGCATGTGGAAAGTTGTGCGTGGATGCCTCGGAGAATAGCCTGAAGCCTCCACACGCGCTATATCTCCGTGGTAACATGCTGAACAAGCCACGTGATAAGATGCGTGGATTGACGGTCACTACGCAACCGAGATTTCATCCTCCGCCACCCAAATTGAGGCGAGTCACTACGCCACCACGAGGACTTAGAGCGCATTGGGAATTCCAAATCAGGGAGAAAAGGGAAAAAAAAAAAGAAAAAGAAATATACAAAAGTTTGACAGAGTTACACTGCTAAATTAAGGCGTAAATTTGTAATTACAGTCTATGACAAGCGTCCATTAAATTAAAGGGATTTCAAGCCTGTTATTAAAGGAATGTTGATGGTTCAATACAAGTTAAGCTCAATCGACAGCATTTGTGGCATAATGTTGATTACCATAAAAAAGAAAAATGAATCCCTCGTTTAAAAAAAAAATTGTGGTTACAGTGAGGCACTCACAATGGAAGTGAATGGGGCCAGTCCATATATATATATATATATATAAAATAAAAATAAAACAGTTTCAAAAGTAAATTCACATGATTTGAACATTATAGGAGTTAACATGTTTTTATTATGATAAAATCTCTGTTAACATGAATTTTAGTGTGATAAAATTGCTTGCAGGGTGTTGCATCGTCATGACAACTAAGTTATATTAGTAATATTGGATATAATTTTACACAGATAGATTAAGTTAGTACCCGATTTTATCACCCTAAAATCATGTTAACGGGTATAACGTTTGTGTGTTATGGCTATACTTTTGAAACGGGGGAGTGTTTTAATGTTTATGGACTGGCCCCATTCACTTCAATTGTAGGTGCCTTACTATAACAGCAATAATTGTTTTCTTTTTTTTTTCTTTTTTTTTTTTTTCAATAAACGAGGGACAAGTTTAAATAATTTGTTTGTGGTAATCAATATCAAACAATCAGGTCATACCACAAATGCTTTCTATGAGCTTAACTTGTTTAACTTCTTCATAATATATATTGTAAGCTTTCTGTAAATAAATTGCATAAAAGCTATTCATTTCCAAAGTTGAGGGTTTGGACAGACATTTTGGAATGATAGTAAATTTATCAAAAGTGTACAAAAACACTATGGAAGTATGGATTTATCAGTATGTAGTGACCAACAAAATGTTAAACAAATCAAAACTCTCTTATTTAACCTATATTTGTCTACAAAGCTAATTTAAAAAAACGTAAGCATGTGGCTTTAGATCAAAAGGTTTTTAAGATCATAAAATTCATAAATTCAAGCATGTCCAAACTTTTGACTTGTAGCGTTTATGTATTTTTTTTAAAGTATTTTATGCCTTTTTTTTTTTTCTACAGAAAGTAGAGCTGCCTGATAATCCACGATCAACCTTCCTGCTGGCCTTCAGCCCAGATAGGTAAAAAAATAAATAAATAGCTAAAAAGAAACATAGATATCAACAATGAGACAGAAACACTGGATGCTGTTAGAAAGGATCCCCTTTCTAACATTCTATTTGCATGTTTTATAGGAATCTTGTTGCCTCAACGCATGTCAACCATAACATCTACATCACGGATGTCAAAACTGGAAAGTGCCTGCACTCTCTGGTGGGTCACCGACGGACGCCTTGGTGTGTGACCTTTCACCCCACCATTCCTGGCTTGGTGGCCTCTGGTTGCCTTGATGGAGAAGTACGCATTTGGGACCTACATGTGAGTACCAGTCCGGTTTATACTTTAGATATTTAAATGATGTGCAGACCTTCCCCTTTAGCAAACACTGTTATCTTGTTTGTTACTTCATGTTTGATTTCCAAACCATAAAATAGCAGCCCAAGGTAGTTCCTCTCGTGTTTTTTGCCACACACACACACCAGAGGCCCAGACTTATCATTTACATGAATGTTCTGTTCACAGGGTGGTAGTGAGAGCTGGTTCACGGAAAGTAATGTAGCAATTGCTTCTCTTGCGTTCCACCCCACTGCTCAACTTCTCCTCATCGCCACCAACAACGAACTCCATTTCTGGGACTGGAGCAGACCAGAGCCATTTGCGGTTGTCAAGACCGCCAGCGAGACTGAACGTGTCCGGTGGGGAAGCAGACGTGTTTATGTTATGGCTTTTCAGATTAATTTGATTTGCTGTTGTGGTATTTAATGTTCTTTTCCCATAATCTTTTAACTGTTAATCCTTGTTTTTTGGGACAGGTTGGTGAGGTTTGATCCTCTAGGTCATAATCTTTTGACTGCTATTGTGAACCCATCCAACCAGCAGGTGAGAAATGGCACTTTCTTCATTATATCTATACTTTGTTTACTTTTTGCATGATTGTTTTCATATAATGACTGTGGCTTTGTTCTGAATAAAGTACTAGCATACTGCACACTGTTTTAAAAAATAGTGTGTGAAACACTATACATTATGCACATGTAAACTAACAGTAGTATGCTACATTGTCTCACGACCCATCACGTTTATCATCTCATCAGTTATCCTCTTGGGAATAAAAAGTTGTTGTTTTTTATTTCAAATTTGTGAAAAAAATGTGTTAACTTTTTGTAGTCCTGTCAAATAATGAGTTAAAAATAGAGTTTGATATAATTTCTGTTCAATCGTGGAAGTAAAAGGGCAAGTTTGAGCATGTGTGCTTTGCACATGTGCATTTTGGCAAATGTAGTAGGTCATCCGGGTATTCGGTGTATATGGAAAATTTGCAAGCTTTTCATCGCATGCATACTGCAGAAATAGTAAGAGTAGAATGCTATTCCAAAAATAGCCAAATATAATGGGTTTTATTTGTAGTGTCTTGCTGATGTTTTTGTGTATGTGTGTTAAATAGAATGAAGATGATTCAGAGGTCCCTATGGACAGTATGGAAATGGCTTTATTCCGCCAACGTTCTATCTTGCGTTCTCCACCCGTGCGTCGCACACCCATACTGCACAATTTCCTCCACATCTTATCCTCCCGCTCATCTGGGGTGCAATCCAGCGATCAGTCCCGCCCGTCCCTAGAGCCCCGAGAGTCTCCCAGCATACCCCGCTTCCAGTACCCAGTGCGGGCAGATCCAGGCGACCACACTGCCTTACAGGGCTGCACGCAGCACTTGGGTCTGGGCTGCTTGTGCAGTCGCTGCGCCGCCTCGCGGAACTTACTGACGCACAATCCAACGTCTCTCCAGCCTGCGGATTCTTCTCACCCTTTGCCTCAACCACAGACTCTGTTGGGTCCCTCTGCCTTCACGCCCACCCCCAGTCAGACCCGCCCTTCCACAGACCACCCCTCTGCGTTTAGCAGTGTGTTCAGTGGAACTTCTGGAAACTCTACACATCGAGGTCTATTGCCCCATAGAACTATTGGTCCCATAGGGTCACAGACACCCAGCCCTCTTGAGGTTCCCGGGCGTCTCCCAGGGGCCGATTGGTCTGGAAGTCTGCTTAGTACGGGGCATGAACAAGACCTGGGTCTGATTGGGGGAGATTCGAGGGGTGTGGTGCCCCCTCCCAGAACCAGTTCCTCCTCTATGGATCTTCTCTCCTTACGTAGGTTCCCCGATGGTTCCTCATCATCACCCATATACACATCTGCTACCGAGGGGCGGGGCCTTGTGTTGCCTGGCACAGAACCCAACCGGGGTCGAGCCAACGACGGCACAAGCAGCGGGCACCACCCTTTCTACGAGAACACCCAACGAAACAATCCTGCCTCTATACGGAACGTTCTGCAATGCAACCTGAGCCGCTACTTCATGGAATACGAGCGTATGCAGGAATTAGAGCGACCCGGTGGCAGCCGAGAAGTGGCGGGCAGACCGGGACCCATGCAGGAGCTGCTCAGTAGTAGCATGGACACTGAACGTCCAGGGCCTTCCCATCATAGCTCCTCTCCCAATACTGGGAATGTAGGTGCGGTCGCAGGTCCGTCTCAAAACCACCCCAATCGCTGTCGTTCATGCCACAACCTTCTTACCTTTAACCACGACACCCAGCGCTGGGAGCGTTCCGGTCAGACGTCCTCATCGTCCGCCTCTCAAGAAGGGCCGTCATGGCCGCTTTCAGTGCCTCCTTTTGAGGACCCAGGTCAGGGTGCCATAGTGGAGGCCCAACCCCCTGAGATGAGGCCTATGGAGCTGGGCGAAGCCTCTTCTGGTCTACAGGGGCAGCAGCCCATGGGTCTAGTGTATAACCAGGAGTCAGGGCAGTGGGAAAGCGTGTACCGGCAGCCGACGGCCAGCGCTTCCTCTGAAGCAGCACAAAACGCCTTAAACCCAGAGGTGCCTGTTGATAATCCAGACGAGGACTCACTCAGGAGGTAGGAATGTCTGTTTTTTAGTTTGAACAAAGAAAACAAAGCAACCAGGTGACATCTAAATCTGGTTATTACATCATGTTGCTTGTTACTTATTGGTTTGTCATCTTTTGTTTTGTCTCAGGAGGTTGTTGGAATCTTCACTTTTTCCGTTCTCTCGGTATGATATATCAGGGTCCAGAGATCATCCAATATATCCAGACCCTGCCAGGTACCCGTTTCAAAACTGATGCTGTTTACTTTCTTAATACACACTTTTTGACTTATTGTGTATGATTTTCATTAAAATCTCTTTCATTTAAACGTATCAACTTCTGAAATGACTTTCCTTTTCGGCTGTTGTCATGAAGGCCACATGCTTTGATATGGGGCATGTGGGCTGGGAAAATAATATTATTAACCTATAGACCATTTGGGTGGGCCTTGAAAAAAAATCATATTTAAAAGGGGCTTCTCAGTCATATTTCATAATAAGCAATACAAAATTGAGCGCTGTCATTGGGTGGGAATGTTCCTTCGCGTACTTGCGCACTTGCTACTACTGTAACACAGACCTGATTATTATTACAATTATTATATAGGGTGACCTCTCTTTTTCTCAGACTGTCTCCGGCTGCATACTATGCCCAGAGGATGATCCAGTATCTGTCTCGGAGAGAAAGTATTCGACAGCGTTCCCTACAGAATCGCCTGCGGACGCTCTCAAACTCTCAATTGGATAGCCAGTCCAACAACCCCTCCTCCACGCCACCAGAGGCCAGTGATGGAGACTATGAGGACATTGAGTAAGTCTGATAATACTCATATCCTCAGTATTAAATGACCTATAAGTGTGTTTATTAATACTAATTTATTTGTAATAGTTTGTTCTAGGGATGAAACAATATATCGAATTTCAAAATATCGCAAATCAAAGAAACGACGAACCATATCACTAGAAATTTCAACAAAAATAAATTCTGTCCATGTGATCATAAGTCAAATGACCTGTCAAACATCATAATCTCTCCATTGCTTAATTTTACTTCTATTGCACTGTTTTCTACACTGTTTACAGGGTTCGCACAAGGTCCTTGAAGTGCTTGAATTTAGCTTTTAGAAATTTAAATACTGGAATACCTGGATTTTGAATGGCCTTGTTTTGTTGAAAAGTGCTTGAGATTAAAATAGAACATTTCTTCTGTGTAATGTGTCTCCATCAAAGACAAGATCCCACACTCCACTTATGTTAAATAATGTGTCTTTTGATACCTTTCCTGTTCTTTACAGTCAAATAAAAAAGTAAAAATAAATAGTAATTTGAATCACAAATAGTACGGATGTGCTAAAAAAACAAGACTTCTCTCTTGTTAACAAATGAACCAGAACACCTGTGCGAGTCTGTGAGACGCACGCTGAACTCTTAAAATGACAGTACCATTTTAACGCTTGTTATAATACAAATGAGTGCAAACTCAATGTTAACTTGTAAATTGTACGTATTATTTCAACCACTGACAGCTCATTACATTATTATATATACAGTTTCATGATATAATATTAATTGATAGAATGCAGATTTTTTTATATTATTAAAAGATTACAGAAATGATGACAAATGATAAAAAAATAAATATACACTTTCACATACTTTTTCAGGACAGGTTCTGTTCAGTTCTGTTGTTGTGCACCTGATCAGCCTGAATGTAGCCCACTATTTTTAAAGGCTTATTTGTTTGTGATCTTATATGAGAAACTCTTATTTAAACTTTGAGAATTGATATTGTGTATTAAAGAATTTTATTTTGATGAGAAATTATAATGTGCATTTTGCACAAACATTTTTCAAAAAAATAAACAACATTTTCTGTCATATTTTGTCATTTGTGTTATTATATTGAATAGTGAACCTCATATCGTATATCGATCCGAATCGTGGGATACCCATATCGTCCAATCGCTTTTTGTTGCTATTACTATTACATTATTGTAATATAACTAGTGCGTTGTCTATTTTACTGCTATAGTTCACTTTAAAAGTACAAGAACAACACAAGTAAAATATCATTGAAAAGATATTTAACTTTTATCTTTTTTTTTTACTCCCAATCACAGGGAACCAGGAGACAGGACCAGACACAGAATGCCCCGCAACGCTCGAATGTCGGCCCCCTCTCTCGGGCGCTTTGTCCCACGGTCTGTGAGATCAGAAAATAATTTTTGGCACTACAGGATATAAAAAAGAATTAATGCATTTCTTTGAACTCCTTCCCACCATATCAAGGGGTGAACGAACATCTAGAGTTATTTTTATTTATTTATTATTTTTTTTAGGAGGTTCCTGTTACCAGAGTATTTGCCTTATGCTGGACTCTTCCACGAAAGGGGTCAGTCAGGCCTGGCCACTCACTCCTCTATTAACAGAGTATTAGCAGGTACACTGAGATGTTATATGTTTTTTTTATTATTATTATTCCTTCTGAAATTCATGTAGAATGCTTGTTTATTCATTAATTAAAAATATATGTTTGTATGATTGTTAAAGGGTCTATAATGTCAGAAACTGTAGATATACAAATTTAATATTAGATAAGAAAGATTTCAAAAGTCTGTTCAGATGATGTTTGAGATATGGCGCACCAGTCTCTTATAGGTCTACCCCAAATATTTTCCTGCAGGTGCGTCTATAGGTGATGGTCAGTCGGCCGTGGCCAGTAACATCGCTAACACCACCTACAGGTTACAGTGGTGGGATTTCACTAAGTTTGACCTTCCAGAGATCAGCAATGGTACGTTCTTCACAATCATTTGCACATATAATTTGCATGACTGAATCAAGATAGGTAGTTTGAAATTTCTTGAAAACTCTATGGCTTTTTTGACAAGAAGATATCTTGGGACTCTTCGGAGGTTTACTGTTGGACAGTTGTCATTTTACTACCAAATTTAAATGGCCATTATGACGCTATTGCATGTTTGTTTTCTTCTCTCCTGTTCATCTTTAGCCTCTGTGAATGTGCTGGTTCCTCACTGTAAGATCTACAATGATGCCAGCTGTGATATCTCAGCAGACGGGCAGTTGTTGGCAGTGTTCATTCCCAGCAGCCAGCGGGGTTTTGCTGATGAGGGCATTCTGGCTGTCTATTCCCTCGCACCCCATAACCTGGGAGAGATGCTCTACACCAAGAGATTCGGTCAGTGTTGAACAGCAGTTTTTATACCTCAGTTTTACTGAGGTGGAGCACAGTTCAGGCTTTGACATGAATTAGATACTTTTTTATATTTGGCCTTCCTCTTTAGAGTTTTGCAAAAGAATGACATTGTAATCAGAGAATGTTTGGAACCCGTAAAAATTAAATATGTGACTCAAATTATGTTATTATTATTTTTTTTTAAATTTTGCCTGTTGTTTAGGCCCGAACGCAATCTCAGTAAGTCTTTCTCCCATGGGCTGTTATGTGATGGTGGGACTGGCCTCTCGACGGATCCTGCTGCATCCCACCACTGACCACATGGTGGCGCAAGTGTTCCGCCTGCAGCAGCCACATGGAGGAGAGACCTCCATTAGAGTAAGGGCCTGAAAATGACACAGAATTCTGAAGAGAGACTTTATAAAGTCTGAAAATATGTTGTAGTATACCCATAACCCTCAACTTTAAAGGGACAGTTCAAACTCATATGACTTTCTTTCTTCCATGGAACACAAAGGAGATGCTGGGCAGAATATTAGCTTCGGTCACCATTGACTTTCTTTGCATTTGTTTTCCATACGAGAAAGTTTTTGAGTGAACGATCCCTTTAAGAGACATTTAGAGTGATGATTCTGATGACATTAGTGTGGTTTTACTAGTGTGTTAAATTTGTATTTGCAGTACTTTCATAAAAGTCATTCCAAAGAGGACTCTGCTTTTAGTTTTGTAGTTTTGTTTCCCATGTGTTTGATTGTTTACTCCAACAGATGATGTTTAATGTGGTCTACCCCATGGCTCCAGACCAGAGGAGACACGTCAGTATTAACTCCGCTCGGTGGCTTCCGGAGCCAGGCATTGGGTTGGCCTATGGAACCAACAAAGGGGACCTGGTCATCTGCAGGCCAGTGTGAGTGACCCATTTTTAATACAGCCAGCTAAAACAGCAGACACCCAGCTGATTGTGTCTCATACATGCATGTCTGAGGACTGGTCAGATATTTTAGAGCAGTGTTTCTGAACTCGTTTTACTTTGGGACCCAGATTTTACATTGGACATCAAGTGGCGACCCAACTTAGTACAAAACGTTACCTGTATTTAATGTAGCTTTGGTTGCATTTTATTTTATCTTGCGTAGTTTTGTTCATGGTTTTCAAGTCTAAGGGCGTGTATCAATAGACATTATTTTTGTTGTTGTTGATGCCAACAACAAAAGATAAAGGACGTTTTCTTTCCCCCCTTTTAAAAGTTGATTAGCCCATTTATTTATATGAGCCTGTTATATTTATTACCCTGATATCAAGTGTCATTCTAACAGAACACACAGGAGGAAATCTTTGTCCAAAATTTGTCCATAAGTCTCGGAAGTCCAGACTTTAAAACCCTTAATGTACTTGCTCTTACTGTATATTTACAGTGCAATGCCATATAAGCACAGGTAAAACCATGCATGACTCCTCATTACCATGATTGGGGCAATCTAGCTAGTCTTTCTAGCACAGAGATGTGGTATTTTTTACATTCCTGACTGTTCTAGCACCCCAAGGGACATAGGTATGCAATTTTTTCATGTGTCCTCCGATTGACCTCCTACATAAGTGTTTTTAATTTGGTGATAATATTTCCTCCGGTCAAGAGTTTTAACTTTACAAGAAAAAGTCGCCACGCCCACTTCGTACGTTTTGGCGTACTGTTGCAATGGTGCATTGAAAGTTCCAACTTTTTTTTGATAATTATTGATATTGGAACTGCGATGAATCTTTCTGCACTGGGTTGGTTCTGATCGGGTGAACGGACTAGGACTAGTTCGAAAAAGTAGGTTTTTCAAGTAATCTTAATCTTAATCTTCAAATATTTAACAAACAGTTTGTTTCACAACAATGGTTCTTGAGGCAAAGTTGTTCAGAATGAGGAGATCTATCATATGATATGAATAATGTGTGTCTGTCTGAAATACAGCAGTATATACAACCATTTATACACATGTAAAACATGATAGCGTCTCACTGTGGCCATTTATCATTTTTAATTTTTTTTCAAATTTCATTTCGATCCATCTTTTTTAACCGTTTCAAATAGCTGCTGAAAGTTGATTGGTCGATGGCAGCCATGTTTTTTAAAATATGCGACTTTCCTCAATGACGTTGATAGCACCTTGGACAAAGACACTGCTTGCAAAATTTCAAGACGGTCGCACCAACGATTCTGTAGTTAGAGCCGTTTTTACGTTCGTCATTGGTGTGTCGCCACCAAGTGGCCGAGGTGCGCAGTTTTTTTCATGTGTCCTCAGGTTGACCTCCTACATAATTTTGTGAAAATATCTCATTCCGTTCAAGAGTTATAACTGTTAAAGTAAAAGTGGCCATGCCCGCTACGTACGTTTTGACGTACCTTTGCGACGATGAATCGAAAGTTCCAACTTTTTTTGATAATTATTGATATTGGGAACCCAGACAATCTTTCTGCACTGGTTTTGATTCGATCGGGCAAACGGCCTAGGACTAGTTTGAAAATATGTTTAGTAAACAATCAAGCAAAAAATAGCCTGAAAACAAGTGGGTGGAGCTAGAATTTAGTTTTTAGACCTTACAGTTCAAAAGTTATGGCCCAAAAAGTTTTGTTGTTGTTGTTTTGTTTACTATAGCGCCACCAACTGTCCATGCGAATGGCTAGCCAGCTGGAGTACAACCATTCCCCAAAGTTTCAAATCTCTAGGCCTTATGGTTTGGTCTGCACGATAAGTTTTTGTGTAGAATAATAATGATAATAAAAATCTTGACAATTACAACAGGGTTTCAGCACTTCGTGCTTGAACCCCTAATAAATTATAGTATTTGTTATGAAAAAATAGTACCAATATTTTGGTGCATAGCAAAGTGTTGCCCTTTTCCTTCTTGGTGCTGTTTAGCATGCCAGGGCTGTCTACTGTTTGAGAGGACTTCCACCATAGTGCTTTAAACTAGAAATTCTCTCTAGAATTCAAATGGGTCACATCAGTTTTGTGGACTGCGCCACAATAACGAGGAAAGACCTGTTGATGCGCTTGCACTCCAGAGATACAGTAGGTTAGAGCAGAGCAGATCATTGGTGTGAGCAGTTCTATGATGGCTTGCGCAAAAACCAGGAAAGAAAAAAACACGATATTATTGCGTTGTAGATGAGAAGCATATATAAAGCTCAGAATAAAATTTGATTCGGAGTTCCAAAATTTAGCTTGGACGGCCGTCAAAAAATGGCATTGTCCTATCCCTGCTGTCAGCGACCCTATCCGAACAGACCTGAGACCCACTTTTGGGTCATGACCCACCAATTGAGAAACACTGTTTTAGAGCATGTAGATTAGTGGTTAACTGAAAGTGGCATCAGAAAAACCTAAGTGACCCGATTTCCATCAAAACTTAATTTTGACAAAATGTGTAGTTTACCCAAAACATCATGAGTTACTGCAGTTTGCCTTTTAATGGCTGTACAGTAGCTATGGAAATTGCTGATAAAATCAAAACTATTTAACGACGTGACAAGTCGCATTTTTACAAACAGATATTTTCATAAACGTGCCAAAGCTCGTGGCAATATAGACTCAAGGGAGTTAAACATTTCAGACAGCAGTTTGTCATTGCGTCATCTTTCATAATTTACCCGACAAATGAGTTCCTAATGATAGATGATAAACTTTTTTCAGATATGTTGGGTAGATAAGGTCTTCTGATTTGAACCATGTTACCTGATGCCACGGACAGGCCCTTTCATTAGATTACCGTCTTCATTAGTGGCAGGAAACTCGAGTGTTCCAATGGAAAGATGCAGAAAATTATTGTTTTTTAAATGAGGTTACATGTCTGATTACCTCTGCACTCGGTGTCTTTTTGCAGTTTATTGCTTTCGAGGATTTCTCCCCCAAACTGATGGATTCATAATAAGATCACAGCCCACATGGACAGATGCAATGTTGCAATAATCAGTTGCTTCTTTGGAATTCCATATTTATTTTCTTAATGCATGTTTCTGGTCTTATTGTGTACGTTTCTTCAGTGCATGATATTCAAAAGAAAACTCTGAAACGCCTCTGAAACGACTTTCCTTTTCGGATGAAGTCACCGAGGCCGCACAGGATATTGATGCTAAGCAATAACTAAAGAGCTATTGAGACACTGTTTTAGGCTGCTGTAATAGATAATGCCGCCTATCTTAAATCTTGCCAATTGTTAACCCAGTAATGCCAGGTAATGTAATAAAGGTTTGACAATATAGCAAATAACGTCTGATTTGAAACTTGAGAATGAATTTGACCTTGAGCTTCCACATCTGTCAAAAAGCCTCCTCAAATGTGGATCTGTCAGGAGGGGAGTTGTCCTCTGCAATCTACTGCAAATTCACGTTCAGGTATAGTGCCATATTAGTTCTACTTTTCATGATCCAAGCTATGACCGCCCTACTGTTTTATTCTCATTGAATATTCTGTTTTATTCAGAAACACATCACATTACTTAGGTAGTATAATGGGTGGAGAATGTTGTTTCATGTTGACTTCAAAAAAACATGATCAGAGATGATTTAGGTAATTGTTGGGTAAATAACTCCCTTAGATGTGTAAATACAGTGAAGTTTAAAATCTCTTTGTTCACAGTGATTTCCGCAGTGATGGAGACAGTCAGTCGGATCTGAACTCGGATACTTTGTTTACAGTCAATAGCAGCAGCCGAACTCGTGGAGTGGAACGTCCAGGGTCAGACATGAACGCATTCTGAATTCCATTTTTGATTCAGACGTTTTTCATAACAAACATTATTTACCATAGTTTAGAATTATATTATTATTCAAGCAAATAAAATGCTTCTAATCTGCTTTTATTTCTTCTAGGACGAGCAGGTCTGGCTGGCGATTCGACCGAGACATGGGCCTCATGAACGCTATCGGCTTGCAGCCGCGTCAGCCCGCTCCTTCTGTGACTTCGCAGGGGACGCAGACGCCAGTGGTGCGACTGCAGAACGCGGAGACACAGACGGAGAGAGAACTTCCTACAACCAGCACCTTCCAGAACACGCACACATCCAGACACAGTAAGACACATACTTTCTAAACTCATAACAGACATAAAAATGCCATATAAATAAATATTGTTTGCGTTTCTAACATTTGCATAAGTGAAGAATGTGCTTGTATCCAAAGTGACTTAAGGCCCAGATATAATTTGTTTTTGTGCGTTCCGGATCGGATCGTGCCCGGTCGACTGTGTTGTCTTTCTGAGTATACCGTTCTTACTGCGAACGAATACGAACGAGTTCAACTCATGCCCACTACAGCGGCTTTGAGATACTCTATTGGGACAGCTGATGATGCATTCAGACGAGGGCTGTCCGCGTGTTGAGAAAATGCACAGACTGTGCTGATGACGAAATCTGCGTCACGCATACTCTGCGCAGAGCGATCAGCAATGCAGACAACCAAAGCATGCCTTGGCCTTTAGTGGGTGAATCCCATGAAAACATGTACAGTTCACATTTCACCCCTAAATCAAAAGGAAAAAATTATAAATCATAATTTAGATTTTACATATACTCTCACGAGCACTTTAATAGGAACACTATGGTCCTAATAAAGTGCCTGACATGGTCTTCTGCTGTTGTAGCCCATCCGCCTCATTGTTCGACATGTTATGCATTCTGAGATGCTATTCTGCTCACTACAATTGTACAGAGGAGTTATCTGAGTTACCGTAGCCTTTCTGTCAGCGTTGCATTGAACTCTCTCATCAACAAGGTGTTCCATCCGCAGAACTGCCGCTCACTTGATGTTTTTTGTTTTGGCACCATTCTGAGTAAACTCTAGAAACGGTTGTGTGGGAAAATCCCAGGTGATCAGCAGTTACAGAAATACTCAAACCAACCCGTCAGGCACCAACAATCGTGCCACGGTCAAAATCACTGAGACCACATTTTTTCCCCATTCTGATGGTTGATGTGAACATTAACTGAAGCTCCTGACCCGTATCTGCATGATTTTATGCATTGCACTGTCAAGTCATTTTTATTTGTATAGCGCCTTTCACAACACACATCGTTTCAAAGCAGCTTTACGGAAAATCATGCTTTAACAGAAAATGAAACTGTGAAATCTATAATGTCTTAGAATCATCATTGTGTAGTTTGATAATAAGTACTAACATCACGAATATAATGCCAATATTACTTATGTATAGTGCAAGTCATGGTTTAAAGTTATTAAACTTAAGTAAGTGTTAAGGTCAGTGTTTAAAAAGATTAATGACTAATGTCTTTGAAGTCCATCCTGGATTAACTGCAGACGTTCACACAGATGCAATTGTCCTGTGTTAGTTGGCTGATGAAGGCTTTAGTTAGCAGTTAATTGACAGTCTGTGTATTCCATTATAAGAGTGCAGTCCATCATTATACCAAGGTGATTCAGGCAGAATTCAGTGATGTGCATTGCAGTTCAACGGGTCGGTAATTTCCTTGAGGTCTATCCTAAGTCCAAGGTTCAGGCCATGGCATATGAAGTATCCCATGTCTTATGGTTGGAATTGGCATCAGTTCATCCTCTGAAGTCCATTGTAATAGACTGAAGTGATGTTTGGCTGGCACCGGCTGCATTTAGTCATCATCGCTCAGAGACACGTAGCAGTGGAGTCCAACACGAAGCAGGAATGGAGCTGGATCCAGCCGGTTCTGGTGACCTCAGGATAGGAGTCCCGAGGTTGAGACAGGGATACAAATAGAATAATATTAGCATAGATGCCATTCAATTTATTGCAGAGTTATAGATCATGATCAATGTTTCTGGTTCCGGCAGACTTAACTACAGCAGCCTAATTGTGAGTTGAAGGATAAATTAGGTGTATGCCTGGCTAAATAGACGAGTCTTTAATCTAGACTTAAACTGAGTGAGTGTGTCTGCGTCCCGAACAGTGTTAGGGAGACTATTCCATAGTTAAGGAGCCAAATATGAAAAGGATCTACCTCCTTTCTAGGAACTATTAACAGACCAGAATTTTGCGATCGTAATGAACTTAAGTAACTTAAGTACTGCAGAGCTAGACCGTTCTTTGTACATAGTTAACAGAATTTTAAAATTAATACGAAATTTAACAGGTAGGCAATGTAGGTCTTATTATTGTAATACATGAATTTTGTGCTGTATATCAGTAAAAAAAAAAAAAAAGTAAATAAATGTGAGGTTGAACAGCAATTAATACCATGATGTTTAAATACTTGAGAATTTGTTAATGGTTTTTTTATTTTTATTTTTACACATTACAGTTTAAAAATTAGATTTTTTTGTTTTATGGTAAGAAGAATTGGGAGGGGGAAAAATGCTTTATTTTCATGAAAATAATGTCGCAATGCAAAAACAATTTTAAGGGACCTAAAATAGGCTAAAGTCTAAACTTTAGCCTTTTTTTATTATTATTATTATTCAATATCATTTCTTTTTTTATTTTTGGGAAAACTATAACCAGTTTCATGAGACTTAACCTAATATCTAAAATACACTAATTACACTAATGACAGACCCCTGAAGTCACCTAGGATGAAGCGTCTTGCTCTAGGCCACAGTTAAACTATCAGATATCTATAACTTTCCACGTAAAGTAATATTGGTTACAGTATATCCCCTCTGAGCTGTAAAATCTATTACTTTTTCAGTGGTTCAGACAGCAAGCACCAGCACGGAAATATATACACACCAAGAGATGACACACACACAGGTTCAGACATCAGTTTCAGAGGGATCACTGAACCGGACCAGCTTACCCACCACATATCATGGTAACTGCTCTCTCGCTCTCTTTCTTGCTCTGTTTCTCTCATGTGAGACAGGTAATGAAGTGAAATTGATTGAAGTAACCTATCTGAGATCTGTGTTTTTTCTACTGAGGGCTTTAGACAGTTATTACCGTCTCAAGCGCTTTATTACCTGATGTTAGCCCGTCTAATTTAATCTTCACCCTAGTTTTCTCTGTGTAATGAGCCCCTGTGAGCACACACACGGAGTTAATAGGTAACTTGTAAAGGTTTTATTGTTGTTGTCACAATCAGTGAAAAGTAGGGCACAATTAATCAGATTAAATACACTATATGGCCTTGTGTGATTACTAAAATTAAACAGACTGTGGTTTAATTAAATGTATTCTTCAGCACAAACTTCAAAGTAAAGTGGCGGCAGTTTTGTCTGTAATCTACTGCATATACTGTGTTGAGCAGGCTTAAAGCAGCTCACAAAATGTTGACTACTTGCTAACTCCATCTCAGAAAGGTCTTCTAAGGGGCCATTCAGACAGAACTTTTTTTTACGTTAAAAAAGCTATACGCATTGCAACGAAATGCAGGTGTTTTGTGACACGATTATAAAAGTTCAAGTTCTTTTAACTTTACACGGTGTTTAAAAAATGTGGTGTTCATGCGCAAGAGCCTGAAAAAACGCAAGATGCGGCGGTTGTCCGTCCTGAGATTGTTTACATAGAAAAACATTTAAAAACTAGCGCAAAGAGACACACAGCATGTTTTCTGTGAACAGCCCCTTACGGTTCCTGCCGTTCGTTTTCAACGTACTCTGAGTTATCATTCACATAAATCCAAGTTTCTCGAATTTCAACACCTTTATGAATCCTGCTTCCTTTGCCCCAGAGGATGCGGTGTCTCGAAGTTCTTTTAACTTTTAACAGTAATGTCAAAAACACGAAAGACTGAAAGAACTGTGACGCAGCTGTCAAAGATGTCCATCTAGCATGGCTTTATATAGAAAAATGATTACAGTAATTGCGCAAACGGACCAAAAATTTCTTTGTAAATTACCCTTTACATTTCCTTACGTAAATGTTTTTTAGCGCAAACAAATGCAAAAACACATTCCGTGTAAATGGCCCACTACAGTTCTTTGCGTACACTGTTATAGCACAAATGGATGCAAAATATGTTGTGCAAATTGGCCCTCAACAGTTCCTTGCGTAAACTGTTTATAGAGCAAACAGATGCAAAAATGCGTTGTCTGAATGTCCCTTTTACAGTTAACTGCATAAACTATTAATAGCGCACACAGACGCAAAAATGCATTGTGTGTGTGAGGGGCCCTTTATAGTTCCTTGCGTAAACTATTAATAGCATAAATGGACCCAAAAACATGTTCTGTGTAAATGGCCCATTACAGTTCCTTGCGTAAACTATTAATTGCGCAAACAAAAGCAAAAACATGTTCTGTGTAAATGGCCTGTTAGTTTCCTACATGAACTTTTCATAGCCCAAACAGATGCAAAACACGTTGTGTGAATGGCCCTTAACAGTTCCTTACGTAAACTATTAATAGTGCAAATGAATGCAAAAATGCATTCTTTGTGAATAGCCCATATGGTGTCTTGCAAACACTTTCAATGTGCTCTAGGTTTCACATTAGCATAATAACAAATTTCCATTGCTGTTATCTGATCTGAGCACTTCACTGTCCTTCTTCCTGGTTACTCTTAGGTGAGTCAGCAGCCGAGCCCGTCCCAGGAGAGGACGCACTCTCTCGGATCCGCCGCCTAATGGCAGAGGGTGGAATGACGGCGGTGGTCCAACGGGAACGCAGCACTACAATGGCCTCTATGGGCGGCTTTGGAAACAATATAGTGGTCAGCCATCGGATTCATCGCGGCTCCCAAACCTCAGTGAGGACAACTCAGGCGGGAAACCTGAACACAGAACCACCTTCTGGGCCTGGTAGCTCAACTGCATCCGTTTTTCACACTGAGTCTTTGATAGACTCTTTAGAAGCTCCCGGTCCGTCGGGATCTAGTGGCCTCCCACTTCCACCACGGTTTACCTCTCGTTCTGAAGTGCCAGGAGCATCACCTATGGTTGAGGTGGACTTATGGGATCGTCAAACTGATGACCGTCTACATCACCCATCCCCTAGCAGTTTGAACATGTCCAACCATAGCAACAACAATAACAACACTGAACATAGCAACAGCTACAGTGACAGCAGAGGCCGAGATTACCCTGACGACCTGTATGGTAGATAGTCTTCTGGTTGTCATAGAGACGAATGTCTCACAGGTAAAACACTGGTCTGCATGGTGCTGGGGGCATTCGTGGTGTACTTGCAGTGGATATTTTGTTACAATGACAGAACAGAGCGTTTGTGGCAGAGCCACTGAACACCACCTCTGTTCTGACTCCTCCCACTTTGGCCTTATTTCGGAAAGAATGAGTGCCAAGTTATTGATGGCGTCTCCTTAGAGATGTCAGTCATGCTTTCTGTCAAAAACAACTAGACTCTTGCTTTGGGGAAGCATCATTATTGCACTTGCTAGTTGCACTTAAGTTATAATTTTTCTTCCTTACAAGGTTGAGTTGGACATTTAATCATTCCACGCGAGAAAGGGCGTCATACTTGAATTATTCCCGTACTGCGTTACAGAGTTACGCAGTTGCAGTTAAACCACCCTTTCGAGCTCCAGAAACATCATCAGCCAATCAAAGTGCCAGTTGAGCCTGGGGGCGTGTCCATACTGATTCCTTTGCGTGAACTAGAACTCATGGAATCTAATGTTTTCTTCTGGACATTTCGGTTTGAGGAAACATGGTTGAGCAGTACAAACTCTTCACAGTTTAACACTAACGCTTAGCAACTCTCTCAACATCATGTAATGGTTTTCATATTCAGATCAGCGATTACGCTTAATGTGATTGGTTATTTGTGTTCGATAATGTGACTTCCAGTGCTTGAGTCATGCGGTCAATCAACGTCTGGAATAGTGTCTGCTTTGAAGTTCACAGACTGACAAGGTGTGCGTGCGTGTGTGTGTGTGTGTGTGTGTGTGTGTGTGCGCGCGGATGTGGGTTCCCCCTTAAACTTCCAAATTGAGAATTTTATGATGGTTTTTAATTTGAATTCATTTTTCTGTGGTTTGAAAAATACAGTTTTGGAAGCATGTCGTCTCTACTTGTCATTTGGGTTAAAAAAAGCAGTTCAAGAAGCTTCACTAAGGTTCAGATCTCTCATATCTGCATGTGTGTCCAGTTGCAGAGCTTTTATGTGAAGGGTGGGGCTTATGCTAATTGGCATATAGGCTGAAGAACACACATGACATGTGCATCAAAACAAGTGGAATCTTGGTATGTTGAGCAGTTTTTTAATTAGGGCTTTTCATACTTTGTGGTAAGTTAACTTGAGTGTATGTGTGTCAATTCACAGATTGTTTTTGCAATCATTACAATCACTTCACAATTTTACACATTTTACGATTCACACTGACCAGATTTCCCCGAAACACTCAAAACCCAAACATAAAACTATCAAAATTTGTTTCCCAGATCTTTTTTTTTACTTTTTATGTTCAGTCTAACTATTCCACTGCTGATTTTCAATTCGCCTTTTATTAGTACGTTTTTATTTTATTTATTTTTTTCATTTTTTTTTTTACAGTTTTTCAGCCTTCCGAGCTGATTGGCTGGTGGTTGTGTTCAGTTCCACCAATCATGGTAAGCCTCTTACATTGTGAAAGAGACAAATGGCAAGCGATTTCACTACAGTACCCCATTCTCTTTCCAAACTGCACCCAGGACGATGTTACAGACAATAAACAAGACATATCTCTATCATAGATTTGGTTTATTAAAGATACTGACACTTGAATAACCCATAATAGAGGATTTCTTTGGACATTGGACACTTAGGAGAGAGACGGCACTTAATGTGTATACCGCATATGTCTAAAACGCACACATGTATGTATGTGTGTATGTGTGCATGTGTTTGTCTTAGTGTCTGCCACTAAACCTACAGAGTTTTATTATAAATAAATGTAGCATTGTAAATGTATAGACGGAAAATCAAGAAAAAACTTGAAATCTTAATCCATATTTTGGGGTGGGGTTTGTGTTTTTTAAAACATATTTGCCTTGTAAGCTCTATTGTGCTTGTTTAGATTCTCATGTGTATGATTGGTGAACTCTGACGATGAGTTGTCATTGCGTTGAGTCCAAACAAGCATTAACAGGCCATACATTAACAAGCATTTATAAAAAATAAAAAAAAAATGTATAAGAGATTACGTTTTATTAGATGTCTTGGAAAACTCCTGTTATTTTAGCTGCTTGGCTTAATATGTAACTTTTGTGAGGGAAAAAAAATAAGGTCCCCTTAAGAATGGTTTATCTGTAACCCTTTTGAAAGCTTTTGGATATAAAATTGATTCAGTTGTGGTCTTATAAGCAATGGCAGCTGAGGAACTTTGCTGGGGAACCACAGACCCTTTGGTGTTTTTCCATGCGTTCAGTGCCTTGGAGGAATTTTCTCCTAACTGAACCACAAAAGCCACTGTTGCTCGACAGAACAAGTAGTAGATTTATTTCAGCTCCTTTATAAGCCTTTTGAATGTTGAGTGTTTTAAGTTACTGATAGGAATATTGGTGAAAGTATAGTCAATGTTTTGGTGCTTCTCATTTTGATATTTATTTTACGCTTCGTGTGAATGGAAAATGCAATCATGTTTAAAAAAAAAAGTTCATCTCCATTGGAGAGAAGGACCTTTTACTTGTAGATACCCCAACTGACAACATGGTAAAAAACTAGACAACTGTCATTGGCAAAACCGGTCCAAATTCAGATATGATCTCAAATTATCATTTAAATATACTGTATGTCTTGCCCTGAATTCACTTTTTTCTGACCATATGCATACCTTTTTCTTTTTTTTTCTTTTTTTCTTTTTTTTTTTTGTAAGGATGCTGAAGAAACAAGAATAGCTGACGAAAGTGTAACATTTTAAAATGGTAAATGTGTTTATGTTGGCTGTGTGGTTATGTAAATGCTCTTACTGCTGGATCGGTACTGCAACTGAAGTCATGAAAAGAACAGAATTCAACTTCCTCTTCTGCCCAGACAAGAGGGATGTGTTGTTTTGACTTACCATAAATGTGTAGTTAGTTCTTTATTTAGTGAAAATGAGGATGAGGTGTTGTAAAATAATTTTTGTGGGACACCAAAGATGCTGTGGTAATGACGATTATGAGAGTTTTAATAAAATGGGAATATGGAAATGACTCAAGTTGTTCTTGATATTTATTTATTTATTTATTATTATTATTATTCTCCCGTTTTTCTCCCCAATTTGGAATGCCCAATTCGCTCTAAGTCCTCGTGGTGGCGTAGTGACTCGCCTCAATCTGGGTGGCGGAGGACGAATCTCAATTGCCTCCGCATCTGAGATCGTCAATCCGTGCATCTTATCACGTGGCTCGTTGAGCGCATTACCGCGGAGACATAGCACGTGTGGAGGCTTCACGCTATTCTCCGTGGCACCCATGCACGACTCGCCACGTGCCCCACCGAGAGCGAGAACCACATTATAGCAACCATGAGGAGGTTACCCCATGTGACTCTACTCTCCCTAGCAACTGGGCCAGTTTGGTTGCTTAGGAGACCTGGCTGGAGTCACTCAGCATGCCCTGGATTCGAGCTCGCGACTCCAGGGGTGTTAGTCAGCGTCTTTACTCGCTGAGCTACCCAGGCCCCTTGATATTTATTTTTGATTAATTGCAAATATAGCTACACTCTAAATGCTAGGGTATGCTTTGTTTTCCCATGTGCCACTCCGTCTCGCGCATTGTCGAGCGCTCAGCATTTCAAAGTATGCTCTGGAAAAAACTGGGCTGTATGCGGACAGTCAGCACGTACTATGCACGAAACGTAGGTGCACATGGAAAACCGAAGGATCTCGCGAAACCTTTTAAGAACATGTTCGAGTCATATTTCACCCCAAAATCACAAGAAAGTGATACAAAATTATATTTTGCTCTCAGAAAATAAAACCTATTTAAAAAATGTTTTGCATTGCGACATTATTTTCATGCCAATTAAGCACCCTGCCCCTCAAGTTGTCATTACCATAATGCTCATAAAAATCTCATTCTTATTACTGTAATGTGAAAAAAGAATGTATTGATTAAATTTCATACATGCGTCATTTTATGTATAACTTGGTAATACAGATACAAACATTTTCATTATAATACAGTAAAGATATTACACTTTTTTGCGGAAAGTATGCATTACGGTAATACAAAATTTTGGCAGGTTGAATTAAGAATTCTACAGATAAAATCTTAATTTAGTTTATTTTCAATATAATTTATTTTTTATCTTAGTGTTATTTGTTGTAGTATGTGTGTGTAATCTTTCTAATTAATATTTGAAAGTTAAAATGGGGAATAAGTAATAATAATAGATGACATAATCCATTGAACAGCACACAGCTGTTGCTATTGCACGAGTCGGGTAATTATATTCCATTCGTTAGGTAACTGCTGCCTTCGTCTTTAGATGACAGGTACTGCGTTCGGTGTTTTTAAGAGCCAGCGTGAGCTTGAGGAATTCAGCAGTAATGCAACCCTTCCACATTTGACCATCTTCCTCCAAATGTTCCTGCAGTGAAGAGGTTGGATGACAATAGGTCAAGATGAGAATAGGTGTTACTTATTTAGGGACTGGAAGTCCTCCCAGCCATTCTCTCATTCAAACAGAGCAGAAGCTCATGAAGGGAGCTGGATGTGGCGTTTACTCAAGGGGCATTGAATGGCTCGTCTTCAATGGTGAGCTTTCCGGTTTGTTTAATTTAGCCTATATGTTAAAGGAATAGTTCACCCAAAAATAAAAATTATGTCATTTAGTTGCTCTCATTTTGTTTCCAAAACAGCTGTGACTTTCTTCCATATACCACAAAAAGAGATGTTAAGGAGTATGTTAATCTCAGCCACCATCCACTTTCATTACATCTTTTTTTGCATACAAACAATGTGAGTGGTGACCAAGGCTGTTATTCTGATCAAATCTCCTTTGTGTTACATGAAACAAAAAAGTTGTATGGGTTTGGAGAAAATGTCAACTGTTCCTTTAATTTCTATGTCCAAGCACTTATGGTTATCGTAATTCTTTACATTAATGTTTCCTTTGTTAAGGGTTTATAAAGGTTTTAATTAATTACTCAAATCATTTAGATCATTTATATAGAGTGTGTACACAAATACATTATAGATCATTTACAGTTGAAGTCAACTGGTACACTTAGGTTGAAGTCATTAACTAATTGTTTAACCACTCCACAGATATAATATTAGCAAACTATAGTTTTGGCAAGTCATTTAGGACATCTACTTTGTGCATCACACGAGTAATTTTTCCAACAGTTGTGTACTGACAGATTGTTTCTCTTTTAATTGACTATATCACAATTCCATTGGGTCAGAAGTTTACATACACTAAGTTAACTGTGCCTTTAAGCAGCTTGGAAAATGCCAGAAAATTATGTCAAGCCTTTAGACAATTGGCCAATTAGCTTCTGATAGGAGGTGTACTGAATTAGAGGTGTACCTGTGGATGTATTTTAAGGCCTACCTTCAAACTCAGTGCCTCTTTACTTGACATCATGGGAAAATCAAAAGAAATCAGCCAAGACCTCAGAAAAAACATTGTGGACCTCCACAAGTCTGGTTCATCCTTGGGAGCAATTTCCAAATGCCTGAAGGTACCACGTTCATCTGTACAAACAATAGTACGCAAGTATAAACACCATGCGACCACGCAGCCATCATACCGCTCAGGAAGGAGACCCATTCTGTCTGCTAGAGATGAATGTAGTTTGGTGCAAAAAGTGCAAATCAATCCCAGAACAACAGCAAAGGACCTTGTAAAGATGCTGGAGGTAACAGGTAGATAAGTATCTATATCCACAGTAAAACGAGTCCTATATCGACATAACCTGAAAGGCTGATCAGTAAGGAAGAAGCCACTGCTCCAAAACCACCATAAAAAAGCCAGACTACAGTTTGCAAGTGCAAAGATCTTACTTTTTGGAGAAATGTCCTCTGGTCTAATGAATCAAAAATTGAACTGTTTGGCCACAATGACCATTGTTTTGTTTGGAGGAAAAATGGTGAGGCATGCAAGCCAAAGAACACCATCCCAACCGTGAAGCATGGGGGTGGCAGCGTCATGTTGTCAGGGTGCTTTGCTGCGGGAGGGACTGGTGCACTTCACAAAATAGATGGCATCATGAGGAAGGAAACTTATGTGGATATATTGAAGCAACATCTCAAGACATCAACCAGGAAGTTAAAGCATACCTCCAAAGTTGTGGTAAAAAAGGACAACAAAGTCAAGGTATTGGTTTTCATACATTACTCATGTTGACTGTCTCATTACGCAATTAAAAAATGAGGTAAAATAGCTCACTATTTGGCAGGTATTGGATTTAGGTGACCACGTCAATGATTTTAATGCGTTTGTAAATTAATTATTAGTCAGTATTAACCCCTTTAAAATCCCTTAACAATGGAACCTTTAAGGATTTCCAGGTAATATACAAGTTAAGCTAAATCAACAGCATGGTGGCATAATGTTGATTTCCACAAAAATGTAATTTGACTTCTTAAAAAAAAAAAATCTGAAATCTGGGATACGGTGTGGCTCTTACAATGGAAGTGAATGAGGCCAGTCTGAAAAGTTTAAAATACACACTTCAAAAGTATATTGAAAAGTTTTAAAAGTATAGCCACAAGACGTTTTTACATTCGTAAGACTATTACGGTTTGCACAATAAACATGTAAAAACGCTTTGGGCCATTTTTTTTTTTCTGTACGTAAATCTATTCTTCAGCAATTTACATAAGAATTTGCTACAATTTAAGGCAAAACCTGATTTGCTCAAATGTTTTAAAGACAACAAGGAAAAAAAATTGTTGCTTTGGGAATGTGATGTTTATCATGTCGCTAAAATTGCAAATAGCAAATTTGTTGACTGTATCGTCAAGTCATGTATACATTTGTAAGACTATTACTGTTTGCACAATAAACAAGTAAAAAATATGCATTTCATGTAACAAAAATCGAAAAGATTTTTTTACAAATTGTTCGTAAATCCATTCTAACGTAAATCGTCAATTTGCAACAATTTAGGGGGAAAAAATGGATTTGCTGAAAATATTTTAAAATAGAAGGGGAAAAATGTTCGTTGAGGCATGTGATATTTATCATGTCATTGAAATGGTATGCAGCAAATGAATGTTTATATGATGCGTATCCTTCATTTAAAGTTTTATTAATTCAATTTTGTTAAACATAATTAAATTGAATAGAAAACCTTTTATGAAATTGAAATGCGTGAATCTTAAAAATAAGCTCACATTGAGTGTATGAAATACTCGTGGTAAGTGGTTTAATTGGTAAGACTATAACTATTAAAATAAAATATTTTTTGTGTTTGTTGTTAAAAAGACACCAAAAAATACTGTTGAAAATACACTTTTTTCATTTATTCACAACCTGTAGAAGTTATCAGTTAGTGTTGTCAATCTGACTGAACATCCATTACAAATCTAAAAACATTAACATATATAAACATAGATACTTTATATAGGCTGTTACTTCCAGGAGCGGTGTTTGTTTAAACATTCAGTTTACATGTTATAACGTACAGAAATCTTCTTCGTTCAAAAAACAGCATGGTTGTAATTTACAAATAGATCCTTTTAAGGGCAAAACTAGCGCCACATGTCGGTTTGCACCAGTTTTTCGCTTTAGTAAAGACAATTGTTTAGATGAGAAATTTGCTGTGGCCTATTTTATACATGCAAAGTAAATTACAATTAAAAATTCTACAGAGATCAAATTACAACAGCACAGACACCCATAACATTTACTAATTACAAAAGAAAGAAAGAAAAACAATAGGTAGGGCTACAGTTTTTTTCATTTCAGCATTCAACTTTTTGAGGATTTGGGAGTGTCACGTAGTAATGTACCAATGAGTGGGCAATGGGTGGGGGGGGGGATTGGGGAGTCTTCAAGTTAGTTTTCCTTTCCTTTTCCTTTCTTCTTCTCCCCTCCCTTGGGTTTGGGGGTCTTTGGGGTGCAAGGTTTGGATACTTTAATGGTGGTCTGGCATTCAGCGTTAAACAGTGCCTTCTTCAGCATTCCAGATCGGCTTCTGGTTCCTGTAGTTGTGTCACATTCAGCCCAGCGCTCAAACTTGTACTTGCAATCCGCTATATGAAGAGAACAAAGAGCAAACTAGAATAAATGACCTATAGAGGTATATTTACAGTTTTTTGTTTGTTTGTTTGTTTTTATCTGGGCATATATTCTTCTGGCCTTAATAGTTTAGAACAGTGAAAATGTTACTAGAGATTGTTTTGGTTTTTCATTTTACGAACAACACTAATTCTACTAAAGTGTGCAATATGTTTACCAATATACAGAGTTGATTTTTAATTGTTTTAAAATTCTGCTTTTTGACACAATAATAACTAAATAACCAATAACCATCCATCAGACTTCCACAGACAGGCAGAGTTGCTCAGTTGCACGTTTAAGCTTAAAATGGTACACTTTAGAATTAATGCTATGTAAAAAGTAAATTGCACAAACAGTGTGTTTATACATGATTTACATTGATAATGCGTTGTAAGCCGACAAAATGTGTGGTCATGTAAACACCTTGAACAGTTTTCTTCTCTGGGTCATCAGCGATTTAAGCAAAAAGCAATCGGCCCAGGTTGATTTTTGCAGATCACCCCAATTTTTTTTTTTTTTTTTGTGCTGCATGTAAACCCCTGCATCGGTGTTCTTACCAATGCGCTAAAGTGTTGTGCACATGCCTGTTTACACATTGATGTCAAAAGCAAAGGAAAAACCTGACTAATTAAGTCTAATGTAAACATGGTTTTCTTGCGTTATCTTTTTGGTAGTTATTTGCATGTTGGTGTGCATGTAAATGTGCTTATTGAGTTCCTTTAACTGTTGAACACACAGTGATATAATGCTGTTGTTTGGATGCAGTTCTTAAAGGGATAGTTCACCCAAAAATGAAAATTCTCTCATGATTTTTTCACCCTCATGCCATCCCAAATGTGTTTGACTTACTTTATTCTGCAGAACAGAAATAAAGATTTTTAGAAGAATATGTCAGCTCTGTAGGTCCATACAATGCAAGTAAATGGTTGCCAAAATGTTGAAGCTCCAAAATTCACATAAAGGGAGCATAGAATTTATCCATATGACTCCAGTGGTTAAATCCATATCTTAAGACACAATATGATAGGTGTGGGTGAGAAACAGATCCATTTAGAAGTCATTTTTATCCTAAATTCTCCTCCCTGTCCAGTAGGGGCGATATGCACGAACAATGTAAATCACCAAAAACAGAAGACGACTGGGAAAGTGAAACTGAAGTAGAGATTGACTGAGCTTAGTAAAAAAAAAAAGACTTAAACATTGAACTGTTTCTCACCCACACATATCATATCATATGGATTTAACCATCAGAGTCATCTGGAGTACTTTATGTTGCCCTTATTTGGATTTTGGAGCTTCCAAATTTTGGCACCCATTCACTGACATTGTATGGACCAACAGAGCTAAGAAATTCTTCTAAAAATCATTGTTTATGTTCAGCAGATGAAATAAAGTCATACACATCTTGGATGGCATGAGGGTGAGTAAATGATTAGAGAATTTCCATTTTTGGGTGAACTAACCCTTTAAGAGACTCACCAAATTGGTACCGATGACTAAATATGTTGAAAAATATCGGTCTATCTCTACTTACCACCGAAGTCCTTCTTCCAGTTACATGGGACTTTGCACTTGGTTTTCTTTGTTTGTTCATTGCAGGTTGCCTCCCGAATGCCAGCACCACAGTCTCCGCTGTTTGGTACACATTTCCCATATTGCCATTCACTGCACTCCGCCTCTGCTTTGGGCTCTTTGCCCTTTTCTGCCACAAAGTAGAAAATTATAATTGATGATATCATAACAAGGAGTGTACATTTGCATTATAATATCATTTAAAGTCGTTTAAAAAAAAATAACCTTTTTTCTTCATGCTGGCTTCAACGGTGAACGTCAGAACCACCACCAGCACAAGCGCTATTGAGATTAAACTCCGCATTCTACAAAGAGCACACAATCACGATTCGATTAACGACAAACAACAAGTCGAGCAGAACAGACTTAAAACCCATTTTAATATGAACCCAGAAAGCAAATCTTAAATTGTATGCATTCCTTATAAATTCAAACAATTAGAATTGTGGTCAGATTGTGGGTTATACTGTGTGTTTTGAGATATACAGTTGTAAAATAGGGGTTGTTAAAGATGAGAGTCAATAGGGGGAAGATAAAGAAAAAGCGGAGGTTGTGGCTTGTCTATTTACACAAGAGTATGTGGTCCAATTGGTGTGAAACAACATCCAGCCAAGTGTCCACCATAGTCACAATCAGACCTGTTTCTGTAACTTATCTTTGTGTCTGACTGTGATATATAAATAAGGACTCCTCTGGAGCTAACTTTCTGTGACTATAGGGCCGAAACCACCATAGACATTAAGGGTTTGATTAGGGTTCAAGCAATATTGCCCCAAGTTTAACTATTTGGTTATATCGTAGTTTAAATCATTTTGATATGTTGGCTTTCATTTTAACTTATAAGGCCACCCTGCTGAAAAATAATATTTCAAACCAGCCTAAGATGGTTTGGTGGTCTCAGTTGGTTAAAGCTGGTCTTCAGCTGGTCTCCCAGCCTGATCAGCTTACAAATGCTCAAAACCCATCTAAAACCAACAAACAAGACCAACCTGACCAAGGCTGGGAGACCAGTAAACCAGCTTAGGCTGATTTAAAGGAATGTTCTGGGTTCAATACGAGTTAAGCTCAATCAGCAGCATTTGGAATATTCCTTTTAAGCTGTTTTTATTTTTTTAGATCAGCGCATTCTTCCAAACTGCAATTAATTCATCAAAAAGTCTACTCAGAATTTAATGTCCAAATTTGAAAGGACAAAGGCATCCCAAACCTTTAAAAGACATCACTATAGATCATATCATACGTTTTTGAAATAAAAACTTTCCAGCAACCCGCTATGTGAGACTCATAAAAGAGTCTCTATATTTTCCTCCTTTCTTCCAGAAAATAAGCACACACCACTTCTCCCTTTCATTCTTTTCCTGCCTCCATTAAAACAGACTTCTTTCACGCCGCAGCCCGCGGCACGGCTCCATTCTTCATGCTCTCATAAATGTGAAGAGCTCCTCGGGGCCAGACTTTTGTGCGAGGAGAAACAGCGGTCAGCAGGGGTCCCCCGAATCCCCTCCCCTCTCCTCTGCAGCCTCCGTGGGGAGAGAGGCCAAGTACTCAAAGACCTTTAGCTGGGCCTTAGAGGAGCCTGATTCACTGGCTCTGAACAAAGCAGGACCTCGCCCGTTTTGCTTTCCTCTCTGAAAGAGCTCTAACACAGATGTCATGCTGTGTCTTGTTGGGGGGGGGGGTTACTTTGAATGTAAGCCTATTTGCATTGGAGGACAAAAACAGCTCTGTTGATGGGAGAGGAGATGTAGGATGCTGCCTTTGATACATGCAGAACCGGACATTTTGAAAACTTCCTCATGGAGTACAAAGTTCACCGTAGACCGCATGACAAACCAGATCCATGCAGGCTTTCTTGAACTCCTTGCATCTGGATGATTTTGTTCTCCTTGCTGATAAAAACCCCCACCTTAAACCAGTCTAAGATGGATTGCTGGTGTTTGCTGGTTTTCCAGACTGGTCTTGAAGCAGGTTTGGGCGCATTTCAGCCAAGAATTAGCTTAGAGAGGTTTTTTTTCATTTTTTTCCAGCATGGCTATTTAGCTTCATTTTCAGTTACATGGCTTGAATTAAATTGCAAGCACTGATATGCCCATTTGGTTCTGATTTGGAGAAGTGGGTCAGCAGATGCTGGTAGCTGGTTCACATTGACACTTCACAGGGCATCATTTCCTTGACATCAATAGATCCTTAAAGAGCCCTCACACACAAAAACACAAACTCCATGACCCATGAAGTACAAAACGAATGCATCGATTCAATGAGATATCCAGCATTAAAATCTACGATAACCCTGTAACCCAAAACGGACGAATCAAACAATAAGGGGCCGTTCAAACCGAATGCGTAGTTGCGCTAACAAAAAACAAAAATAATTAATAAAAAAAAGTTAGACGTAACGCAGCGAATACAACAAAACGCAAATGTCTCGTTACGCGTTTTTAAGACGCAGCGTACGGTTCAATACGCCCGTCTAGCGCATGTTTACACAAAAAAACAATCAAAAAACGTGCTCTGTGTGAACGGCCCCTTATTCAGCACGTTTAAGCGATTTTCACCATAATGTCGCGCCTCAACATCTTACGGTTTCCATTATAAACTAAGAAATACTCTGCTATTTAACACAAATCAGACATTTCAGGTGCTTAAATAAAACCAGTTTTCAAAATGAAGCGCTTATTAACGCTGAATCTCAGATAACATGTTTATTATAATGACACAGCTGTACATTCAAATGCGCTCGGTACTTCGTTCAATATAATAACATAAATGCACGTAAAATAATATTAGAAATATAACAGCACATTATTATAGCACTACACCGGCACATTAAAAATAACAGAGAAAGAAATAATGTTAAAAAATAAAATAAAATAAAAAATCGATCCGGGTCAGTCAGAGATTATCTATCTATTATTCCAAGCGCTCCATTCCAAAACAAGTTTAATGCGTTTTTATAATTGCGTATAATTGAGTGTAATGATGTGTACTTGCCTTATTGCTGTGAGTATGATCCTGTGTGCTGTGACCCTGTATCCTGTTCAGTGTCTGATCTCTCTGCTGCTCTTTGTGTTTCTTCAAACTAGTTTGAGCTGGTCGCATAGCTGTGCACTCTCTCTCTCTCTCTCTCTCTCTCTCTCTCTATCTATCTATCTGCCTATCTTAAGTGGGTGATACACGATAATCTGTCTGTCCGTCCATCCGTCCGTCTTGTAAATACTGTAACTAGTTATTTTATTTTTTGTTCTAAGTGCACAGTTATCATCTAATGTACTGTATTTATTTATTGCATGCAAATAATTTATTATACTATTTTCTTACTATTTATTCAGTTCATCTTTTTATTTGATTTTCTTTTCTATTTCTTTAATGTCTATCCATCCATCCATCCGTCCAATCTAACTGCTTTTTATTCATTCATTCATTTATCCATCCATCCAAACTGCTCTTCATCCAGCCATCTATCATCCATCCATCCATCCATCCATCCATCCATCCATCCAATCTAACTGCTTTTCATCCATCCATCCAGTCTAACTGCTTTTCATTCATTCATCCATCCATCCATCTAATCTAACTGCTCTTCATCCATCCATCCATCTACCTTTCCATCCATCCACCCATCCATCCATCTACCTTTCCATCCATCCAATCTAACTGCTTTTCATCCATCCAATCTAACTGCTTTTCATCCATCCATCCAGTCTAACTGCTTTTCATTCATTCATCCATCCATCCATCCAATCTAACTGCTCTTCATCCATCCATCCATCTACCTTTCCATCCATCCACCCATCCATCCATCTACCTTTCCATCCATCCAATCTAACTGCTCTTCATCCATCCATCCATCCATCCAATCTAACTGCTTTTCATCCATCCAATCTAACTGCTTTTCATCCATCCATCCATCCATCTGTCCATCCATCCATCCATCCATACTGCTATTCATCCATCCATCCATCCATTCATCCATCGAATCTGCTTTTCATCCATCCATCCACTCTAATTGCTTTTCATCCATCCATCCATCCAGCCATCCAATCTAACTGCTCTTCATCCATCCATCCATCCATCCATCCATCCATCCAATCTAACTGCTTTTCATCCATCCATCCACTCTAATTGCTTTTCATCCATCCATCCATCCAGCCATCCAATCTAACTGCTCTTCATCCATCCATCCATCCATCCATCCAATCTAACTGCTCTTCATCCATCCATCCATCTTCCATACAATCTAACTGCTTTTCATCTATCCATCTATCTATCTATCTATCTATCTATCATCTAATCTAATTTAAAATAAGCAGAGGATGATTGGAGGTTAAACTGATTTTAAAAATAAATTTGCATCCTTTTCCACCTACTGCTTTTAGAAAGTGAGAAGAGTGAGAGAAAACAGCATTGTCTCCTAAATGATAAATGAGTCACAAATGTCAACACATCCATCATTCCCAGTAATTCATTCAGATATACTGTGAAGACCCTCCTATGGAGAGGCACAATTCAACATTATACAATGTTTACCACCTAGTGTTTTAAACCTAACAAGCTGCCATTGCTGCGAGATAAGGGGATGTGAGTGTAATCACGATGACGTGTGTGTGTGTTTGCCAACACAGTCTGTATTAAGTGGAGTCAGACACGTAGCTATTCTCAGTCAGTTAAATCCCTTGATGAATATAATCAAAGCATATAAATATTCAAATTACATCAATTTGTTTTAAAGGACTTTATTTAATTTTTTCAAGTATAGACAGTAACAAACCAGCCAAGAGGAACAAATATATGACTATTCCTTTTGAATACCTAACAAGTCTTATCTTATAAATAAAACATTAACTTGATCTAAGTTCATATCACATACAAATGCAAGACCTGTATATCGGAACAGGTTGTTCACACATTTTTAAAATGTTTGACAGATTATATACACTTATCTAATTGGAATTGCATAGCAACTCATACAAAGCACTGAAAAAATACACTTTTTTTTTCTATTTTCAATGACATCTCACCACGAACACACTATGACAATACTGACAATACAATGTTGTCAAATGGCTGCTTTGTAAAACCTCTACCTCTGTTATTTTTCAAGCATTTAGTCCATTATAATGTACATAAAGTGACACAGTTGAATATACCAGAATCGAAACCTTGTAGTCAAAGTTGATGACACAAATATATTGATAACTCTGTCAGAGGTAACAAACCAATGTAAAACCCGAGACATCAACATACTTCAGTTCTCTACCGTTTGGTCCCGCCAGTGGCAATTCGTCACTGATAATGTGATTTATCAGGTCAGGATTACACCTTTAAACCCTAAATAGGGCTTGTGGCACAATTCAAGAATTTTCTGTGTACTTGATGTGGTAAATCTGGCCAGAAACCAAAACTAATCAGACCAATGTTCTTGAGTTGACATGAAAGTTATCCTGAAATCAGACTTAATAGATCCTATTTTTAATTCAGAAGTATAGTGGTCAGTGCAAGCATACTTTGCCAAGAAAAGTGCGGCAAACTATCAACTAACAAAAGGTTATAATTTATAAGGTATGGTACACATTGACTATCCAACAGTGAATCTAAAGTAGTAATTAAAGGAATGTTTTAGGAAATTCAAGCGTTTACCACTAAGAGAAAAAATGCCCGTAAGCAACAGCTGAGGAAGCATTCTTGAACGCAGGAGGTTATGAAAACAATATCTATCTGAAACCAGAACAAACATGTGAGAGTGGAAACCAAGCTGTACACTGCAAAAAATAATTGTCTTAATCAGTATTTCTGTCTAGTTTTTTTTTTTTTTTTCAGTAAAAAAGCTTCACTTGAGAAGTGACAAAATATATTAAGATTTGCTCTTCAGATTATATCCCTTCAGTTATGTTTTTTCTTACCCCATTGTCAAATAGTTCTTTCTTGTTTTAAGAATAAATATAACATAATTTAGTGACGTTTATGCTTAATATAAGAAGAAAAAAACTTGCCAGTGTGGTACATTTATATGAATATGAATAATATGAATATTTTGGGTTCAATACAAGTTAAGCTCAATCAACAGCATTTGTGGCATGTTACACGGATATGGTTAGTAGGCAATTTTATCACACTAAAATCATGCTAACATGTATAATGTTTACGTCTTGTGGCTATACTTTTGAAATTATGTGTATTTTAGCATTTATGGACTGGCCCCATTCACTTCCATTGTAAGTGCCGTACAGTAACCGCAATTTTTGCCTTTTATTTTTGTTGTTGTTGCTTTTTTATAATGGAGGGACGAGTCTAAATGATTTATTGTGGAAGTCAACACTATGCCACAAATGCTGTTAACTGCGCTTGTACTGAACCGGGAATAATCCTTTAATTGTAGATAAAGCATGTCTTATTATCTTACATTAATTGCTTGTTTAGTAAATTTGTCTTGTTTTTAATAGTGTGTTTAGATATCTTTTTAGTGCAAAGCAAGATAAAAAAAAAAAAAATACTGATTAAGAAAATGATTATTAATATTATTATTTAATTTATTTAATATTTTGTAGTGCAGATATTTGCAGAAGTTCAGTAACTTGTAAGAGTAACTTGTTAAGTTTAGTAACTGTTGGACTTCGGTCACATGACTATTAAATCTACGCATATCTGCAAAACCTTTAGAGTAACAGAATTTTAAAATCCAAACCAATTCATACAGTATTAGGTAATGTAACCAAAAGCAGCAGTAGTTTTTTTCAAAATAAAACCTCTCTCCTTTTATTTTTAAAACTCCCTTGAGGTTTATCTTCTGGTTTGCTTTATTTAGTTAAATAAAAGCCACTGTCATTCTTGGTTATTTCAGCCCTGAAATCCCCAAAATTATGCACATTGTCCTAAGGAGCAAAGCGATGCCTGTTTGTGCAGTCCTGATAGCTGGACGAGACGCAACAAACTCCAGCATCCTGAAACATAACGCAAACACTGTTTTTTTGGCATTACAATTGATACAGAAAGCAAACAAACTAATTTCCGTAGACATGCTGCCTCACAACATCCAGATAAACCGGACCTGGGAGAGGCGAATTATGCCTCAGTGGTTGTTGAGAACGGCAGTTTTGGAGGCCGGTCACACAGCGGTCTCATGGTCATCTCTCTGGATCATCTGGTAGTGCTGCCGGTTTTCTAAGTACTCAGTCAGTTCAAAGTCTTGAGCTTTCTCCGCATACATCTTTGGAGTTTCACCCTGCAGGTTAAGGGAGAGATATTTTTAGGCTTTTTTTGCCTTTTTGTTTATTTTTATAAATAAAGACAGTGGAGAGAGGACAGGAAAATATGGTTAAAAGTGGAGGGGACAGGATTGGAAAATGCTGCTAGCCAGATTCAAACTCATAACTCAACACACCAGAAATGTTATGACCCTTGGTGTGGAAATAAACTGAATGGAACGGAAATAAAAATAAAAACAAACTACCATACACTGATCAGCCACAACACTAAAACCACTGGCAGGTGAAGTGAATAACATTTATTATCTCGTTACAGTGGCACCTGTTAAGGGGTGGGATATATTAGGCAGCAAGTGAACAGTCAGTTCTTGAATTTCATGTGTTGGAAGCAGGAAAAATGGGCAAGCATTAGATCTCTGAAGATCTGAGCGACTTTGACAAGGGCCAAATTGTGATGGCTAGACAACTGGGTCAGAGCATCTCCAAAACGGCAGGTCTTAAGGGGTGTTCCCAGTATGCAGTGGTTAGTACCTACTAAAAGTGGTCCAAAGAAGGACAACCGGTGAACCTGTGACAGGTCATGGGTGCCCAAGGCTCATTGATGCACATGGGGAGTGAAGGCTGGCCCGTCTGGTCTGATCCTACAGAAGAGCTACTATAGCACAATTTGCTGAAAAACTAAATGCTGGCCATGATAGAAAGGTGTCAGAACACACAGTGCATTGCAGCTTGCTGCGTAACCGCAGAGTGCCCATGCTGACCCCTGTCCACCGCAAAGCACCTACAATGGGCACGTGAGCATCAGAACTGGACCATGGAGCAATGGACGGTGGCCTGGTCTGATGAATCACGTTTTCTTTTAGATCCTGTAGACGGCTGGGTGCATGTGCATCATTTACCTGGGGAAGAGATGGCAGCAGAATGCACCATGGGAAGAATGCACCATTTCCCTGCTGGGAAACCTTGGGTCCTGGCATTCATGTGGATGTTACTTTGACACGTCCCACCAACCTAAAGATTGTTACAGACCACGTACACCCCTTCATGGCAACGGTATTTCCTGATGGCAGTGGCCTCTTTCAGCAGGATAATGCACCCTGCCACACTGCAAAAATTGTTCAGGAATGGTTTGAGGAACATGACAAAGAGTTCAAGGTGTTGACATGGCCTCCAGATTCCCCAGATCTCAATCCAATTGAGCATCTATGGGATGTGCTGGACCAACAAGTCGATCCATGGAGGCCCCACCTCACAATTTACAGGACTTAAAGGATCTGCTGCTAACGTCCTGGTGCCAGATACCACAGGACACCTTCAGAGGTCTTGCGAGTCCATGCCTCAATGGGTCAGAGCTGTTTTGGTGGCACAAGGGGGACCTACATGATATTAGGCAGGTGGTTTTAATGTTGTGGCTGATCGGTGTATGCTTACCATAACTAACCATAAATAAAAATAAAATAAAAATGAAAATGACCTCAAATAAATTTTGGTTTTAGCTTTTTTATACACAGTATATTACAAAATTTGAAAACTTTTTTTAACAATTACACTACCAGCTTCTTATGAATATCGCTAGTGCTTGAGGGAATAAACTATATAATAGGACGCAGATGGTGGAATAATAACTGGAGAAAACCTCAGAAATAATTTCACTTAATACAGTCTATTTGCATGTTGCGTGTGTGATTTTACCAAACCTATTTGCACCTTTAGCGCATGCTTGCACGAAAATGTAATGGCCATGCCCACTGACTTTGCGCTTATGTCTTATGGCATAGCACTGCACTTAACGCTAGCGCTCTTAAAATAGGGCCCCAAAACTGCATGTCCCTTAGCTTTGGAGTATCTTTTGATACAGTCGACCACTGAAATCCATAGAAATGACAACAAAAGATCTCTCTTTTCAAATGTCTTTGCAATATTGCCTGTCATTGAACAATTAATAGTAAAAAACAAAATCAATGTAGAGTGTCATGGTTGAAAGAGAGCAACAAAACACTGAAAAAAAAAAAAAAAAAACATTTTAAAGAGCTGGAAGAGGTCACTGAAGATGTTCAGTATGAAGGCAATGTGCATCTTCTCACCTGTAGGTCTGTCTTCACGAGGGACGCACCTGCCTCCACCAGGTAACAGCAGATCGTTCTCTGGCACGATATAGCTGCCTTATGCAACGCCGTCTCCCCTCTGAGTCACAAACACACATAAACACACAAAACATCTCCTAACCATGACTCTGATCATGACAGTTTATAGACTGCATACAATAAAACTAGCTAATTCTCTTTAACCATGAAAAAGAAAAAAGATGCCATATTTTCAGAACTCCTTACGTTGATTTCTCAGTCACATCCAGGATACAGGCAGGAGCTATTCACCAAAGACAGCGAAAGAGAATTAGAAATGAAATGCACAGTAAGATCAAACAAAGACTCAAATTCAGAATCAAGTGGAATTGACTCACCATTATCAATTACATATTTGACAATCTCTTTGTTGCTGACATCGACAGCATAATGGAGGAGAGTACAGCCGAACCGGTCCTGGACCAACAAATTTGTTCCATTTTCATGCATTTGTACCAGCTGAGAACATCAGTGACAGATAGACAGTCCATCAGATCTTGCAATTTAAGGTAGAAAACTGATGTACAGTATCTTAAATGGGTGATACACGATAATCAATCTATCTGTCTGTCTGTCTGTCTGTCTTTCTGTCATCCATCCATCCATCCAGTCTAACTGCTCTTCATCCCTCCATCCATCCAATCTAACTGCTCTTCATCCATCCATCCAATCTAACTGCTCTTCATCCATCCATCCATCCAATCAAACTGCTTTTCATCCATCCATCCAGTCTAACTGCTTTTCATCCATCCATCCAGTCTAACTGCTTTTCATCCATCCATCTATCCATCCATCCAATCTAACTGCTTTTCATCCATCCATCCATCCAGTCTAACTGCTTTTCATCCATCCATCTATCCATCCATCCAATCAAACTGCTTTTCATCCATCCATCCAGTCTAACTGCTTTTCATCCATCCATCCAGTCTAACTGCTTTTCATCATCCATCCAGTCTAACTGCTTTTCATCCATCCATCTATCCATCCATCCAATCTAACTGCTTTTCATCCATCCATCCAGTCTAACTGCTTTTCATCCATCCATCCATCTATCCATCCATCCAATCAAACTGCTTTTCATCCATCCATCCAGTCTAACTGCTTTTCATCCATCCATCCAGTCTAACTGCTTTTCATCATCCATCCAGTCTAACTGCTTTTCATCCATCCATCTATCCATCCATCCAATCTAACTGCTTTTCATCCATCCATCCAGTCTAACTGCTTTTCATCCATCCATCTATCCATCCATCCAATCAAACTGCTTTTCATCCATCCATCCATCCATCCATCCAATCTAACTGATTTTCATCCATCCATCCAGTCTAACTGCTTTTCATCCATCCATCCAGTCTAACTGCTTTTCATCCATCCATCCATCCATCCATCCAATCAAACTGCTTTTCATCCATCCATCCAGTCTAACTGCTTTTCATCCATCCATCCAATCAAACTGCTTTTCATCCATCCATCCAGTCTAACTGCTTTCCATTCATCCATCCATCCATCCAATCTATCTGCTTTTCATCCATCCATCCATCCATCCAATCAAACTGCTTTTCATCCATCCATCTATCCATCCATCCAATCAAACTGCTTTTCATCCATCCATCCAGTCTAACTGCTTTCCATTCATCCATCCATCCAATCTATCTGCTTTTCATCCATCCATCCATCCATCCATCCAATCTAACTGATTTTCATCCATCCAGTCTAACTGCTTTTCATCCATCCATCCATCCATCCATCCAATCAAACTGCTTTTCATCCATCCATCCAGTCTAACTGCTTTTCATCCATCCATTCATCCATCCATCAAATCTAACTGCTTTTCATCCATCCATCCAATCTAACTGCTTTTCATTCATCCATCCAGTCTAACTGCTTTTCATTCATCCATCCAGTCAACTCTTCAATAATACTTCAAATTATTCTGTTCAGATTGATTTGTGGGAATCTTAGACAGGTTATTTTTTTAAATACCTTTTCAAAGTTGTCAGATTTCACAGCCTCAAAGAGCATGTTTATTGATTCTGAAAGAAATTGAACAAAATATAAAAATATTTTTTCTTGTATTATATGCATAATTAGAGAAAGCATTTAAAGCAGTTAAAAGTTTGGACACTTGATTAACGTCTCATAATCTTAAAAAAATTGTTGATCTTAAGGCTTATGCTTAAATGCTTCTAATTAGTTTGGTAGACAAATATAAATTGCGCCTATTTATAAATTTCTTTGCTGAACTAAAATTTTATTAAATTATAATGGATGAGTTGGACTGGACTGTCACAATTTTAATGACTTTGCTATCATTATCAAATGTGGAAAATAGTAATAATAAAGGATGAGTAGGTGTGTCCAAACGTTTGATAAGCAGTGCATATAGAATATATTTATGTACCTTGATCTGCGTTGTTCCAGATATCTAATCTGTGAATCCATAGAACAAAATCAAATTGTTAAAGTATCAATATTCATAATCGAAACAAGTTATGGAACAACATTAGGATGGCTTGCACCTCTGGGTATCAATAACTATTAAACATTGTATATTCACTGAAAATACCTTGGGTCTCCTTCGGCTGTGTTTGAACGATTCATATTCATAATTTTTGCTCCCCTCCTTTGAGATGAAATTCAGTGGACAAAGACAAACAACAAGCGTATGTCAGATATTCATTTAAAAATGGATATCTTGTGGTCTCTCACCAACAAAAAAGTGCCATGGCTTTTAAACGTGGTACCACAGTAATACCATGTTTTTTGGACAAAAGTTTTTTAGGTACTTTGGAGTAGCATGTAAAGACATAGTACATCATAATCATTCAATACCATTGTATACATAAATGTACCATGGTATATTATCTCATCTGAATCATCACTATACCAAGGTAAAGCCACAGTACTGTTTGTAAGGGCTGATCTAGATAAGAGCATAAGAGAGCAACAATTAAGCACAAGAAATGATGGCATGGATAATTTTGTTCACTTGTTTTGTTGTTAGTAATGATTTTCTGAAAATAACATATGGCATTATATGATATGATATGCAGCAGGTCCATATGGGGAATATAATGGTTATTACTTCTCCATGGAAACAGTGAAGGCTGGTCAAGGCACAAGCAGATTCATTCTAGATTTACCATCCTAACAAAAAAGTACTGTGGCAGTACCATGGTAAAATGATGGAATCAGGTGGTAATACCTTGGTAGTTCTACACAATGATATGTACACTGGCAGCCAAAAGTTTGGAATAATGTACATATTTTGCTCTTATGGAAAGAAATTGGTACTTTTATTCACCAAAGTGGCATTCAACTGATCACAATGTATAGTCAGGACATTAATAACGTGAAAAATTACTATTACAATTTGAAAAAAAAGTAATGTTAAACTACTTCAAAGAGTTCTTTGACATTTCACCCCACACTTCCTGTAGCACTTGCCATAGATGTGGCTGTCTTGTCGGGCACTTCTCACGCACCTTACAGTCTAGCTGATCCCACAAAAGCTCAATGGGGTTAAGATCCAGAACACTCTTTTCCAATTATCTGTTGTCCAATGTCTGTGTTTCTTTGCCCACTCTAACCTTTTCATTTTGTTTTTCTGTTTCAAAAGTGGCTTTTTCTTTGCAATTCTTCCCATAAGGCCTGCACCCCTGAGTCTTCTCTTTACTGTTGTACATGAAACTGGTGTTGAGCGGGTAGAATTCAATGAAGCTGTCAGCTGAGGACATGTGAGGCGTCTATTTCTCAAACTAGAGTCTCTGATGTACTTATTCTCTTGTTTAGTTGTACATCTGGCCTTCCACATCTCTTTCTGTCCTTGTTAGAGCCAGTTGTCCTTTGTCTTTGTAGACTGTAGTGTACACCTTTGTATGAAATCTTCAATTTTTTGGCAATTTCGAGCACTGTATAGCCTTCATTCCTCAAAACAATGATTGACTGACAAGTTTCTAGAGAAAGCTGTTTATTGACCTTAAGACATGTCAGTCTATTGCATACTGTGGCAACTCAAAAACAAACACAAAGACAATGTTAAGCTTCATTTAAAGAACAAAATAGCTTTCAGCTGTGTTTGATATAATGGCAAGTGATTTTCTAGTACCAAATTAGCAATTTAGCATGATTACTCAAGGATAAGGTGTTGGAGTGATGGCTGCTGGAAATGGGGCCTGTCTAGATTTGATCAAAAATGACTTTTTCAAATAGTGATGGTGCTGTTTTTTACATCAGTAATGTCCTGACTATACTTTGTGATCAGCTGAATGCCACTTTGGTGAATTAAAGTACCAATTTCCTTCCGAAACAGCAAAATCTGTACATTATTCCAAACTTCTGGCAGCCAGTGTACATTGTGCTTCAAAAACACCATGGTACTGCTATCATGAACCCTGCGGTAGCATTATGGGATGGACAGAAAACCGTGACCTAATGTTGATGTGTTTACAGTTCTGTCATGGGCGGAAACACGTGGGATGGGGGAAGGGAGATTTTGTAGTCAATGGGGGTGAAATATGACCTGGAGATGTTTTCATGATCCATGTTATATTTCAACTATATCAAAAAAACAAAACAAAACAAAAAAATAATAATATTATTAAAATTATACTGTATATTTTGCATAAAGAAAATTACAACTATTTTGAGGACCCCAACGCATCCAGGTGTTTTACTTTTCACTTTTGCAAGTTTTTGTAATTTACATTATTCTGAATGATGATTCTCAATTGATTCTCATTGCTGTAATACTGTAATATAGTAAAAATTATTGTAAGGAAATTACTGCGGTACAATTATTTTGTATTTATATTAGCATAAATAAAAGGCATCATTATTTGGTTGCACTTTACAATAGGATTCTTTATGTTACTTTAATTAATGCATTAGTTGATTCCAAAAATAATAAATTCTTTGATTCTAAGGCATTGGGAATCGAAAGTCGACTCCGCTCAGAGGAATCTATTCCACTCGGAGGTCTGACATGGATTCTGAAAACCTGGAATCAATTCTGGAAGGTATCATGAACTAACACTGAACATTGGTGAATATCGAATATTTCATTAATTAATATTTTTTACATTAATTCATCTTGGTAAATATCAGTTTATTAATATATAAATATGTTAATTTATTAATATAATATTGGTCATTGTTAGTTCTTGTTAGTTCATAATGCATTAACTATGTTTATGTTTGACTTTTAATGTTAAGAAGTTGTTAGTATATATAGAAATTGACTAACCAAGAATAACAAATGTTATAACAGCATTGTTCATTGTTTACCGTTTACTCGTATTACTGTTAAATAATATTAACATATACTGTATAAACTTAATTGTTTAATTGTCTTCAAACTAATGTGGCAATGCAAATAGTCTTCATTTTCTTTAGGCAAAATTGTTAAATTGTTTATTTTCTGCTTGATTTTGGGGTGAAATATGACCTAGGCATGTTCTTAAATGGTTTCGTGAGATTCACTCCATTGTTTGTAAGCTGTGTATAATTTAATGTAACAGAACAATAGCCACAATGAGGTCTGACAGATGGGATGTGTTTTTTCTAAGTATTACACTGTGCATTAGGCTGGGGGAGGGTGAATGTATACACTGATAAATGAGTGTTTAATAGCAGGGGCTGTGTTGTCTCAGACTTTTGGACCCCATTGTATATAATATATATTGTATATTATATATATACAGTATTATTTACAAAAAAGTACTGTAGTGGTACCATGGTACTTTTTTGTAAGGGCATTCAAATGTATTGTTCTTAATATACAGTAGGTTAATTACTAAAGATTATTACTAACCCTAGAAAACACCATTTGGCTGAATAAATAATTTCTTTGGACATTATTTAGTCCTTTTATAAAACTTTTGTGCATGTTGTCACATCTCCGCAAGGAGTTTTGTCAGCTTTTGCTATTCTCCCGGGGGCATTTTCAGAAATTTCGTGCTCACAGGCAAAGCAAAACCTGCCCACACACAAACTCAGCTACTCGACAGCGTCAAAATGGTCTGCCAAAGAAATAAGCTACATAAAATTGCACCTTGAGGCTGCTCAAAAGTTGTTTGCCACCCTAACAACATCAGTTGATACACCTCAACCACATTTTTTGTCATCTGAAGTGACTCTACCTGCACAGTGGAGAAGGCCCAGGAGAACAAGCAGGAAAAGCAAACTGGTCCATGCTGTTGGAACATCCCCCCATGGTTTCCATCGCTCCCGGCATTCCGGGCGACGTGCCCACCGTCTCCTTGGTGACCAGCTCCGGGTCCAAGATAAAAAGCTCATCCTGGGAGATCTCCGTCACATAGTTTAGATGCTCCTGCAGAGAGATGCAATGTTTCAGAGTAAAAAGGAAAAGTGTGACATATGAAACAAATGAAAACATAAACGTTTTTTGTTCTTTTTTTGCAGTTACCTGACCGCGGTCTATTCTGTAGAAACGGTCTGCAGTTGTAGCTGTGAACAAATCAAACAACAAGAGTGCTTATGTACTGCAAAACATTATTTTTATTAATCAGTATTTTGTCTTGTTTTTCATTATAAATATATAAACATCCTTAAAACAAGATAATTTTATTTGATAATTCGTTTTTTTTTCTTGTGCTTAAAGGGATAAGAACAAGATCACAATAAAGAGCACATCATTTACTCACCCACATGATATCCCAGGTGTGTGTGACTTTCTTTCTTCAGCAGAACACATTTGTAGGAAAATAGAAAAATATCTCAGCTCAGTAGGTCCTTAAAATGCAAGAGGATGGTGATCCGACTTTTGAAGCTCCAAAAAGAACAGATAGTCAGCATAAATGTCATCCGTATGACTCCAGTGGTTAAATTAATGTCTTCTAAAGCAATATGATCACTTTTGGTGTGAAAAATATCAATATTTAAGTACTTTTTAACTCAAATCCATCATGTCCGGTCAGCAGCGATATGTGAGTGTGACGTAATCTCGTTGGCACAAGACATACGTGAGAACTGACGCACACACGACACAGCCGGAAGAGCAGCGCTGTTTACAAGTGAGTAGGGGGAACGCTGTATAGAAGCTTCGTTGGTTTTGGTTTAGATCTGTATTTGTATCCGTTTCTTTACTCACAATGGTGCGTTTGTGTGCTTATCCTGGATGTCTCAACCGAGAGGAGAATGTGAAATTACGTCCGTAACATGCCATTATGATCTTTTTTCGCACCAAAAGTGATAGTATCACTTTAGAAGACATAAATTTAACTGCTGGAGTCGTATCGATGACGTTTATGCTGACTGTCTGTTCTTTTTGGAGTTTCAATCACCATCCAGTTGCATTTTTAGGACCTACTGAGCTGAGATATTTTTCTTCAAATGTGTTCTGCTGAAGAAAGAAAGTCAAACACATATGGGATATCATGAGGGTGAGTAAATGATTAGAGAATTTTCATTTTTGGGTGAACTATCCCTTTAAGCATAAATCAAACAAAATTGACTGAGGTTTATGCTTAAAACAATAAATAATTATTTGCCAGTGGGGTAAGAAAACAATTCTCTGAAAACAGGTCTTAAAATCTTGTGCATTTCTGCTTATTAAGTAAATGTAACTTGTTTTAAGAATGTTTAGATATTTTTTACTAGAATATAAGACAAAAAAAATGATAAAGAAAATTATTTTTTGCAGTGTGGAGTATGCAAACAATTTTATGCAGTTTTGGAAAAAGTCCCACTAATCGGACAAATGAGATTGTACAGAGAGCCTAATCAAACATGTTATTATTTTGCTAATCATTTGAAAAGCTCTGCTTACAGTCCAGGAAGCACCATTTTGGTGAAAGCTTTGGCATGAGTAGCAGTGTGTCTGTATTCACACCCTCCCCCTCCTAAGTGAGAGAGAGAGAGACAGAGAGAGAGAGAGAGTGCACAAGTGAAAAATGGCTCCTATCCAAAACGGTCTCTCTGTGTGTGTTCAGTTAGTCACAATGTTTTTTCTCGGACTATAATTGAACAGGAAGTCAACGTGCGATGATTGTCACATGCACAATATCATGTGTTTGTCCTGAATCATGGTAATTACAGTGGGAAGTGACTAAATTGAGACTCCTAAAGGTAAAACACATTTGCGCCACACTGATGTGCCAAGGTCGCCATAAGAAACAGATTTCGGACTAATTTATAAGAAAAAATGTAGCTCTTTTTCAGGCAAGTTGCATTAACAATTATTGTTAAGAATGACTCTATATAAAAGATTAAATTAAAACATGAAACCATGTACTTGTTACATTCAAAAGATCTCAAAATCTGTCATATTAAAAATTTTGATTTAAAACATTAATCACCATCTTTTCTTGTCTTAAAATGTTTTAATAATGTAGTTGAGCTAGCCTGGTGGCACCGAATCTGTTTAAAATCAATGTGAAACAGTTTGTAACCCATTTCACTTCAGTAATCTGATGTATTTCAATGTTAAACAGGATATTCAACAAGAAAAACTGTAAGACAGGACTTGATTTTATACATTAGGATCGAAAAGCAGACATTACACAACAGAATGGAGCCAGGATTGAAAATATGGGGGGTTGGTGATGTGAGTCAAAAGCCGTTTTAGAGGTGGAGCAAGTTATTACATTTTAATGAAAGACTACGAAAATAAACATATTTTTCAGCGGAATAATCTGAATAGATGAATCATGCACAATAAGACCAGGAACATGTATTAAAAGGTAAATCCGGTCAATTCATGTTGACTTCAAGCCAAACTCAGGCAGTTCATCTCCTCTGCAAATGAGGAAGGTGGTTGTTGCCAAATCATCCTGTTGACACATTTCTAACCAACACTCAACAAACTGAAAAGCACCTCATGTAGCTTCTCAATATGCAGCCGACACGTCTCCAAATCACTGTTTCCGGGAACCATAATTACCCCCATGGGGATTGCTGAGAAGGTGATAGCAAAGAGAAAATGAGGTCAGGTTCAGTTTAGACATACATTTGAAAAGCAGTAGATTTTACAGAGCGAGTTTGTGACTAGGTTTTCATAGCTGTGAGAAAGAGAGAGGTGGAGGAGATACTCACATGCCTCCCTGAGCTGTTCCTTGTCATAATGCAGAGCTTCATAATCACACATGCTGATGCGGTTCACCTGGATCTGAACTATCTCTGTGATGGGCTGCTGACTACATCCAGAAATAAAAAATATTCAGATTTCCTCTTGATCAATTTCCAATAAATTAAAAACATTATGGATGGATGGATGGATGGATGGACTTTTTTGGTTTGGTTTGGTGGATGGTTGGATGGATGATGGATGGATGGATGGATGAATGAACATTGTTTGGTTTGGTGGATGGATAATTTGGTGGATGGATGGAGGGATGTATGGATGGATGAATTTTTGGTTTGGTTTTAGTTTGGTGTATGCATGGGTGGATGGATGGAGGGATGAATTAACTTTTTGTTTGGTCTGGTGAATAGATGAACTTTTGGTTTTGTAGATTGACTGTTGGTTGGATGGATGAACTTTTTTTTGGTTTGGTGGATGGATAGACTTTTGGTTTGGTGGATGAATGGATGGATGGATCAGTAGATGGATGGATGATGGATGGATGGATGAACTGGTTGCTCAACTGATAAACGAATAGATGGATGCATAGATAAATGAGTGAATGGATGTACTCACTCGTTGAGTTGTGGTAGAGAGATTCTTCTCTTGGTCTTCTGCAGCATATTTGCCTGGTTCCTGAGGGTGATGTGGATGACAGATGGAGCCAGTCTACAGGGTTCTCCATCCACCTGCACAGGTATAGGCTTAAAGGTTGTCAAAATCACCTCCTGACACTGATGAAGCCTCTCACCATGTCCTCCAACCTGCAGGGTTGCCTACAGAAAGAGAGAGCGCCAACATTTGGATGGCTTTTGATGAACATTGCTGTCTGCTATCTGGCTGATCAAAGAACTAAATTCTAAATGATATTCATCAGATATCTGAAATATAAGAGCTACAACCAAGCCCTAAAACTCACCAGGGAGGTCATAGTGAATCCGATGACCTCAATGAGCCCATCGTCATGTTTCTGCGGGCCAAAGTCATTGTGTTCACTCGGGTTCCCCCATGGCATCGTACCAGCGCAATATCTACAAGTCATAATACCAAGCTCAGTCAGGATAATCTCATTTTAATGAACTCTAGACTAGTTTCTCCATATTATTTGTTATCCTGGAATAAACATAATTTGGAGTGGGAAATCTCTTTTCAAATGAGATTTTCCAGGTGAAATTATATTGAGGTTTGATTATCCTGGCCTGTGGTATGCAGTTAGACGCCACCAGAATAAAAATGCTCTGGCTGGTATGGAATGGCCCACACTTTAGATTAAATTTCTAGCTGGGTTTCACAAGAAAACGTTTAAAAAAAACTAAAAGGATCCTGAACAGCACGTGAACGGAATGCATTGTCTTATGGCTGCGTGAAACATTCCCACAGTTGAGTTACAGGTTAGTTTACCTGGGAATGTTGAGGAAAAGGAGGCACTGAAGTTTCAGATCTTGGACTTTACTGGTCAGATCAGTACCATCACACTGGAGAGAAAACCCATCACAGAAACAAGGATGAGAAAAATAAAGTGTATGAGGGCACATTTTACATTGCACATAGAGTTTGTGCGCACTTTCCTGGTACATTATTTATTGTAGTTGTACATTTACATTAATTTATTTACTTGTTAAGTAATTAAGAAAACCTATAAGTGGACCTGTGTAACTCTGTGAAATACTGTACCAAACATCTGTTTAGTTGTTATATTGGCTACCTATATGACTGTAATCAATAAAGTAAAGCCTTTCTGATTTATTACATACTGATATTATATAATTTATATCATAATTTACTGTTCTGTTTTGTGAAATGTAAAGAACTAAAGCTAGCTGAGATTTTGTTTACTGGTATTTTATTTGGAGTGATTCCACATTTTTTAAGGATGTTATTTTAATATAATATAATAATATCCAAACAAAATTTGGACTTTATAAATGTTACAATTTTACATATTATATTATATTAATGTATATTATATTTAAGTACATTTAAATAAAGTATATATACTTAAATACATACACAAATGTTAATGTTATATTAAATATTATTATTACATTGTATTACAAATCATCTTTTGGTTTTGAGGTTTAGTTATAAGAACTGGTTTTTGACAAATGGACTCTATGGAGTCCAAATGGAGTCTTGATGCTCCCTAATACATTTGTCACTTCAATTTTAGTTAATCAGGTCAGTTTTAATAACCTTTGGTCATATTACATTGATAAAAGTGTATGTATGTACACTGGCTGACAAAAGTTTGGAGTAATGTACAAATTTTGCTGTTTCGGAAGGAAATTGGTACTTTAATTCACCAAAGTGGCATTCAACTGATCACAAAGTATAGTCAGGACATTACTGATGTAAAAAAAAACAGCACCATCACTATCTGAAAAAAAGTCATTTTTGATCAAATCTAGACAGGCCCCATTTCCAGCAGCCATCACTCCAACACCTTATCCTTGAGTAATCATACTAAATTGCTAATTTGGTACTAGAAAATCACTTGCCATTATATCAAACACAGCTGAAAGCTATTTGGTTCGTTAAATGAAGCTTAACATTGTCTTTGCCACAGTATGCAATAGACTGGCATGTCTTAAGGTCAATATTTGGTCAAAAATGGCAAAAAAGAAACAGCTTTCTCTAGAAACTCATCAGTCAATCATTGTTTTGAGGAATGAAGGCTATACAATGCTTGAAATTGCCAAAAAACTGAAGACAACTTTCATACAAAGACAAAGGACAACTGGCTCTAACAAGGACAGAAAGAGATGTGGAAGGCCAGATGTACAACTAAACAAGAGGATAAGTACATCAGAGTCTCTAGTTTGAGAAATAGACGCCTCACATGTCCTCAGCTGACAGCTTCATTGAATTCTACCCGCTCAACACCAGTTTCATGTACAACAGTAAAGAGAAGACTCAGGGGTGCAGGCCTTATGGGAAGAATTGCAAAGAAAAAGCCACTTTTGAAACAGAAAAACAAAATAAAAGGTTAGAGTGGGCAAAGAAACACAGACATTGGACAACAGATAATTGGAAAAGAGTGTTATGGATCTTAACCCCATTGAGCCTTTGTGGGATCAGCTTGACTGTAAGGTGTGAAGTGCCCAACAAGACCTCTATGGCAAGTGCTACAGGAAGCGTGGGGTGAAATGTCACCTGAGTATCTGGACAAACTGACAGCTAGAATGTCAAGGATCTGCAAAGCTGTCATTGCTGCACGTGGAGGATTTTTTGATGAGAACTCTTTGAAGTAGTTTAAGAAGTTCTGAACATTTTTTTCAAACTGTAATAGTAATTTTTCACGTTATTAATGTCCTGACTATACATTGTGATCAGTTGAATGCCACTGTGGTGAATAAAAGTACCAATTTCTTTCCATAAGAGCAAAATATATACATTATTCCAAACTTTTGGCTGCCAGTGCATATAAAAACATTGTTCCACTTACCACCACCTTGATGTGTTTGGACAGATCTTTGGAGCTGCCCATGAGGAAGTCTGAAAAAGCTGTCTGCAAAAGAGCACATACATCCAAACACACACATTGCATACACTACATGTTAGACCAAGTAATAATTAAATGATTAACAATTATGTGTTAATATATCATTACAAATATTAAAAAGAATTACTTAACAATTAATAAGTTAATGATAATTTATTAAAAATTATTCATCTCTAATGGACAGACATATTCACCCCTGCATAAAACATCTTATTGCGAAGGCGGCTGTTGAACTTTTCAGGTTTGGCCTCTGAGAAAAGAAAACAATGTCTCAGAAATGTGAACCCTTTCACATCCCACAGATTTTACCTCCATACTTTTTTATTTCTGTACACCAATTTCAAAATGGCAAAAATCATAAGCACACCTCTGGATTCGTGAAACTCCAAAGTCACGTGTGCGTCAAATCCAAGGCTGAAGTAATTGTTAAAGACATCAATGGGAAGCTGAAATAGGAAGTTGAGACATGCGGTACTCATTAGGATTATAGCTTCAACTACTTTAATGAAAATTAAGTTCTACAGCCCTTAAATACAGTTTCCACCCTCATTCATTCTTTAATTGTGAAGAAACTAGTAGGACATTGAGGAATATTTTTTCTGCTGAAGTCTAGCGCCCTCTACTGGTGTCAACTCACCTTGTCTGTCTGGTGCTCATCCTTCTCCTCTTCACTGACCTCTAGGTTCGGCTCCACACTCAGGTTCCATCGGTCCAGTTGGACGATGTTTCCGTCTTCTACATGTGACAGGATCTTAGTCACCGGCTCATCTGTGTAGCCCTGGAAGTCCACAGGAAAACACTTTTTATAAACAAGAAACCCAATCATAACTGTAAACAGCTTCAAGTCCAATCAATGAAGCAAGACAATTTTACAAGCACTGACTGTAAATAAAGTATAGTGGGCTCAGTTCGTGATGTTCTGCCACTTTAAGAATGTGTCGGTATTACCAGCTGTGTCTCATTTGCAAAGTTATTTTTTTGAACCACAATTCCGCAGGAGGCGGCAGCCTTTGCGTATTAAAAGAGACTTAGCTGGTCTTAGCTGGTCTCCCAGACTGGTAAAGCTGGCCGGATTTGCTAGATTAATCAAGTTTTAGCCGACAAGCTAAACCAGCTGAAGACCAACTTAACCATGCTGGGAGACCAGCTAGACCAGGTTAATCCAGCTAAACCAGCAAATTAGCTTGGGCTGGTTTATACTACATTTTAATACCAATGCATTTTTAAGACCAATGCTACAAAGAGTGTAAAGGTTCATACCCCGCCCCAGTTGAGAGTTCTTGCCAGGTCATTTCCTGTCCCGAGCGGCAGTACGGCCACAGCAGGCTGAGGGTTTAACTGGAGCTCATCCAGCACCGAAAGAATCCAGCCAACCTGTCCAAACAGTGCAGAGCGTACACAGCACATGATGGACTCCATTAGTTTTCTAGCCAGGGTCCGCATGAAATCCATTTAAATCCGACAGATGAAGTCAATTTAGGCAATATTTGAGAGATCAATAAAGCTTATGCAAAGTTAATTCATTTGAATTTCTGCTCTATTTTGCATTGCAAGAAATGTCTAAGTTTGGAATGGAATACTAGCATACTGCTTACTGCACAGTGTATACTACACTGCCTAATATTTGTATTTAAAGGAATATTACAAGTTTAGCTCAATCAATAGCATTTGTGGCATAATGTTCACTAGCAAAAAAATATTTCTACTTACCCCTTGTTTATTCAAAATAAGTACAGTAAGGCACTTACAATGGAAGTGAATGGGGCCAGTCCAATGGGGCCTTAACTTTACACAGAAAAGTTTAGCAAGCGATTTTATCACATTAAAATCATGTTAACTTGTATAATGTTTACATCATGTGGCTATACTTTTGAAACATATTTGCATATTTTGGTGTTTATGGA